>NC_071261.1:20256575-20587825 GCF_023375685.1 Ictalurus furcatus
ATGAGTCTTTATTGGTCACATATACAGTAGAGCACAGTGAAATTGTTTCCTTCGCATACCCCAGCCTGTCAGGAAGCTGGGGTCAGAGCGCAGGGTCAGCCATGATACGGCGCCCCTGGAGCAGAGAAGGTTAAGGGCCTTGCTCAAGGGCCCAACAGTGGCAGCTTGGCAGTGCTGGGGCTTTGACCCCCGACCTTCCGATCAGTAACCCAGAGCCTTAACCGCTAAGACACCACTGCTCCTTGAGACCTAAACATGCTTGAAAACTCATTAAACTTTGCACAAACCTCATACACGTTTTAGAATTAAGTGTGGCAAAATGGCTCGATAGCGCCATCTACAAAATTTCAACTAAGCAGCCCTCGTGCTACATTTCGCCAACATGTACGAAAATCAGTAGGCATATAAATCATGTTAAAATGTACAAAAAAGTCTCTTAAAGCCTTATCCTTAACCTAACAGGAAGTCAGCCATTTTGATATTTCTTGCTCAGATTTTCCCATTTCCAGGCCTTGTACTTTAACGAACTCCTCCCAGAGATTTCATCCGATCAACATCATGTTCAGTCAGTATAATCTAAAGGCCTTGTCGATGCTAAATTGTCAACCTTTTGATTTTTCACTGCATGGCTTGGCCAAGTTTGATGTTTTGCCATGAAACAGGAAGTTGTTATAACTCATGCATACAATGTCCAATCTGTTCCAAACTTTTACACAAATCCTGGCCTGAAGACATCTACATGCCAATATTCAGTTATAGTCATAGCACCACCTACTGCCAACAGGAAATAACATGTTTTACATCATGATACACTGCTAAAAAATGGAATGGTGTTCCCTTGGCAGAGCAGCCCCAATGTGCGCCAGGGTGCGAGGGCCCATTCAATGTCATTTTGTTTGGCATTCAATGGGAACAGTCCAAGAAGGACCCATTTAGGAAGGTAGAACATAACATTTATGCAAAGAGCACTTGAACAACTGGTTTTAAGAGTCTAATGATCTTAGGCAGATAATGAGGCCCAATTTTATACACCGAGGTAAGATGAGGTAAGTACAGCAGTTAATACGAGGACACTATGTCTGGGGAGAGAGAGATCTTGTCTCCATGTCTGCTAAAATAAAAACTAAAGTGACTTTCTCACATGAGTGTGTGAGAGAGAGATGGAGGGGTAGGTTGGATGTAAGGAATACCTACCATTTTATTTCTCAATGAGGGGAAAGTCCCAGACAGAGAGAGGGAGAGCTGACTGGTTTGGATTTCTCCTTCTTGCCCAGTGCTTCTCACATTGCAAGGCGTTACACACAGCTCCTAGGGTTCATGTATAACTAAAGAAAGAGAGAGAGAGAGAGAGACTAATCACTGCAGAACCCACTGAAACAGTCAGAGGGAAATATACGGTATATTATGCTGAGATAAGGCTGATGTTGGATTTTCAGTCTGTTATACAGAAGCACACAGTACAGTAAAAGAATCAAAAAGCTTTTCCCTGTGCAACACATGCCTGTTGTAGTTGTGTGACTCATCCTTTTCGCTTTTCCTCTAGTGCCTCTTTCAGATGGGGAAAGTGATACAGGCAGGAGTACCACAGCAATGAATGCAATATGCAAAAGCACTTTTCTCAACCAGAGCTTCCAGCAATTTTGCATAACAAAGTTCACGTTCAGGGTCAGGGCAGGTACCACTGTCAGACCTGTTTTAGAAAGAAAAAAGCCTGAACGTGGACTGAGTCCCAGAAGTTACATAAAACACAAATCATGAAGAATTTAGCCCTATTTGGATAGGATTACTTTCATGAGCAGATGAGGTGATTGAATATTTTACAGTTGCTACTCTGTAATTTTATCTCTTCTGTATGTCCAGGATGTCAGTGTATTTTCTGTTCAAATGACTGGTTTTAGATGCAGTTTTTGTGAAGCATGACATGCTAAACAGGTTCAAAGCAATCATCTGAAGGTGTGTGTGTTTTGTAGACAGATACAGACATCTCATGAGTGTGTCGGTATTTAGACTACACTCAAATCCAGGGATTATTTATTTATTTATTATTATTATTTATATTATTATTTTAATGGTCTTAACAACAAATTATTGGTCAGAAAATTAACAAAAATGGCCTTTTTTAGGATAGATTTTCCCTTTGATTTAAGTGTTTAAGCCTTCTGGGCGGCTATTTATTTATTTATTTATTTATTTTTATTTAATTAAAATATGTTATTGATCAATTTATTATTATTATTATTATTATTATTTTTTTTTTAACCTTATTTTGATTTTGTACATCCAGACATGTTAGTTTAACATTTTAATCATTATCGTGATTGTAAGTTTGAGCATAAGAAGACTATATAAGTGCATTTCCCTGTTTCTAGTTTTTCCCCCAACCAGTTCGCTGCAGCAAAAGTAAATGAGGAAATGGTGGCACACGGGGTCTCAGGAGATTTGTTGTTAAGACCATTTAGTGTACTGTCTCAGACATTTTTAATATTAGAACTAAAATAAATAAGCAAATAGAAACATGGATAAATAAAAACCTACTGTTCCCCTCCCACACCCTTTATTATACTAAAGGCAGAGTGACTCAGCATATTCAGCTTCCAAAAAAAACACAACTCCTCCATTTACAGCTAAATGCACAGGAAACTGTAAGGTACAAATGAACAAATAGTAGCACTTTCATTGTAGCTCATCAGCTGGCTGACATGTAGGAAGCTAGCCTTTTCCACATGCCAGATTTCAAGGAACCTGGAAAACCTTTACATTTGTTAAAACCACCCTGTGACAGAAATTTTGGCAAGCTAGCTTGATAAAAATAATCCCTTTTAGATCGTACTAGCTAGGTAACATTGATTTTTCTTGCTGCCATTTTAAACGATTTGTCAAATAATACTACTTAAAGCATAGCTTCTGAAAGGAACATGTGCTATCACACTGCTGCACTACTCTTACCCACTTGCTGTGTAGGTTGTAGGCTGAATGTGAGGTTGCGTTGAGATGTCAACCATAATTTGAACCCAGTATAGATAGACATCTCTGATTTTATAGGTAAATGTTGCTTCTTGTGTTGTAAAAAATACTGTTACATGTCATGTTGCAGATTAAGAGGAAAAAAAAATGTTAGCAGTCACAAACGAATGGCTGTTTTAAAAGAAGAGAATGTAATTGCTCTTGGTTGTATCACTTTATCTAGGTGTTAACTTAGAAAGAAAGAAATAACCACTCAATACTGCCGGTTGAACGAATTGGCCATTATATTGACCAATATCTGCTCTAGCTGTTATAAATCACATTTGCCACAATGTTGTGATTATAATATTCAATAAATAACTTTATGGCCCTATAAAATGTGATTACATCATGATGTTTGTAGAAACAAAATCTTCACACATTTACAGCTCTGCAATTTACTGTCCCAGAAGTGTTTTAAATAGCAAAGAGCTTTGTGAATTAGAACATAATTATCTTAGTAGTCCAAATCAATACCAGCAGGTGCTGCATTATTTTTGTTAATAGCTGGAAATCCATATGTCCATTAACTGTAATTCAGGAACCTACCTTTTTCTTTCAGTAAATGAGACACATTAAGGTCATTTGTAATAGTAGAATTTCTTGGTGAACTGGGCGTCTCTATTCTACACAATAAATCACTGCTAGGCTGCTAACATTACTGTAGAGAGACAGGTGTGTTCTGAAAGGACTTAACAGTAGCCTTTGTCTCTCGTGTGTACCTATGAAAAGATGACCTCAGTGTGCTCCTTCGTGTCTGGTACTGTCAAATGCATTATTGATTGGTGAATAGCTTTACTTCAGTAGTACATCAGCCAAGACCAAAAGACAGATGACAAGGACAGTTAGACCACAAGCATGTAAACAGACTGAATTATTAATTACATGGACAGCAAACCTCTGAGGTGATCAAACGCTGACCTCAGTTCAGTGGAAAAGTCATTCATTGACAACCATACTACTACTACTACTAATCAAGCTGTCTTTCCTACACTTATGTATATCTTTTTCCTTTTGATTTCTCTAGAGTCTCCTAGGATCTTCTAGTAATTAAAAGTAGATTGTAGATGGCCATGTGGCACACCACACAGGAAATGTTTCCTGTCTGCAAGGAAGTCAGAGCTCGTACACAGGAAGTTCATTTCCGGCAGGAGTGTGGAGACACTTATTTATGAAACAGCAATCGATGTTGTTTGAACATTTTAAAGTGATTGTCTGGCTGTGGTAAAAATTACAGTTAAAATTACAGTTATTGTCATAACTGGTTTGAAGCAGTTGCTGAAGGTGCGCTTGTCCTGTAGACAGATGCAGGCATCTCATGAGTGTGTCAGTATTTAGAGTACTGTTCTCACGGTTCTAAATGGTTGGGCACATAGCTTGTGCTAATGAGGGCTGCTTCATGGGACCTGGCGGTGTGAGGCAAGAGTCTAATGCTCCAGCTGTCAGCAGTTCTTCTGCACTATGTGATGTGTTTTTTTTGGACTGTCCTGTTCCTCTACACATACAACCACAGAGATGCAAACATCCCATCACCATTCTATAAATCATCATCCATTTGGTGCACTTTTTGTTAGGTTCATGTTTTAGGCTGTTTTTTTTTTTTTTTTTTTTTTTTTTTTTTTAAAAGGTCATGACCTCCCAAACTTTTAAACAAACTTTGTCAAAGCATGCTTGTGCACTGCTTGTTGAAAGGCTGGGGATGCCAAGCTTTCAAAATGAGAACATTCAGTGAGCATCAACTTTTTGTTTGTAATAGCAATATCACACAGGTAATTATTTGTGATGATAACTACATAAACAATTACCCATGGTGGTGAAAGGTTTGAATTTATTTCAGAGATATATGATACTAATGAGACAGCTCTTCTAAATAGGCAGTCCAGTCTATTACATCTTTGAAATGTTTACAATTCAACACTCGGTACGTTTACATGGACAACAATAATCCAGTATTAACCCGATTAAGACAATACTCTGATTAAGAAATTACCATGTAAACAGAGATTATTGACCTTAATCTGACTAAAGTCATACTCGTAGTAAACACAAATCGAATAAAGACATGGATTACTCCTGTTTTAGTTGCATTATCGACGTGCGTTACAGACATGTAAACACCTTAATCACATTATTAACGTCGTGTGGGAGTTTTCACCGCATTTTGCAACAGGACAGGATCACACACGGCAGTGTTCAACCGTTTCACGGCAAACAAGAGAGCACGGCTGTGTCCCAAACCGCGTACTTACCGATTATATAGTAGGTGAAATGCATGTAGGTAAGTACATTTTCGGTATGGTTTTGGACACAGACCACGGCTTCAAGCAGCATGTATAGCATGACAAATAATTAACTGCATTTCCGTAAAATTAAAAATGAAACACCGAAAACTGTATATGGTACCATAATGAAGACGAACTGTATGTTGATACGTGAAATTGTGGAGGGAACGTCGGACGGCGTGGCGTGGGGATGTAATGATGTGTGACGTTAATCAATCTATGTTCTATAACATGTAAAACAGGAACATGAAAGGAATATTCTAAAAGCAACTCATGTAAACACCTTAATCACAATACTGTCTTATTCAGAATAAGGTCAATAATTAGATTATTGCTGTCCATGTAAATGTAGGCACTGTCTTCATAATTTTCAGATTACAGCAATTTAACTCCTTTGGACGAGTGATGTATATGGGTACTACTGGAACTGATAGCAGTTCACCATATTGCTGGAGGTAAACCGGTCATACAGTGTGGGTCGGCAGTTACAGAGATCCAAGTTTACACAGAAATGTTTGTTCTCTCAACCTTTCTCTTTAAGTCATGGGGCAAACTAAAGCACACCCTTACACAATTACAAAATTGTAATAAGCTGTTTGAGAAGGGAAGACGTTGCATGCAGTTCCTAACACAGAGATGGGGTTTTATTTGCCTTCAGTCATTCTGACATATTTCCAGAGTGATTTGTGTCATAGCAAGAATGGCCTTGTTTACTTAGAACAAGCAGGGAGACAACCTATTTCCTGTCAAGCTGGAGCCACTTGAGGAAACTCGAGGCCTGGACCAGTAACATCATAAAAACGTCTTTCTGTGGTTATTATAGTGTTATTAAATCATTTACAGTGTATTATATTAAAGTATAATAGTCCTATTTTCCCCCAAGAGTTATATACCAACAATCTGTACTTGTTTGTAATATCAGCTAATTATTCATAAAAATATCAATGTTAATTGGGCGGTGTGGCTCAGGTGGTAGAGCGGGTTGTCCACTAATCGTAGGGTTGGCGGTTCGATTCCCGGCCCACCTGACTCCACATGCCGAAGTGTCTTTGGGCAAGACACTGAACCCCAAGTTGCTCCCGATGGCAAGTTAGTGCCTTGCATGGCAGCTCTGCTATCATTGGTGTGTGTGTGTGTGTGAATGGGTGAATGAGACACAGTGTAAAGCGCTTTGGATAAAAGCGTTACTGTATATAAGTACAGACCATTAATTGAATTATGAGGGGCTGTAATCAGTAATTACAGTAGACATGTTGTTGAAGGAACTTTTAATTTGTCTGTTCATACCAACTACTGTTCTGGGAAGATGAAACAGACCTCCCAAATCGTTTGTCTTCTTGACGTAAGCCAGAACTCATGAGTACACTGACGGCAGAGCTTATTCCTTTAGAAATATTGACTAATGTACACTACCAGACAAAAGTACAAACGCTAGATTGGATATGTATTTACACTCACTGGCTACTTTATTAGGAACACCTGTTCACCTGCACATTCACGCAATTATCTATTGAGACAACCATGTGGCAGCAGTGCAGTGCATAAAATCATGTACATACAGGTCAAGAGCTTCAGTTAATGTTCACGTATTTCTGATGTTTGACGTGAAAAAAGAAAAAATGCGATCTCTGTGACCAACGCATGGTTGTTGGTGTCAGATGTACTCTTTTGAGTATTTCAGAAACTGCTGATCTCCTGGGAATTTCATGTTTTTTTTTTGTTTTTTTTTTAAAACCACTTCCATTTTATTGTCCAGTTCTGCTTGAGTTTCAACTTACGGACTGATGACCGGATATTCTTCTTTAGGATTTTCTGGTAGAGAGCAGAATTCATGTTTCCCTCAATTATTGCAAGTTGCCCAGGCCCTGAAGCAGCAAAGCATCATCACACTTCCACCACCATGCTTGACCATAGGTATGATGTTCTTTTTGTGGAATTCTGTGTTTGGTGTAACGGGACCCTTGTGTTCCAAACAGTTCCACTTTCAACACATCAGTCCACAGAACATTCTCCCAAAAGGTTTGAGTATCATCAAGGTGGGTTTTGTTAAAATTTAGACGAGCCTTAGTGTTCTTCTGGGTTAGCAGTGGTTTTCACCTCGCCACTCTTCCATGAATGCCATTTTTGCCCAGTGTCTTTCTGATAGTGGAGTCATGAACAGTGACCTTTATTGATGCAAGAGAGGCCTGTAGGTCCTTTGATGTTGTCCTTGGCTCTTTTATGACTTGCTGGATGAGTAGTTGCTGTGCTCTTGGAGGAATTTTGGAAGGTCGGCCAATTCTGGGAAGGTTCACCACTGTGCCAAGTTTTTCCATTTGGAGATAATGGCTCTCACTGTGGTTCTTTGGAGTCCCAGAGCCTTTGAAATAGCTTTGTAACCCTTCAAAGACTGATGTATTTCAATCACCTTCTTCCTAATCATTTCTGGAATTTCTTTCAACTTTGGCATAGTGTGTTACTGGGTAAGACCTTTTAACCAACTTCATGCTGTTCTATTTAAGTATTGATTTGATTGAACAGGGTTTGCAGTAATCAGGCCTGGTTGTGTCTAATCCAGCTGAACCCCATTATGAATGCAGTTTCATAGATTTGGGGAATTAGTAACTACGGGGAATTGTAGAAAATAGAAAACCTGAAGAACTGTTTGCAATTAACAACAAAAAAAAGTTCTCATTTGACACACAGTGAGACATAAATAAACATAATTGTCTCTAAAAAAAAAAAAAAAAAAAGTCCTGATACATGTTCGATTTATGTGTTCAAAATTAAAAAGTATGCTTCGTTGCCAGAGTGCTTTCATGTGAACACATTCTTTGCAAAGACAAGTTTGCTAACTTTGAAAGCATGTCTGCATAAATGCATGCTGGCTATGCGAAACACAATTGAGTGGAATGCTACACACACACACACATACACACACATACACGCACACACAGTTGCAATCAATTATATGGTTTTTGGTTTGAACATGATTTTATCTTCTCAGTTGACCATTGGTTCCAGATAATACATGTTATTTCAGCAGTAGCTCTTTCTTCACTGTAGGAAAGTCATTGAAAGAGAGTGAAATAGCTGCCAAAGGAGATTTCCAGTGGTGGAGGTTCTTTTTTGTTTCCTCATGCCTCATTTTCACACCTTTTTCACACTCCTGTTAATTGCTTATTCAAATCTGTATGTATGTACCAGTGTTTCTTTGCTTCATTTGCATAAACCTCAACGTTCTTTGCCAAAATGAAAACCTGTTATAGTCTAATGAGTATGTAGTGAAATAATTATGCACCGTCTTCCCTGTTGCTTAACATTTTGAACCAACCACGGATGCTAAGAATGAAATAAATGAGAAGCAGCAGCCTTATTAAAGTTGTGCTCGAACCGAGTGTAAGCTTGTGAGAAGATGTTATGCCTTCACACATGAGGAAATAATCATTTGATCATTTGCAAAATATCGACCCAGATTTAAATGAGCGCGATAATATTGATCCGTCTGTACAGGATTTCGTTAGGTTTTTTTGTGATTGTTGCGGCCAAAAATGCTTGATTTTTTGTGGAAAACTATTAGAATTGTCAAAATTACTTTGCACGACCTTTCACAGTGATGTTTGTTGGTAAATGGGACGTTTTAGCTGTACTCATGTTTAACGCACGTGAATCGAAGATGGCTTTGGCTGAACATTGTGATGACGTCACATGACGTGTCTCGGCCCAAATCTGTGGAAAATCTGTGGTCATTTTGAAACCTTGCGAGCTTCTGTGAATATTGCGAATATTGTGAATATTACTAATTTCTGCGATCTCAAAATCCTTGAGAGACTGATTGATTGTTTATTGGCCCAACTCTATTCTGCTCTGGCATCTTCCCATTCCATCCGAGACCACTTTTGCACCATCATGTTCTATCATCTGACTAGATTAACTGTCTTTCCTGTAGTGCTGAATGCCATCAGTTCATATGGAAGACAAATATGAGGAAACACTACTCCAGTGTTTTCATTTCTATTAACATTGCAAAGTCAGGTTACTCACAGTTTTTAATTAATCACACTAATTAGTTATATAAATGAATATTTCCTCGGATTCTCTTCTTTAAGAGTGTAGAGAGTGTGGTTTATATAAAGCTAGAGGTGCATATCAACTGATTTCTTGCATAGTAGAATATATTTAGCACGTCCACATTTCAGTACTGAGTCAAAATTCACTTTAATTAAGCCACTGTTTTCTTTTCGCTCTTTATTTCTGCTCTTTTTGGCAAGAGCTTTGGTCAGATGATGTTCGTCTCTGATCCTTGCATTCCTTCTCTACGAAGTATAGCTGCTTCTCCTTTTCTGGAAGTCTGGGCTTCTGGCTCACGGAGTCTGTCAGGATTTGAAGTCAGTTTTGGTCATTTCTTACATTTGGTTACGCTGTATCCCAAGCAGAGGATTAGAGGCGTCCTGCTGACGTTGTCCAGCAGCGCACCTTTTTTTTTTTTGGAGGCAGAGAGAAAAGAAGGTGAACAGAACAGATATTATGCAAGGAGTATTTGGGTAGATTATTATTATTATTATTATTATTATTATTATTATTACTATTGCGTAGCTGTGACCTTTGCGATGTGAAACCTGCCGTCTGAAAGCTGAAACACATATTTGTAACGTGCAGTTATTTTTCATTCAGCTTTCTTACACTGATTCAGCAGCCTATTACAGCATTTAAGGCAGTAAATCCACTTTATGTAATAGCACAGTGTATCTGAGTGTGTCATCTTACAAGCCTGCCTTTCGCCCGGCACTGAATTAAGCAGTAAATGACTAGGCAGTCCTTACATTGCGCTTAATCTAGATTAAATGAGCTGATGGTGATGCATCTCTGGAGGCCTGCGGGTGAACTTGATGAGGGAGAGAAGAGGATGAAACCTGAGCTCTGTTCGCAGTGTGGCTGGCATTCTACATATGCACCATGCCTCTTTGACATGTTGCAATGCAATGTCACTGTGTAACTCACTGACTGAGTGTTGGTGTGGGTTTTGCACTAATCGTCACTGACCGATGACCGATTGTGTGAAACCGAACAATAAACTTGACTGCCTTGGGACCGTTGAACAAGCCACCAGCAACACTCAGTAATCATTACAGTGAACACTTTGTAAATAACAGTCTCCCTCTGACCTTATAATGTGCTGAGTTAAAAGAGTCCGGTGTCTCTTAAACATTTGACCCTGTACCGAAGTTCAGGTGATATATGCTGATGCCGTCCTAGCAGTACAACTCAGAAATGTTAGCAGAATTGCGTTGAGTTGTACAAAGCACCTCTTTGTGTTTGAGACAATATATATGTGCATAAGGTAGAATAGGTTTTGGCCCTCTTGAGTAATTTTGTCTCAATAGGTTTACAACCTAACCTAGTTCATCTGCCGCCTGTGGGGCTTCTGTGTTTCGTCTCTCTCGGGGAGCAACGTTAAAACAAATGGTTATCCTTTCCGGCAGGGTTCTAAATAGAACCAAATATATAAACTAGAACTAGATACAAAAAATGTGTACATGTTTTCCTACACTGGCTTTCACTCTTAACAGAACTGTAGTGTTTTCTCAGTCAAAAATTTCTCATGCAGAGTTGTTTATAAATGAACCCTTCAATTTTTTCAGTTAGACCCTTGTCTCCTTAGGATTTCTAAATTTTCCAATAAAGAAATCCCAAAATCTGTTGATTGAGATGAGGCAAAATATAAAAAATGATACCTTTTTTTTAAAATTTATTTTCATTTAGTTTGTCAAGTTTGTAACAGAATTTGAGTTACATGCAAGAACGTTTTGCTAATCGTTCTCTAAATGTTGAGAAACAGGTGTATTTAAGGGTTGAAGCTTTAAATCTTTATGACTTGCCCTTTCAGAAATGTTTTCAATAGGAAGAGATTCAATTACCAACATAATTATCATGGATCAGAGTAAACGTGGAAGTATTTCAGTTTCAGCCTGATTTTACATCAACACCACAAAACCTCAAAAATTGTGTAACCAGAATGACCTTTTTTTTTTTTAAACTGTATTCTTCCATTTTAGACAATCGTCTCTTAACCCAAGACCTTTATTGTTAGAGTTTTCCATTTTGAATATTCATTCTCAGAATTCAAAAACTGGTCTTAAGCTTCCTTTATAAATGAGTGAGAAAAATGATTGCAGTTGTCAGAGCTAGTCGTACACATACTACGACGGAAAGCGCTGGATTATTGCTTTAAGGCTTGCTGATAAACAAAGTCATCCTAACCTAATTGATATGTAAGCTGATCGCTTGGATCTATACATTCTTGGATCTATACAGCTTTCTGTCTGCTTATCACACCGTTTTCTCTCTCTCTCTCTCTCTCTCTCTCTCTCTCTCTCTGTGCATTGAATTATCTGTGGCCGAGGTATATTTCTAAACCAATTCCTCTGAGACACAAAGCAGGTTTTTCCAAAGAAAAACCTTGGTCTTTCTTGCCAGGATAATTAGAAGGTACATATCTGTTACCAGGCAGTAATTATCACCCAGACTATCGGCTTCAGCCCACTAATAAAGCTTGACTCCTTTCTTCTCGTTTTGGGGTGAATGTTTGTAATGTAGGCCTAGGGTTATTCTAGGACAAGGTGAATAGTGGTGGCTCATCGGTTAAACCCACATGATTATAAGTTCAGGACTTTTTTGGCCTTTTACACTACCAGGCAGTTACCCTACCAGTCAAAAATGTGTATAGGACATGGTAGATTAGGTTAATTAGTATACACGTACACATTTATTTCTGAGTCAAAAAGCAGCCAACAAGTGTTTGACCTATTTGGGGACTTTAAAAAGTCCTTCTGGTGGTCGCAAATACAGTTAACACTTTTCTTGATCTCTATATAATTCTGTGCATGTTTTTATAGTGTCAAATCTGATTTCATCATCTTCATTATTTACTCCAAAATATTACACAATTGTACAAATGAATCAAAGCCTTTTATGAGCAGAGGCATCTAAACAGTTGACTGGCAGTGAACTGTGTTTGAATTGTATTGAGCCTCACTTTAAGTAACTTTGGTTAATCTGTCCGTATAAATGTAGAGCATTTAGCGGGGTCTGAGGACACACATTACCACATGGAAGCGTGTCTAAAAAAAAATGTTGGTTATGAATCAGCCTTTAGAAAGAAAAGTTTTCATGAAGAGGTGAGTAATACCATGCTAATAACCTCATACACATTTTCATTACTCTTTAAAATATGCTGAATGTTTTTGTTTTTTTTTCCTGGCTGTGAGAACAGCTTGCTCAGCAGTATGCAGACCGCATCCTGACAGCCAGATATTGTCATATATTTCCATTTCTATTCATAGTACTCTCTGTTCTAATTTTAGCACTCTTGTTTTTCCTTCCTCTCTGTTTTTGGTACGTGGTGTTGCTTAACGTTTCTTCCCATGCATGTCATTTCCTGTTGCGTGGGTCCTCTCCGCTCAGCACTTACTCTGATCACACACACTGGACAAAGCAGAAATCTCTTTCGTTCTGCATGACTGAAAATAGACTCGCTGTCCGTATTCAGCTAATGGAAGGCATCTGTCAGTGAAAGGATCTGGTAATACTAATGTATAGTACTAATGACACTTGTAAATCTTTTTATGGGGTATATAAACACTGTATAACAATTTCTGATTAGTGCACGTTAAAACGGTGTTAATGGGCTTGCATAAACAGTTTATAACTTACAATGCCAGATTACTTAAGCGTATACACACTATAGGCAAAAATTTGTGGACACCTGACCATAACACTCCTATTCAATGCTCAACAGTTTGGGAAAAGCCTACATATGGGTGTGATGGTCAGGTGTCCACAAATCTTTGGCGATATAGTATATACATATACAGTCACTGGCTTATTTATTTATTTTAGGAGCATCATACTAATACTGAGTACATACCCCCTGCCCCCCCCACCCCCCCATTTGTTCTTAGGTCAGCCTCAGTTCTTTGTGGTACGATTTCCACAAGGTGTTAGAAACATTCCTTTGACATTCTGGTCCATGACTGCGTCACATAATTGCTGCAGATTTATTAGCTGCAAGTTCCTGCTGCAAATCTCCTGTTCTACCACATCCCAAAGGCGCTCTAATGGATTCAGAACTAGGGAGACTACTAAAGTACTTTGAACTCATCGTCAGGGTCGTCGCACCAGTTTGCAATGACCTGCACTTTGTGACAAGGCTGTGGTCTTCAAACAATGCTTGATTGGTATTAAGGATCCCAAAGTGTACCAAGAAAACATTCCCCACACCATTACACCTCCACCACCCCCCTTGGACTGTTGACACAAGGCAGGTTGGGTTCATGGATTCATGCCGATGATGCCAAATTCTGACCCTACCATCTGTGTGCCTCAGCAGAAATCACGATTCATCAGACCAGCCTATGTTTTTCCAGTCTTCACCTCTGTGCTTACTATAGCCTCAGCTTTCTGTTCTTGGCTGATAAGAGTCTTCTGCTATTGTAGCCCATCCACCTCAAGGATTAATGTGTTGTGCATTCTGTAATGCGTTTCAGCTCACCACGGTTGTAACGAGTCATTATTTGAGTTTCAGTATCCTTACTATCCGCGCTAACTAGTCTAGCCATTCTCCTCTGACCTCTTTCATCAACAAGGCGTTTCCACCTGCAGAACTGCTGCTCGTTGGATGTTTTTTGCACCGTCTCATGTAAACTCTAGAGACCAGGAGATCAGCAGTTTCTGAAAACCAACAAACATGCCATGGTCAAAGTCACCGAGATCACATGTAAACATGTCATTTTCTGATTTATACACGTGGCAGTGCACAATTACAAACGACAGTGAACAATTAAGACACGTCTAACATTTAATGAAAATTTATAGTCATGTATACACACATTATAACTTTAAGATTCACAACATTACATTGTGTTCTAAACATCTTTCAGCCCAGGTGGGTGCTTGTTATGTAAATAGTATCCCCATGCAAATGAGTCTGGTGAGAGACTTCTGCTATGCAAATGGTGTTATTATGAAAGCAGAGGGAAACACATGCAAGGCATCATGCAAAACAAAGGAGTTGTTTATGCAGGTGAAATTCACCTGCTCGCTTCACAGGCCTCTCTGGACTTCTCCATTTGATACACCACTTCGTAATTTCTCTTCAATGTACTCAGCAGGTTTGCAGTGTGATTTGATTCTTTGAGTGCAGATAAAAAAGATTTTATTTCCACATATTCTTTTGCCCTTGAGTATTACTTTTTGTTTCTTTGTTGTGAGCACTTATTGTTAAGTTTGTTACTCTAGTTGAGGTAACATCTTCCCACGCTCCCTTCGAAAATAAGACCAGGTAATCATCCAATCAAATCACAGCAGCACTCGCAATATCAAGAGTGTGTAACACAAGAAGTGTGTCAAGACCTGTGAAAGCTCCTACATCAGACATACTCGTACATACAGTACATTTATTTACATTTACTGCATTTAGTCTTATCCAGAGTGACTTACGTTTATTTCTTTTATACCTGTGAGCAGTTGAGTGCCTTTCTCAAGGGCCCAACAGGGGCAGCTTGGTGGAGCTGGGATTTTGAACTCACGACCTTTCGATCAGTAGCCCAACGTGTCTTAACCACTGAACCGCTGTTTACAAACTAGGGTCATGAAGCATAGTCTGTGATTTAAAAAAAAATTTTTTTTTAATTATATTGTTACTGTGGTGGAAGCGACAACCCACCATTATAAAAGTATACATATTTATAATTATTGACGTTTTTTGCTCAATTTATTTTTAGTCATTAGCCTGTTTGGTTGGTCATTTAAATATTTAATTAAAACCTTAATAAATCAAAAGCAAGTAGAGCTATTAATAATGTCAGCTTGGACCTGAGTGTGTGTGCGATTGTGTCCTGAGATGGGTTGGCACGCAATCCAGAATGTCCCCTGCCTTGTGTCTCGAGACCCCTGGAATAGGCTTCAGACTCCCGTGACCCTGTGTAGGAGAAACGGTACAGAAAATGGATGGATGGTTGGAAATCCGAATAGTTTTATGTTCATTATGCTCGGTTATGTTCATAAATAATTATGTGCAAATGTGGTTGATGGAATTTATTCTACAATTAAAAGGGTTCCTGGTTACAAAAAATTTGATAAGCTCATAGAACATCCTAGAAGGATCTATGAGGTAGAGAAACTCATAGAACAATTTAAATATGGATTTATTAAGAGGGATTGCTTTTATGCTTCAGTAGTTTATCAGAACAAATGCAGAAATACATTTTTTTTGATCTGCTATGATTATTCTTAAAAAAAATTTTGAAATAACATTTTTTTGTTTTCTTCATTATCTACAGTTGCGGTCAGAAGTTTTCATACCCCTTGTAGAATCTTAATACTTTTAACAAAATAAGAGGGATCATAAAAATCCCATGCTATTTTTCATTTAGATAGTGAATAAGATAGTTACATGTCTCCCAGAAGACAAAATACTAACAATTTACACCGATCATCCTGTTCAAAAGTTTACACCCCCCTGGCTCTTAATGCATCGTGCTACCTTCTTCAGCATCAGTGAATGTTTGCACCGTATGTAATAGTTGTGTACGAGTCCCTCAGTCATCCTCAGTGTGAAAAGATGGATCTCAACATCATATAGCCACTACTGGAAAGGGGTCATATATTTTTCTGAAGAACAGTGGGCAGTTTAACTGCTCAGAACAAACGAGGGACTCATGAACAAATATCACAAAATAAACAAAGACGTGGATCATCCAGGTAACAACACACAATATTAAGAATCAAGCGTGTGTAAACTTTTGAATGGAGTAATTTTTTATAAATTCAGTAATTATTGTGTCTGGACTATATGTAAGCATCTGTTCTATGAAATAGCTTATTCAGGACAGAACTAAATAAAAAAAACAACATGGGATTTTTATGATCCCTCTTATTTTGTTAAAAGTATTAAGATTTTGCAGATGCTGCAAGGGGTACCCAAACTTCCGACCGCAACTGTATACCAGTTTCAGATTTTCTTTATCATGTTGTTCTAGTGAAGGATCGTCACATGTCTACATTAAAAATAGGGAGTGAAACAAAGGCCAAGACACGCACAGTTTTCTGTTGTTGTGACGTATCCTGTCTGTTTTATTTGCAGATCCGTGCCTGACTGTGATCCCACCCTGCATGAACGAAGCTGACCGCTTCAGCCTTGAGGCACTGCGGCACATCCACAAGCAGCTGGACGATGACAACGATGGCGGCATCGAAGTCAACGAGAGTGTCGAGGTCAGCCAGCCCTGCTATGCATGTCCTGCTAACAGTCATGAGTTCAGTTTTGTCACCTAACCTTTTGGCCTGGTATATATTTGACTCTTGACTATGCATGTGTGTGTGGATATAGCAGCATTGTTCATATATTCGCCTGCATTTATTATGTACATCTCGAGGAGTAAAAATGACCTCCAGAATCCATCAGGTTTCCATGTCAAAATGAAAAATGGAGATGTTAAAGACACAAACGAGGTGTGTTGGTTTCTGTTTAAACCTTTCAGCTGTCATCATGATTGTTGTCTCGAGCTGCATCCCTTCAAAAGTATCGACTAATCTAGAAGATCCAAACTTTTTGTAGGTCTTAAGGGTACCTGAGAGGTTTTTACAATACAAACACAACTGTAATATGTAAATAAGTCAGTTAAATGTAGTTCAATACTAGAGTGATATATAAGTATGTAATTTGAGACAGCTCTAGTTTGTGGAGGACACTGCTTCTCATTGTGCTGTGCACATTTCTCATAATCTTCCATATATGTAGTTAAAGGCTGAAAGTTTAATCTAAACATGAACTGAAATGTACAGGTGTTTTGTCAACCATTTTTGTGCACTTGTGCACTCATTAATGACCTAGTACTTACATCACCCATTTTAAATATAACTAAAATCATATGAAAATCTGAAAATTTTGTGACCTGGTTATTTGTTCAAAACAAAGAAAATGGTTATGCAATATAAGAATTTTGGGGACTAAGGAAACTTGGATTTGTATTTATTTATATATTTATTCATTTAGCAGATGCTTTTATCCAAAGTGACGTATAGATGAAGAAGGAACGAATGCACAGTGCTTGCAATGAGCTGAAAGAGATGAAGGGATGGAAAGAAGAAAGGAAATGAATAAAGAGAACAAAACAAAGTGACACTGAAAGTGTGAAAGAAAGGAAGTGAGGGAAATGCAAAGATTAAAGAAAAAATTTAGACGAGAGAAAGAATTAAAGCGAGTAAGGAAGAGATGTAATGAAGAGGAGAGAGAAGGGGTCTACAGCATGAACTTGCTGTGTGTGTGTGTGTGTCTGTGTGTGTGTGCGAGAGAGAAAGAGAGAGCGCTAGCTAGCTGATTACTGTGCTGTGAAGTCGATTGGAATTTGAACAGAAAGATGTTCTATCAATGGGAAAATCTCAAATTTTAAACTCGGTTCTAACTTTCCGCAAAGCTAATAAAATGATTTCTTAATTCTTGCTGAAAAGATATTAAAACAGTTTGAATGTAGTCTGTATATGAAATGCTTCAGGTTAACCTAATTCTCAAAATTGAGATTTCTCAAACAACAACAAAATAATAATAAGCAATAACAATACCGTGCTTGCCTTGTAAGCATTGTATTTAACAATATAGATGGAGAAAATGAGGTCACAGGTCAAAAGATGTTCTGCACTTAAGGGTTAAAGGGGAATGGTCCCATCCTTCAGTCTCTACTCCTCAGCTTAGCTCAGTCTTCATGTCATTCCTTACAGCCCCAATCTGAAAGTGCTTAAATAGTGGCAGGAACATCCTGGGACTAAGTCAGAGTTTAGCAAGCACAATACATTCACATTTATTTATTTAGGAAATGCTTTTAATCAATTAGAAGTGTAGAGCTGTTAAATGAGATGATACAGAACTAAGCCTCCACCTGCTGACCAGATACGAGTCGAAACTGTATGTAGCCTGATCATGATCTAAATACAAGGGTTTTACGGAGTATAATTACTCAGGAATGCGCACACACACACACACACACACATATACATACATACATACATACATATGTATGTATGTATGTATATATATATATATATATATATATATATATATATATATATATATATATATATATATATATATATAATATATATATATATATATATATAATTACACACACTCTCACACAAACAGACATGGTGAGCTCCAGAAGTACACAATTATATAAGAATACAAACCCTCAGAGCAAAGCCCACGCACTAGAGTCTGATTAAACAGGTGTGTTGTTATTGAGAAAATGGTGTTATAGGGTTCTCCATGCTGTTCTACTGGTTGGCGTGACATCATCAGGCCTCTAAGAAGAAGAAGACTGACTCAACAAAAGATTTGTGGTTTTGCCTCGTAGGATTTTTCTCTCTGGCAGGGTTTTACTGCTGCCACGCCCAAAACTCGGGTATTAGTTTGACTGTGAATGTTGTGCAATATCACGTGTGAGTGTGTGTGTGATTAGTTTTTCTAGTGTTGCTATGGATGGTTGCTGGGCATGGCAGGTGCAAGACTTTGTCACTTACCCCTGTGTGTGTGTGTGTGTGTGTGTGTGTGTGTGAGAGAGAGAGAGAGAGACAGAGGTAATACATGGTGGAAATTCCTTTGATGATCTGCTTCTTCAGAGATACTAAGCTTGAAGTCTGTGAAGTCCCTTGTGTGCATATATTCCATATATATATATATATAGAAGGTTCTAGTGGTGATCGTCTTCACCGGACTCGAGTTTAAGAAGTGGCCTTGTGGGAGATTTCCCTCTCCTGCAGCCAGTGGGACACGGTGTCATCTTTCATACGACAGCAAATTCCAGAGTGTGTATGTTTGTGTCAGCGTTCCAAGGAAACCTGAATACATTTTAAAAGCACTTACCTTTCATGAGAAAATCAACATTAAAACACTAACAACAGTTAGTTCATCTGAATACAAATTTCTGATCTGTATTCGGGCCCAGCCGTCCGCGTGGAAAAATACAAATATAGGTATTTTTATTGTTAAATAGCACAAGATCTTATTTTTTCCATTTAGTACTGCCCTTCAAGTAGTTACTTGTTTCCCAGAAGACAAAATAATAACAATTTACACCGATCATCCTGCTCAAAATTTTACACCACCCTTAATGTTGCCTTCTTGAACATCAGTGAATGTTTTTGTAATAGTTGTGTACGAGTCCCTCAGTCGTCCTCAGTGTGAAAAGATGGATCTCAACATCATATAGCTGCTGTTGGAAAGGGGTCAAATATGCAGAAGATGCTGGAAAAGCAAAGAATTTGCAGGACCTGGAGGATTTCTCTGAAGAACAGTGGGCAGTTTAACTGCTCAGGACAAAGGGACTCGTGAACAACTATCACAAAACATAAACACAGTCGCTGATCATCCGGTTAACAACACACAGTATTAAGAATCAAGCGTATTTACATTTTTGGACTAGTTCATTTGTGGAAATTCAGTTATTATTGAGTCTTGTGGACTATATTTAAACATCTGTTTATGAAATAGTTTATTCAGGGCAGGACTAACTTTTTAAATTTTTTATTATTAATTAGTAACATTTTTTAATTATTAATTTTTTGCAGATTCTGCAAGGCGTATGTAAACATATGACCTCAAATGTATGAATAGGAGTTTTTAAAAACAAATTTTTAGAAGCTTACCAGAAAGTTTCAAGTTCAAGAGGTTTTGTTATTTCAACCATATACATTTGGTACAGTACACAGTGAAACGAAACAACGTTCCTCCATGACCATGGTGCTACATAAAACAACACACTAACCACATGAGACACAGGACTAAATAAGACCTAGACATTTCTACATAAAGTGCACGTGCAGACGTGTGCTAACAACACAGGACAGTACGATACTACTAAAACAGGACAATATAATAATGTTGAGACTATCTCGGCCAGGACCCCACAGGATCAAACTGGGTGAGCGTGAGGTTTTTATTTCGTGCAAAGCTTGAACTTGAAGCTTGCAGACGGGGTTGCCAAAATTCAGCAAAAATCCCACTCTAGCTACATCTGGAAAAACTTGAAAGGACTTGAGACTAGCCCAAAAATTTCGGGCTTTGGCAAAGAAGATGCATTCTCCATCGTTATTAAAAGAAAATCTTCCCAGAAAATCATACAAGCTTTATAATGCAATGCCTCTTAAAGGAAGCCATTTCTATTCACAGCAGCGCTGCATTCCCACTTCATAATAAATTTTGATAGTGACTTTTCTAACGTTTCTAGAATGATACAAATGTAAAAGCTAAGGGATATCTGATAAAACATTATTAGGTGGATATCACGTTTTCTGCATTGTGATATATGATGTGAACCTGAAGCTCTTGTCCTGTATCTGCATGATTTTTTTTTGCATTGCACTGCTGCTACATGATTGGCTGAATAGATAACTGAATGAATGAGTAGGTGTACAGGTGTTCCTAATAAAGTCGATGGTGAGTGCACTTAGCTTACTTAATCTGTCACTTTAGAGCCAGAAAGTTCCTCAGGGTGTCTGGTTCAGGAGTTGAGTAAAGTTATGTTCTACTAATTGTGTTATGTTGCTGTAATTTGTGAATGAGAAATGGGTTCTTTTCCAGCAGCCCTGTTTCTTCAGTGTTTTCTGGGTATAGCAGTAGGGTCCATTTTATTAAGTCCAGTCTAGACCATGCCACCTTTTTTTATTTAAATTTGAATCCAAAAAACAAAACTACAATGAATATTTGGAGCATTAAACAAATACATAAACAGATCGTGGCATTGTGTAATATTCCTAACATAGTGTTTTGTCTTCAATCCATTAACGTCTGAAAGTGCAAATGATATTTGATAAATACGAGAGCGAGAGTGAGAGAGAGGTCAGCTGATACAGACTGATAACTGTTTAACTGATAGCTCAACCGGTAATTGTGTGTTCAAAAGACACACACACACACACAGAGGAGCTGTTCCCTATGTCCATGGCTGTGACCAGAAAGAAAGAGCCTCCGAGAATCTCATCTGGAATGTACACAGGACAAACACCTCTTTGTGTGTGGTGTGTGTACGTGTGTGTTTCTGAACATTGAGATCCCTGGGAGTCAGGTCATTTATTCATGTAAGTACTTGTGTACAGAAGGCATGGGATTTAAGATAAAATAAACGGAGCTTGATCTTGATCTAGTTTATGATGCCATTTCACATCCCTTCACCGTAGACTGTCAGTCTTTCATGACAGCTGGCTGCCAACTTATCAGACCTGCTTAAACAATTTTATGGTTTTATATTGGGCTAGGGCTGAAATGATGGTTGTGTTAATGAGGTGCTGAGTTCTGGATCCTGCCTGTGTGTGCGGAGTTTGCGTGTTCTCCTTGTGCTGTGGGGGTTTCCTAAGGGTACTCTGGTTTCCTCCCCAAACCAAACACGTGCATGCGAGGCTGATTGGCATGTCCAGAGTGTCCGTAGTGTATGAATGGGTGTGTGAGTGTGCCCTGCGATGGATTGGCAGCCCGTCCAGGGTGTTCCCTGCCTTGTACCCCATGCTTCCTGGGATAGGCTCCAGGTTCCCAGTGACCCTCTAGAAGAAGTGGTATAGAAAATGGATGGATGGAGTTCTGGATCTGAGGAAGGGTTAAATTTACATACTATATCTGTTCAAAATATGATCAAATTGAATAATGGTGAAAGCAGTGATGAATGAAAACATTCTGTAATTTTTACATTTTTGCAAATTAAAATAAAACATTTTAACAATCACTCACAAATAGCCACTAATGAACTACTAGGAAATACTGCATTAACCAGTGAACCACTGTGAAACCTGTATGAAACAGGCTATGGATATGGAAAATGTTGTGTAACTTATAATAGTGGTGTTTTTTTTTGACAGCAAATCTGATACTATGATATGACACTATGACAACACTTTAATGGATTTTAATTTCTGAGCACAGACGAGATGATTAGATAAAGTACTGTTTGGGTGGGATAAGATTTCCAGACACGCATCTGTAAAGTATTATTGCCAGACAGTGTTTGTAACGATTATGTCTGAACAGCGCAGGACAAGCAATCTCCATACAACTGTCTCCATACTATGTGCATTATTACATCAGAAAGGCAGGAAATATAAAACATGCTCTATCTATATATTATACTGTAAAGTGGAAGAAAGTGACTTAATCTTATACTGTAAACCTATACAGCTACATATCTTTGCAAGGTCATTTCTTTCATCTTGTCCTATCAAGAGTGAGCTGTCCTATCAATCACTGAGCTGAATTTATATAGGCTGTGCGTACACTAGAATGATAGTAACTTCCCAAAAGCCATCAGAAACGAGTCCTTTTGAACGTCATCTGTGTTTTGTTGTTTGGCATTTGAAACCCGGTTTGTAGATAGTTTCAGTTTGTTTTCTGCGGAGGATGAAAGAAGAATGCTTCCTGGAATGTCTTCATATTTAAGAAAACTCTTTCTGTACAGGATATAACAGCATAGTTACCAATTAGTCAATTAGGATGGAATATGTGTGTGTATATATATATATATATATATGTATGTGTGTGTATATATATATATATATATATATATATATATATATATATATATATATATATATATATATATATATATAATAATAATAAAAATAAAAATAAAAATCATGGAAAAGTTCATTTTTTCCATAATTTAATTAAAAAAGAACTTTGACATATTCTAGATTCATTACACATAAGGTGAAAAATTTCAAGCCTTTTTTGTGTTTTAATCTTGATGATTACAGTTTACAGAAATAAAAAATCCAGTATATCAAAATATTAGTCCGAGTTCAGTTGCACTGGAACTGTACCGCGATTCCCGTGAATATGAACTCAACTCGTACTCGGGTTCAGGAAGTAAGTAACCTGCGCGTATGTTTTAGCTGGTGATGACTTCATTAGTTTACCATGAGTGGCAGGGGAATGTTGTGGGACACAGAAGAGGTCCACTGCTGCACATAATATCTGCTCCGCATAATAGCACCAAAATAATAATAAAAATAAATACATGGTGATTTGCCATATGCGTTTGTGATGACGTAAGATGAACGCAAATACACCGGGGTTCGACAGGATCAGGAGAATCTGAAGCCAGGCCAACGCTGCGGGGGCACTGGGAACAGCCTCACACTGACTCGGACTGCAGCAAACATGCCCAGTGTGAATACCACGTAAATGGAAAATCCAGCTGTTTGGAATCAAACCTCGATTGTTTAATTTTTCTGTCACCTTCTAATAAAGTTAGTGCTTATTGAATTGCATAAAGCTTTCTGGACTCCTACGTTTCCTGAGGTTCTGCTTCGTTTTGTAGACTTGACGCTGTGTGTTGTGGTGTGTTCACAAGTCATATATATTTTTTAAAGTTGTTGGGATTGAACTCAGTATGTACGTAATTTGATCCGGGAAGCAATCATTTGAACGTTTATGTGATTGAAGTATATCTTGTGCTTTTTTTCCAGTTCATCATCGAGGACATGAAACAGCAACAAACGAACAAACACAGCAACCTGCACAGAGAGGACCAGCACATTACTGTAGAGGAGCTGTGGAAAGGATGGAAGACGTCTGAAGGTGAGACAGAGAGACTTAAGACCACACGGATTCTGTTCAAAATGGAGAGATGGATGCAGGTGTCTATACCAAATGAATTTTTTATTGAAAATAGAAATTAAGACCGATGGAAAACATATAGAACTATAATGTTGCGAAGGATGTTTCATAGTCAGTGGCTGGCCATCATATAATTAATTAATATGCCACATGCACTAACTTGATCTGAGCAGATCCTTGGTCCATCATAAAAAGCTGAAAACAGTGTGTGCAACCTACACACTGAATCACATAAAATGACATTTTCCTGAATTGTAGCCCGCATTGTGTTATGCAACCTGACAGATACTGGGTCATCCCACTGTGTCCGAGTAAGAGAAAAAACAAGGAAGTAAGGCTGGTGTAGATGAAGACATCCCATAATATAGTGTTGCATGAAATATGTCACAGGATTTTTAACGGAAGACAAAATTAAAGCTAGCAGTTTGGACTCTTTCATGACGATGTTTGATAGGCCTGAACTGGTGTATGATGTGATGATCAGCCATAACATTAAACCACAGACATGTGACGTGAAGAAGATTGATTATCTCATTATAATGGCACCTGTCAAGGGGGTGGAATATATTAGGTGGCAAGTGAACACTTAGTTCATGGAAGTTGTTGTGTTGGAAGCAGGAAAAACGGGCAAGCGTAAGGACTTGAGAGACTTTGACAAGGGCCAAATTGTGATGGCTAGGCGACTGGGTCAGAGCATGTCCAAAACGGCAAGTCTTGTGCAGCTTGCTGTGTAGCTGCAGACCAGTCAGAGTGCCTATGCTGACCCCTGTCCATCACCGAAAGCGCCTACAATGGGCACATGAGCATCAGAAATTGACCATGTAGCAATGGATGAAGGTGGTCTGATGAATCACATTTTCTTTTACATCATGTGGATGGCCGGGTGAGTGCGTGTCGCTTTCCTGGGGAAGAGGTGACACCAGGATGCACTATGGGAAGAAGGCAAGCAGGCGGAGACAGTGTGATGCACTGGGCAATATTCTGCTGGGAAACCTTGGGTCCTGGGATTCATGTCATTGTTACTTTGGCATGTATCACTGATCTAAACATTGTAGCAGACCAAGTACACCCCTTCATGGCAACGTTAATCCCTAATGGCAATAGCCTCTTTCAGCAGGATGATGAGGCGCCCTGCCACACTGCAAAACAATTTTCAATAATGGGTTGAAGAGCATGACAAACAGTTCAAAGTGTTGACTTGGCCTTCAAATTTCCCATTTAAATATGAATAATCATTCATTAAACAATGCATTTGCAATATATTATTGTAGGTTATAGGATTTTTTTTAGTATTATCATTAATATTATCATCCTCCAGCCCTAGTGTTCAAGTAATTGAAATGTATATTGCAAATAGAAAGACCTAAGTGAATTGTGCTATATATTTAGTGGTGCTCCACATAAAAGTATATTGCTATGCATGAGTGAGGTCCCTGATGTATGAAAATATATTAATATAAACACATGCACAATAATTTGAACATATTAGAACAGATTTGAATGTTTCACACTAACTCTGTCTCTCTGTTTCTCTCAGTTCATAACTGGACGATGGACGACGCAGTCCAGTGGCTGAAAGAATCGGTAGAGCTTCCACAGTACGAAACAAACTTCAGAGAGTTCAGAGTTAATGGCAATACTCTACCTCGGTAAACACACACACACACACACACACACACACACACACAGTCACATGTCTCTTGAACATAGTTTCCAAATATTTTAAGCATCCCAATCATAATTGGTATTCCAATAAAAGTCACCAACAACTGGAATACAGGAGGAATGTTGGAGATATTAGTGCGGCACTGCCCCCTTCTGGTAGCTGTGTGCAGGTGCAGGGAGAGGGGGACGGGAAAAGGAGGTGAAGCAGGATTTAAAGATTGCGTTTCATCCCTCTAGAAGCACTTGCTGACTCATGAAATGATGTCACAACTCCAGATCCCTGCTCCCCCCCACCCTCTTTGCTATGCTGTAGGCTGCGCACATATAGTCTTTTAGCCATTGTGTACGTTCTCTTTAAATAGGCACGTATATATTCACCCTCTCTTACTGACATATTCCTGTTATAATGACTGTGGTTTTATTTTAAACTGTCTTACGGTACAGTCCGAATATTCCAGCATCCATTATCAGAACAGACTGAATATCTTAGTATTTTGTCCCGGTGACTGATGTCTCATTGAATAACACCTTGATGCCCCAATGAATTCTGCCCTATATGTGTTGCTGTATTTTTAAGTAAAAAAAAATATATATTTTTGACTTATATTAGCAAAGAGTAAGGAAATGTTGTTTGAGAAATAATTTAATTTGGCAAAAATGTACTAGTTTTACATGCTACAATCTCTCCCTCTCTGTATATCTCTCTTTTTATCTGCAGAATAGCGGCAAATGAACCTTCGTTTATGTCATCACAGCTAAAGATATTAGATCAACGACATAAGCAGAAATTAAATTTGAAGGCGCTGGATGCTGTGCTGTTTGGACCACCATTACGTAAGTGCCTAGTTAGACATCAACTAAACCTACATGATGATTGGACAGTTAACTGATTAAAAAAATACTAATTAAAATGCATTTCAATTTATTACAGTCTAGTAGATGTTGCGTGATAAAATTTTCCTCTAATTTTTACCAATAGCTGGTGGGTTTTTAAAAAGTTGATTAGTACTGTGATCCCGTGATATTATTAACCTAGCTTATCATACTGTAAACATTTCAAACTGTAACCCCACTAACAAGATACACAAACGTTATTTGTTTGCATTCATCTGTCTTGCAGGGCCACAGCATAACTGGTTGAAAGACTTTGTTCTCATGGTTTCCATCATCATCGGGGTTGGAGGATGCTGGTTTGCCTACGTGCAAAACAAGTCCTCCAAAATCCACATCTCCCGCATGATGAAGGACCTGGAGAGCCTGCAGAGCGCTGAACAGAGCCTGATGGAGTTGCAGACCAGGTACACAGAGAAATCCTATACAGTCAGGTCTGAAAGGCTAAGTCCACTTCAGAGCAGTCTCACTATATTTAGTTATGCTGAGGGGTTTTGCTAACAAACAGGACAGCAATATAAATTTTTTTAAATATAATTCAATATTAAGCCCAAATTTATAAGTACGATAATAGATACTCGAGACTAACCGTACATTTAACCCTTCTCTTCATGATGTTGCCATATGGCAAAAATTTATTTATCTCCAATTTTTTTGATAGGCAGTAATGCAAAAATACTATTTTCTTATCTACAGTGTCCTCCACTAATATTGGCACCCTTGATAAATATGTGCAAAGAAGGCTGTGTAAAATTGTCTTTATTGTTTAACCTTTTGATCTTTTGTTCAAAAATTCACAATTGCAAACAAAATGCAGGTTTATAAAAAATATCTTTGTTAAATATTGGTGTGCAACAATTATTGGCAGCCTTTGAGTCAATATTTGTGCTACCTCCCTTTGCCAAGATAACAGCTCTGAATCTTCTCCTATTAATGCCTGATGAGGTTGGAGAATACATGGCAAGGGATCTGAGACCATTCCTCCATACAGAATCTCTCCAGATCATTCAAATTGCAAAGTCCATGCTGGTGGACTCTCCTCTTCAGTTCACCCCACAGGTTTTCTATGGGTTTCAAGTCAGGGGACTGGGATGGCCATGGCAGGACCTTGATTTTGTGGTCAGTAAACCATTTTTGTGTTGATTTTGATGTATGTTTTGGGCGGTCAGGTTTTCATTTAATATCTGCTGATATTTCATAGTCCGTTATGCCATGTATCTGAACAAAATGTCCAGGTCTTCTGGCAGAAAAACAGCCCCAAAACATTAAAGAGCCACCACCATATTTAACCGTGGGCATGAGGTACTTTTCAATATGGCTACCTCTCTGTGTGCATCAAAAGCCACCTCTGGTGTTTATTGCCAAAAAGCTCTATTTTGGTTTCATCTGACCATAGAACCCGATCCCATTTGAAGTTCCAGTAGTGTCTGACAAACTGAAGATGCTCAAGTTTGTTTTGGATGAGAGTAGAGGCTTTTTTCTTGAAACCCTTCCAAACAATTAGTGGTGATGTAGGTGATTTCGGATTGTAGGTTTGGAGACTTTCTGACCCCAAGATGCAACTTCCTTGGAGAATTTTTGGCCACTCGAACCATCCTCTTTGCGTTGAGACAATTTAGACACATGAGAGCTTCTTAATTATTGCCCTGATGGTGGAAATGGGCATTTTCAATGTTTGTGCAATTTTCTTATAGCCACTTCTCATCTTGTGAAGCTCAACAACCTTTTGCCGCACATCACAGCTATATTCCTTGGTCTAACCCATTGTTATGAATGACTAAGGATATTTGGCGTACGTGTTACTTCATATTTATACCCCTGTGAAACAGGAAGTCATGGTTGGACAATTTCCTGTTCCTAGCCACCCAGGTGTACTAAAAAAATGTAACATATCAGTGGGAATACACTTTAAATTTATTTTTTGTCATATGAATTCCTAGGGGTTCCAATAATTGTTGCACACCTATATTTAATATATATATATATATATATATATATATATATATATATATATTTTGATAAACCTGTGTTCTGTTTGCAATTGTTTGATGTCCATGAGAGCAAAGTATTTTTGTGATTTTTTTTTTTTAACAAAAGATCAAAAAGTTAAACAATAAAGACAGTTTTTCACAGAATACTTTGCTCATATTTACCATTAGTGGAAGGCACTTATTTGTTGTAGTATACAGTATAATTTTAGTAAAACTGGGTAAATTTAGTTTTTTATGACTTAAGAAATGCTCTAATTTATAGACTGAACATTAATATGACTTGGTGACTTAGTGTAATATAAAGAGAAGGCAATATGGCTTTAAAAACACAAAAGGAAATGCCTTAATATACCAAAATGCACAGAATGTGAGATATTATGTACGATGCTCTATAGTCGCTTTCAGCTCTGATCTGTGTGTGGCTGTTGCAGACTGGAGAAGGCACAAGAGGAGAATCGCACAGTGGCAGTGGAGAAGCAGAACCTGGAGCAGAAGATGCGAGATGAGATCAATGGTGCAAAGAGGGAAGCTTACAGACTGCGAGAGCTCCGCGAGGGAGCCGAGTGCGAACTCAGCCGACTCAAATACGCCGAGGAGGAACTGGTGCAGGTAGGAGCAAGAACTGAAGACCTACATACTAAAGTTTTCCCTACAGTCATTCTCAGTAACTGTTCAACCTTTTGAAATATATTCTACCTTTCAACATTTAACCCCATAACTACTCTGAGAGGTTTTAATCGTTTGTCAGGCAGTAATTCATGTGCACAGTAAAGTATTTTTTGTCATGTTGCTTGCAGTGTATTGGTGACTTATCAGCCGTTTTCAATCAGTATAAACAAATGAATTATCTCCACAAGTCTGTTATAAGATTAGTCAGGACACTGTAGGTGTGTGTGTATAGTATCATGACTCTGTTTTTTTGCTGGTGAGCAGGGTGATAAGATAGGGGAGGGGAGTGAGTCCCCTGCTGGGCAACAATTCACACCTCTCTACAACAACACTGGCACAGAGATAAAACGGACAGCACAACTAAAGTTGTTTTGATAGTAGAACACTGTATACAGCACCCACAATAAAATTATAACATTTAAATCTAGTAGGATAGGTAAATAAAAAAAAAAAGAAATGCTTATGAAAAACTGTAAATTCGTAAAGACCCGAGCGTCTAATTTCATATGAGCCATTAACCACTACTGTCGACATCACAGATTAAATTCATTGTTGAACATGGGCACCTCAAATTTATTTGTCTCTCTGGTAAAAAGAGTTAAGGAAATGAGAGCAAATAATATGCTCTTCAGCATCACAGACACTTTAGCTGCATTGCAAACTGCATACTTCAATGTGAAATAATTTCACAGTACACCTTTTAAGCATACTGCTAAATGTCTGTTATACAGTTTGGGATGCAGAATTTCATTCTCTTGGTACTGGATTGACACAAAATGGTTCATCACATCATTTACTTTTACATCTATAGTATTTAGCAGACGTATGAAAAAATAACCTCAAGCTAGTTTGTTTGGTCAGCGAATAAGAACAACATACATTTATAAAAGCTAAAAAAACAGCCCTATATTCTAAAATATTCTCATGCGTATCCATCTCATGCATTACCATTTTTCTACCAGAGAGGGTGAAATTCCACAATCTTACATCCAGCAGCTCTTTTTTTCCCCCTTGGCATTCAATTCAGCTGAATCAGAAAACAGATTTCTGTCTACCATGATGTCTGTGAACCAGTCAGAGGATTAAATATACCCAGCCCACAGATCTGTAGCAGTGAACTTTTGCTAAATGCAGCCTCTTGTGCGTCGGGGGTATATATGGGCACAGACAAGCAAACGTTTGATCATCTTTGAAACGGTGCCTATTAATAAAGTTGATATATTTGAACAAACCCACAAGGAAAATGAGCTTTTTTGATAATTTATTCAACAGAAATATCAATAGATGTCATATTCTTCTGTGGAAAAAGCAAGTACACCCTTGGCCTCAGAAGCTAGTATTGCCCCCTTTAGCAGATGCAACTTCTTGTAGGCATTTTGCATATTTGTCCAGCAGGCTTGCTGGAATTTTTGACCACTCTTCCGTGCAATATTCTTTCAGTTTTAAGATGTTTGAGGATGTTCTTGCATGTACTGCCCGTTCTTCTTTTAGAGCCATTCCTTGGTGGATTTGCTAGTGTGCTAAGGATAATTCTCCTGCTGAAAGGTCCGCTTTCAATTCAACTTCAACTTTTTGACAGATGGCCTCACATTATCTTCAAGCACTCTTTGAGATGATGCAGAATTCATAGTTGAATCAATGAATGCAAGCTGTCCAGTCACTGAGGCAGTGAAACAACCCCAAACCATAACATTTCCAACACCGTGCATCACAGTTGGTATGAGGTGCTTCTCCTGAAAAGCTGTCTTTGGTTTGCACCAAACATGTCTGCTGTTACTGTGTCCAAACAGCTCTTTATCTGTCCAGAGCACATTGTTCCAAAAGGCCTGGTCTTTACCTATATGCTCACTGGCAAACTGTAGTCTTGCAAACACTTTTTCCTGGCACGCCTCCCATGCAAGTCAAATTTGTGCAATCTCTTTCTGATTGTAGAAGCATGCACTTTGACACCATCAGTTGCGAGACTTACTAGCTGATCCTGTGATGAAATTTTGAGGTTCTTGGAGACGTCTTTTTGCATCAGACGGTCTGCTCTTGGGCTGAATTTGCTGGGACAGGCAGTGCTGGCCAAATTGGCAGTCAATGTAGTTCAGATAATTTGGAGATCTTTTTAAATCCCTTGCCAGACTCGTAGGCATCGACAACCTTTTTTTTTCTGAAGGCCTTAAAGTACTATTTAGATCTTGGCAGGATGACACCACACACTTCAAATAGGCAATAATTTCCATTTTTTCACACGACTATATCAGTATCTCTATCTATCTATCTATCTATCTATCTATCTGTGTTTTTTGTATCTGTTCTTCAGACAGATTTGTTCTATATATTTATATATTAAATATTATATATTTTTAAAAATGTGTTTCTATTAAAAAAACTTATATTGAGTATTTGTGTTAAGAATCTTTAACAGAAAAGGTGAATGTCTGCTGATTCAAGACAGATGGTGTCATTTGATCACAAATAACTGTGGGAAAAAAAAAAAGATAATTGGCCACTTTTAGGCTTGGCCGTTACTGTTAATGTAGCGATTCCCTGTATGTTACATGCTCCATTGTTTCAGACCGTATTCCTGTTCACTATGTGTGTTCCATATGAGCATTAACCTTTTTGCTAGACTGAGACAAAGCCTGCAGTTTAATATTGAGTGCTTGAAGAATATTAGCTAGGACACTAATGTGGTTTTGTATGAATCTGTAATTGTGTGTGTGTGTGTGTGTGTGTGTGTGTGTGTGTGTGTGTGTGTGTGTGTGTGTGTAGGTCCGTGTGGCTTTAAAACGAGCAGAGAAAGAGTTACAGTCAGAGCGGTCAGTTCCTGAAGCCTTACAGATGTGGCTGCAGCTCACACATGAGGTGGAGGTCCAATACTACAATATTAAAAAACAGAATGCTGAGCTACAGCTGACTGTTGCCAAGGAAGAGGTGAGTATGTGTGTATGTATGTATGCATGTATGTATGTGTTATGATGTGAGTGAGTGTGTATGTATGTATGTGTATTATGTTAACATATCACATGATAGTACTGCAACAAAATCTCAAACAAGGCTACTTTTCAAAGGCCTTTGAATTTCTTTTGAAAGAAATGAGCATTGTATGAAAACACTATAAAGATAAATTATAATGTGTAGTTTAATAGTGTTTTGTGAAAATTATTCAGATGTGTAAACACTTAGAACTGTTGTCTAGCTTTTGGACTTAAAATCCTAGTTTTCAACCATTTAATAACAAGCACACCAAACCACAACTATGCACTTTAATTATTTTTCTGTAATTAATGCAGTCTTTCATGTTTTAAATAGTACCAAGAAAATATTTCTAAAGTTCATAGACAGCTCTCATAGGTACCTAACCAGGTCAAACCCAATCACATTGTTAATTAATGAATTGAACGCTTTTTTTTCTGATTTCAGCCTGTTTCATTGTTTATCTACAAATATATAGATCCAATACATGCAAACAACAACCAAATGAAACAGTTTTTTTCCCCAAACACTAATTTGGCTATTTAATGATGTGGTTAAATTGCTTTTTAATTAGACAGTTTGTTTTTGCCTTTTGTCATTTACATTTGGAATGAGTCACTAAAGTAATTAGACAATGCAATTAGCACACACTGCTGTGAGCCTCAGACTCTGAAAATGAATACTTTAGCAATTTCTGTATTCAAAAAGCTTCTATTTTGTTACCCATTATAGTCTATTTTCCACATATTTGTATTCTTCACGAATTATATTTACTAGTAACACACTTTTATTACACTTATTTGATAGTGTATGAAATTTGAGTTTTATATAATTGGAGAGTTTAATGCTGACACACAAGTCATGAGTGTGTGTATTTGTTTATATCAGGCAGAGAAGATAAAAAAGAAGAGAGGTTCTGTGTTTGGTACTCTCCATGTAGCTCACAGTTCATCACTGGATGAGGTTGACCATAAAATACTTGAAGCCAAGTAAGTGTACATACACACACAATTAACCCACTCTGCATCTCTCTATATATCTGTTTTATGTTTGGCTGTGTGTCTCTGATCTCTGTGTATTGTGTTTGGCTGTGTGTCTCTGATCTCTGTGTATTGTGTTTGGCTGTGTGTGTCTCTGATCTCTGTGTATTGTGTTTGGCTGTGTGTGTCTCTGATCTCTGTGTATTGTGTTTGGCTGTGTGTGTCTCTGATCTCTGTGTATTGTGTTTGGCTGTGTGTGGTATAGGAAGGCCCTGTCTGAGGTGACAGCATGTCTGCGTGAGCGTCTCCATCGCTGGCAGCAGATTGAAAGACTGTGTGGGTTTCCTGTGGTGCAGAACTCGGGTCTGCCAAGCTTGAGTGCATCACTCTACTCCGAGCACAGCTGGGTGGTGATGCCACGTGTCTCATTGCCCCCGTATCCCATTGCAGGGGGAGTGGACGATGTGGATGAGGACACGCCCCCCATTGTCACACAGTTTAACTGTGAGAAATTCTGACAGTCCATACTGCTTTTGGAAAATGCATTTTAAATATAAGAATTGTAATAGAAGGATTAAAAGAAAAAGAGTGAAAATATTTAAGTAATTAAAGAGTATAGTAAAATAAAATTAATAATAAAACAACATAACTAAAGGAAAAATACAAAATGTTTTCCTAATTTTAAAAATCTGCATAATTTTTTTAAATTATTATTTTTTAAGTTATGCATTCATTTATTATGCATAGTATTTATACAGTGGTGCTTGAATGTTTGTGAACCTTTGTCAACCGTGAAGAATTTTCTATATTTCTGCATAAATATGACCTAAAACATCATCAGATTAGACAAAGAGAGCCCAATTAAACAAACAAGACAAAATGTTATACTTGGCCATTTATTTATTGAGGAAAATGATCCGATATTACATATCTGTGAGTGGCAAAAGTATGTGAACCTCTACTTTCATTATCTGGTGTGACCCCCTTGTGCAGCAATAACCCATTCCTCAGTATAGAACAGCTTTAACTCTGGGATGTTGGTGGGTTTCCTCACATGAACTGCTTACTTCAGGTCCTTCCACATCATTCCTATTGAATTAAGTTCAGGACTTTTACTTGTCCATTCTAAAATATTAACTTGATTCTTCTTTAACCATTCTTTGGTAGGACCACTTGTGTGCTTAGGGTTGTAATCTTGCTACATGACCCACTTTCTCTTGAGATTCTGTTCATGGACAGATGTCCTGACATTTTACTTTAGAATTTACTGGTATAATTCAGAATTCATTGCTCCATCCATGATGGCAAGTCGGCTTGGCCCAGATGCAGCAAAACAGGCCCACACCATGATACTAACACCAGCATGTTTCACAGATGAAATAAGGTTCTTATGCTGGAATGCAGTGTTTTCTTTTTCCAAATATAACATTTCTAATTTAAACAAAAAAAAGTTCTATTTTGGAAAAAAACATTATCCCAGTAGGCTTCTGGCTTGTCCATGTGATCTTTAGCAACTGCAGATGGGCAGCAATGTTCTTTTTGGAAAGCAGTGGCTTTCTCCTTGCAACCCTGCCATGCTCATCACTGTTGTTGAGTGTTATCCTGATGGTGGACTTGTGAACATTAACATTAGCCAATGTGAGAGAGGCCTTTAGTTGCTTAGAAGTTACTCTGGGTTCCTTTGTGACCTCGCGGACTATTACACGTCTTGCTCTTGGAGAGATCTTTGTTGGTCGGCCACTCCTGAGGAGGGTAACAGTGCTCTTGAATTTCCTCCATTTGTACAAAATCTGACTGACTGTTGATTGGTGGAGTCCAAACTATTTAGAGACGATTTTGTAACATTTTCCAGCCTGATGAGCATCAACAACACTTTTTCTGAAATCTTCTTTGTTCATGCCATGACACTTCTACAAACATGTTTTGTGAAGCTCAGACTTTGATAGTTCCTTGTTCTTTAAATAAAACAGGGTGCTGACTCACACCTGATTGTCATCCCATTGATTGAAATCACCTGACTCTAATTTCACCTTCAAATTAAGTGCTAATTCTAGAGGTTCACATACTTTTGCCACTCACAGATGTGTAATATTAAATCATTTTCCTCAATAAATAAATGAAATAGTATAACATTTTTGCTCTTTTGTTTAATTGGGTTCTCTTTGTCTGCTTTTAGGACTTGTGAGAAAATATGATGATGTTTTAGGTCATATTTATACAGGTATATAGAACATTCTGAAGTTCACAAACTTTCAAGCACCACTCTATCTATCTATCTAGCTAGCATGCGCATGTCAAGTGGGTATACAGTGCATCCGGTAAGTATTCACAGCGCTTCACTTTTTCCACATTTTCTTATGTTACAGCCTTATTCCAAAATGGATTAAATTCATTATTTTCCTCAAAATTCTACAAACAATACCCCATAATGACAGCGTGAAAGAAGTTTGTTTGAAATCTTTGCAAATTTGCAAAAATAAAGGCTCTCAATACTTGTGTACATGTGCTTTTTTTTGTTTTTTTATTTTTTAATAAATTTGCAAAGATTTCAAATAAACTTCTTTCATGCTGTCATTATGGGGTATTGTTTGTAGAATTTTGAGGAAAATAATGAATTTAATCCATTTTGGAATAAGGCTATAACATAACAAAATGTGGAAAAAGTGAAGCGCTGTGAATACTTTCCTGATGCACTGTATATTGTCATTCCTCTATATAGCTTGTATAAAATGGAACGAAATGACGTTTCTTCAGGACCATGGTGCAATACATAACAGTACGCAAGAGTACATAAAGTGCAAATATGGCTTGCTCAGTTGGGATAAATTTGCACCTTTAATATCTGTATACCATGTTGATATTTCTGTAAAGCTGCTTTGAGACAATGTCTATTGTAAAAAGCGCTATACAAATAAAATAAATAAATAAATAAATAAATAAATAAAAATAAATACGCAAGAGTGTGAGATGAGTGCAAAAAAAACTCAAAACAAAATAATAAATACACAGGAAAATAAACACACAGAACATGGCTGTAAACTGTAAACATGGCTGTAAACTATAAGCTATTGTGTAATGTAGTAGCACAAGTATAGCAGAAATACTGGCAGCAAAAACGAGTTCCATAGTATAAAGTGACTGATACAGCTATATAAAGTGCAGTGGTACTGAGTTTTACTGTGTTAGTGCATGTGCAGTTGTATGAGTCTTACTGGGTTAGGTGTTTGAGTAGCCCAAGTCAGCATTGGGAGGCAGCAAAGTGTTGAGTAATCTGACTGACTCAGGGAAGAAACTCTTGCAGAGTCTGCTGGTGGTGGCACAGATGCTCCTGTACCTTCTGCCAGATGGTAGGAGGGTGAATAGTTCATGAAAAGGGTGAGAGGGGTCATCCTCAATACTGGTGGCTTTGTGGATGTAGCGGTTGTTGAAAGAGGTGTCGATGCTGGAAAGAGAGACCCAGATGATCTTGTCAACTGTCCTCACAATTCGCTGTAGGGTCTTGCAGACAGAGGCTGTACAGTTCCAGTACTACACGGTAAGACAGCTGGTCAGGACGCTGTCTATCGTCCATCTGTAGAAGGAGGTGAGATTAGGAGGGGGGAGTTTGGCTCTCTTCAGCCTCTGCAGGAAGTGGATGCACTGCTGGGCCTTCTTAACTAGGCAGGTGGTGTTGAGAATCCAGGAGAGGTCATCAGTCATGTGCACACCAAGAAACTTGACTCTCTCCACAGTTGTTCCATTGATGTGCAGTGGTGAGTGGTTCACTTGGGTTCTCCTGAAGTCGACAATCATCTTTTTAAATCTTCTCAACATTAAGAGATAGATTATTGTCTCTACACCATTCTGCAAGCTAGTTTACCTCCTCCCTGTACACTGACTCATCATTGTTGCTGATGAGGCCCACAGCTGTAGTGTCATCAGCAAACTTGATGATGTGATTAGAACTGAACTTTGTAGCACAGTCATGAGTCAGCAGGGTAAACAGCAGTGGACTGAGCACACAGCCCTGGGGGGGCACCAGTGTTCAGTGTGGTGGTGCTGAAGGTGGAGTTGCCGATCCTGATGGACTGGGGTCTCCCAGTCAGAAAGTCCAGGATCCAGTTGCAGAGGGAGGTGTTTAAACCAAGCAGGCTCAGTTTTTTTTTCAGTTGTTGTGGGATGTTTGTGTTGAATGCTGAACTGAAGTATATGAACAGCATCCTTATGTAATTGTCCTTTTTATCTAGATGGGTCAGAGACAGATGGATGGTAGCAAATATGGCGTCCTCTGTTGAGCAGTTGGGACTGTATGCATACTGAAATGGGTCCAGTGTGGTGGGAAGACTGCTCTTTGTGTTTCATAATTAGCCACTCGAAGCATTTCATGATGATAGGTGTGAGTGCAACAGGCCGGTAGTCATTCAGGCAGGACACAGATGATTCCTTTGGCACAGGGATGATGGTGGTTGTCTTGAAGCACACAGGGACGACTGCTTGGCTCAGGGAAATGTTGAAGATGTCTGTGAGGATATCTGCAAGCTTATCAGCACATTCCCTGAGCACCCGGCCAGGTATGTTGTCAGGACCTGCAGCTTTCCGTGTGTTGACTCTGGACAGAATTTTCCTGATGTCTCCTGCAGACAGACAAAGTACATGGTCGGTGGGAGATGGAGTGGTCTTCCTCGCTGGCATGTTGTTCTGTGCTTCAAACCGTGTGGAGAAATCGTTCAGGGCATCTGGGAGCGAGGCATCATCATCACAGACAGGTGGTGAAGCTTTGTAGTCTGTGATGGCCTGAATGCCTTGCCACATACACCTTAGGTTCTTGGTGTTTGTGAAGTGACTGTGGATTCTTTCTGTGTAGTTCTGCTTTGCCTCTCTGATAACCCGGGACAGATTGGCCCTTGCGGTGCGGAGGGCTGCCTTATCATCAGACCTGGAGGCAGATTCTCGGGTTTTCAACAGCAAGCGCACTTCACCAGTCATCCACGGTTTCTGGTTTGCACGGGTGGTGATGGTCTTGAAATAAGTTACATCACCTGTGCACTTGCTGATGTAGCCAGTTACTGATGTTGTGTATTCCTCCAAGTCTGTGATGTAGTGTTATGTGACAGCCTCTCTGAAAACAGTGCTCAAAACAGTCGTGTTGTATCTAAGTCTATATATATATATATATATATTATATATATGCTTGTGTGTGTGTGTGTGTGTGTGTGTGTGTGTGTGTTATTTTTATGTAAGATGTATAAATATGCCTTTGTCTTTCTACCTCTGCTGTAGCTCCACTGGCTCGTCCTCCTCTGCTGCGTAACAGCAGTTTGTGTCGCTCTCGGCGGAGTCTCCTTCCCCATCAAGCTTCTCTTGTCTCATCCGATCCTGACTTGCTGTCTATGGCTTCAGCACCAGGTGTCTACAGACCAGAGCCAGATGATGAACACATTTTTTTCAGCGTTGACACGAAAAGGTATAGCCTTGTCCCTTTCTTTTGTTGTTAGTTTGTCACATAACATTTAAATTCATGTCTTTCATAACCTTTACAGTTACAGATCTGTTCTTAAATTGAATGTGAAATTGTAATAATAATAATAATAATAATAAATATTAAATAATAAATAATAAAATACCTTAAAAATAACTATAGGTCCTTGACAAAACACCAGTGGAGTTGCTCACCACACACACACACACACACACACACACACACACACACACACACATACGTCTGCACAGTCTCCTCCAAATGTACAGTATTGGAACGGCAATGACCATTCTTTTGTTTTTTTTTTGATAGAAACAACTTAGAACATTGCACCTTTTGTTTGAACCCATTTATGTTTCAAGTTATCAAAAATACTGGAACATGTGACTGACGGGTGCACAAGTGTGTGCTGTTAGATTGATTGTTTAAGCAGTTAATAGCTTTGAATTTCTACTCTTGGTTTGAGTCCTCAGTTTCACCTGTGAATACTGCATTTGTCATTAAAAAGGATAAACCAACATGAAGACCAAAGAACTGTCTTTGGGAGAAAAGCCAGCCATTTTGAAGTTGAGAAAAGAGGGAAAATCGATCAGCGGCATTGCACAAGCATTGGGCACAGCCAATAGAATAATTTGGAATGTCCTGGAAAAGAAAGAAACCACTGGTGTACTAACAACCAGACACTGAACAGGTCGGCCAAGAAAAACAACCAACTGATGACAGAAACATTGTGGAATCTGTGAAGAAAAACCAAAAACATCAGTCATCACCAGCAACCTCCACAGAGCAGGGGTGAAGGTATTACCATCCACCGTTGGAAGGAGACTTAGAGAGCAGAAATATAGAGGTTATACTACAAGATGCAAACCACTCATCAGCAGTAAGAATCGGAAGGCCAGATTTGAATTCACAAAGAAATACAGAGATGAGCCACACAAGTTCTGGAGCCAAGATTAAGCTCTACCAAAGTGATGGAAAGGCCATTGTGTGGATAAAGAAAAGATCTGCTCAGGATCAGAAATATACAAGCTTGTCAGTCAAGCATGGTGGAAATGGTGGTAGTGTCAAGGCTTGGGTTTACATGCTTCTGGTACAGGCTCACTAATCTTTATTGATGATATAACTCATTATGGTAGCAGCAGAATGAATTCGGAATTCCACAGAAACATTTTGTCTGCTAATTTACAAGGCATTCAATCATATTGGGAGGAACTTCATCATGCAGCAAGACAGTGATCAAAAACACACTGCCAACTCAACAAAGGATTTCATCAGGGAGAAAAGTGGAAGGTTGTAGACTGACCAAGTCAATTACCAAACCTTAACCCAATTGAGCAGCAATTCGCCTCCTGAAGAGGAGAGTGAAGGGAGAAACCCCCAAAGCAAACAACTGAAAGAAGTTGCAGTACAAACCTGGAAAACGTCACAAAAGAAGAGTGTAACAGTTTGGTAATGTCAGTGGGTTGATGCAGTTATTGCAAACAATGAGTGTGTAACCAAATATTAAGTGTTATTTACTTTAATTTCAAATTTCAATGTTCCTATACTTTTACTCACCTAAAAATTGTATGGTCTGCAATCAAAGGTGCCATGTTCTAAAGTTGTTTAACACATCTAGATGTAAATATCAGGAAAGCAGAAATTCTAATTTTTCATCTTTTTGACCCTTTGATTTAAAACCCAAATGGCTTCAGTGTATAGCAAAAACAGAAGAACTGGCCTGGTCATTCCAATACTTTCAGAGGGGACCGTACAAAGAACAGACGAGGGGATGGTATGTACAATTTACTGACTTGAAACCTAGTTATGGTTTATTCTGTCTGGCCTACAGAGACTCGCAGGACACATGTTCAGATTCGGACTCTCTAAGTTCTTCTGTGGGAAGGAAGCAGTTGTCCAGCTCCTGCACTCAAGGAGCAGATACTCCGCAGCGGAAGATCTCCCGAGATGAGCTTCTCTTGTTGGCTCAGGAAGCGCAAGCCACTGCCTTGGAAGCCACCATCTCATCACCACCTCCAGCTTCATCTTCCATAGACCCCACCTCAATCTGCAAGGGCTCTCCTGACCTCACCCGTTCTTCTACTATCCCAGAATCCCAGAGTTTGACCTTTCACCCTGCCAGTAAGGTGGCAGCTTATAACGGCATGCTGGAGAAGTCATACAGTTTGGGCCAGTTGCCTGCTGGTGGGACGCCCCCAGAGGGACGTTACACTTCCCTAAGCTCTCTGGACATGGATGGAAAGACAAGCAAAGAAGCCAAACAGCTCCTGTCTTCCTCCAGTCCCCCAGACTCCTGCGACAACCCAGAGAAAAAGCGCTCAAAAATCAAGAGCTTATTCAAGAAGAGCAAAAAGCAATGAAGGAAAGTAGAAGAAAATTAGATGAAGACACAAAAAAAAAGCCTTAAAACAAATAAAAAATGTAATGGACTGTCAACCAGATACCAAAATGTTTAGTTCTATTTTTCTTTCTTTTTTATATTTTATTTTTATTAAAACAGAATGTAGCTCCGTCTAGGTGCTATCCTGGATTGGAAGCTTTTATTGTCCGCTCGGACTGGCATGTTGTCATTCAACCATCCAAAATGGTCAAAAAAATCAATGGTCATTTTGGTCATTTCAAAATGACTAAAGAAGAACTGTGCACTTCTTTCTATGTTGTGGTTTTATGGTTGACTGTGAGAGCTGGATCATCATAAAGCACCAAACAAAAATGAACTAACATAAGATGTAATAAAAATCCAAGTTGTTCAAAGAATAGCATACTTTATCGAAATATGGCATCTCTACCGTAACCTACATTTGAAAAGCTTGTCTGTGTAAGTAATAAACCAATAAAAGTCCTACTTTACAAATTTAGTCAACTTTCAAAATGCTAATGATGTATAAAAATGCTGTATATAATATACAGGGCATGGCATAAATATTTGCCTGCCTTGAACTTTTCCATATGTTGTAGTGTTACAACTTGGAACTGATATGGACATAATTGGGATTATATGTCATGAATGTACACAAAATAGTCCATAATACTGAAGTTTGGGTAAAAAATCTATATAGTTTGCAAAATTATGTACGGATTAAAATTAAAATAAAATAAACTTTGAACATCCCAAACAGCATCATTAAGTACATTATTAAAAAATGTAAGGATCCGTCACAACTGCAACTTTGCCTAGAGGAGGCTGTCCAGTAAACAGTGGCTAGGTAGGCACGGCAACCAACAGAGAAGCAACCAAGAGGCCAAAGGAAACGCTCAACATGATGCTACCACCACCATGCTTCACTGTGTGGAAGGAGTTCTCAGTGTTAGATTTCCACTAAAAATAGCACTTTGTGACAAGACTAAAAATGTTGGTCTCATCAGCACAGAGAAACGTTTAGTCTCCACATGCCTTTTGGCAAACTTCAAACAGGATGTTATATGGCTCACTACTCTTACATAAAGACCTTTTTTTTTGTAGATTTCGGGGATAGGGTTGTGACAGCTTCCCCTATCTGAGCTGTTGAGCTCTCCAACTCTATCAGAGTTACCCTTGGCCTCTTGGTTGATTCTTTGACTATTGCCCTCCTTAACCAGTTGCTGACATTTGGTGGATAACCTTTGAGTTTGCGATCATTTTTATTTACCCTGACTAATACTTTTCAAGAATATTTTCTGGACTTGTGTTGATATTCCTTGGTCTTTATGATGCTGTTTCTTATGATGTTCTTTACTGAATCTGTGGCTTTCCAGGAACAGGTGTATTTAAATTGATATCATATGATAATTTAATTGTACACAGCTGAACTCCATTAAAGTAATTAGGTGACTTCTAAAGGCAGTTGGTTTCACCAGACCTAATTTTCCTTATCAACAAGGTGAATACTTATGCAACTTTTAAATCATTTGTTTGTACATAATTTTGAATTGATTTTTGCCCCCAGTAAGATATTATGGGGTATTTTGTGTAGATCCATGATATATTATCCTAATTAAGTCCATTTGAATACCAGGTTATAGCATTACCAAATATAGAAAAGTTCAGGAGGGCAATGTATGTGGCATTGTCATAAATCCTGGTGCCTTTTGCCTATCCACCTCAACAATTGTCAACTGTTTCCTTTGTTGGTGGACTAATAATGTTAAACATGATGAAACATTATTGAGTTTTTTTTTTTCTTTTGGTTTTTTTGATCATAGTAGTGATCAGTTTGGCTCTAGTGTTCTGGATGAAAAACCAAAAAGAGCCCATAATTGTGAAGATGTAGGGTTGAATGTGGGCTTTCAGCTCTGTCATTTCCTGTTTACTGATGCCTCAGAGCCCCTGTACTTGACTAATTACCTTTAAGGTAAAAAGAAAAAAAAAAAAGAAAAAAAAATGGTAAGACAGAGGTAGCACTTAGTGTCAAGCAGACATACAGTCATAATGCCTGAATAATACAGTCATGAGCATGATGAGCATAGGATATATAAGTAATATTTAAGTAAAAATGAAGGCCTCTTTGATTTACACCAAATCTTATGACTCGTACAACAAAATGTATGTGTTGTAAAATTGACTATGTTATAAGGGCATAATGACTGTTGCCAATAAAGTGCTACCAAAAATCCTGCTAAAGGTTGTTGCACTACTGCTTTCCTGATTTGGAAAGGGCTGCTTTTTCGCAGAGTAACAGTAAGTTTAGATACATAGAAGAGATGTGCTAAAAAAAAAAAAGTAATACATTGATGGAGCCAGAATGATTTGATGCATTTAGAACGCTTCTTAGCTTATTTATTCTTCAGTGCATTCTTTATTTTTTCCCATGACAACAATGTTTAGAATGTTCAGATAGATAAAAAAAAAAATGCCGAACATGCATTTGTAATGTGTGGAAGGACTGTATTTTATATATGCATATGCAAATTTTAACAACCCATTAATAACACCTATTCCGTGGACTGAATGCTCTGTTTCAAGGGCTTAACCATCACTGTGATCACAATCCTCATCCTCACGCACTGTAATACACAGCCTGGCACTAAATGTATGTTATTTTGACAAACCTTGTCAGAGGCTTTTATTTGATTGTTATTTATTAAGTTTCTCATGTATGAGAGTCTGAGTCATCCTGAAGCCATCACTTAATCAAGGACGCTGTACAATCCTGTTGAAAATCTAAAACATGTTAAATATGTTTAACATAACAGAATTTAACATAAAAGTGCACCAGACAGTGGGCATCAATATGGGAAATGTCTATGGTATGTATGCTCCTACATTAGTTAAACTGTTTTATGTAAAAGAGGAAACCAGGGCTAAGTAGGTATGATCATAGTGAATTATTTCTCATGATTTCAGAAGAATAAAAATTTGTATAAGCTACCTTGTATGACAAGTTATGAATGTTTAAGATTACAGTGAAGGACAAGATTTGTGGTTGTACCTTTTCTTACATCGTTCGTGTAAAATCCAACAATATCCTCACAAGTCTGCACAATTCTTATAAATTTTTGAATGAGAACGTGTTCATTCAGCTACTGTCTTATGCTTCAGCCCCTACATACACACACCCTAACACTACTATCATTGTCTAAAACGACCTACACATTTACACAGGATGAGAGGGAAATCTAGAGTAAGTCCACTCCATTTTTCTGTTAGGTCAAAGCTTTAGAGTGGTGTTTCTCCATCTTATTCCTGCAGTATGAAGCCACTTCACATTTGAATGTTTTCTGAGCTCTAATGCACCCATTTAGACTTTGAGTGCTTTTTATAGGACTTTTATTCAGTATGTTAGATTATAAGATGAATCAGGTGTGTTGAGAGCAGGGAAAACACTAAATTGTGCACTGCAGAGATACTAGAGGGCCAGGATTGGTGCTCCATTGCATCACCATTGCAGCAGCAACCTTATAGAGATTTTCCAGCAGAGTTGCCTTCTGAAACACTGAGTTTGTAATATTAAGCTTGGAACTAAAGATATGAATGAGGATCATTGATATTGCATCGGTATGCCACCAAGATAGTCTTTCACCGCTGTTTTGTCTGCATATTCTGGATATTGTTAAGGACATGTGGAATGCAATTTCCTATCTTACTTATATTTATTATAGTTCTTAAAAAACTTGGTCCTCCTTCTCTGGTACAATGCCTAATTGAGTTCTGGAAAGTCCAGTGGTTCCCAAATGTTTACAACTTGCATCCTATGGGACAGGACAGAACTGACCCTAATATTAAAAATGCAATTACAGACAATTGTAACACAATTGTACACAAATATACACAGCCTGGAATTCAGTTTCACATCGTATTAACAAGGGCATGATCTGCCCAATCAGCTTTTCATAAAACATTGGAAATCTGCACTGTAAACATATCAGTGTTAAACACAGTCATACTAAAATGGAGTAACATTAAAATGAAATGATTTCAGATATGTTCAAAAATGCGCATACTCATGCTAACCATTAGGCTGTGTCAAAACAGTGCACTGCAATTAGTAGTAAAATGTAGCGTGCTGTTTTAGATCTGTGGAAGCCATTACACAGACCATGACTAGGGCTTTGGCTGGCTTTTAGCAATTAGGACACATACTACTGCCATTTATCACAGTCTTATTATTATTTTGTTAACACAGTGGAGAAGAAAGTAATTCTATATTATTTCCCATGCACAGAGATTTCATACTCCTATAAAGTGGCAAACAAGACCCCTTTAAGCATACTGTAAGAGTGCACTTATATTGGTTCCCCATTTGGGATAGAGCACAGGATTAAATATGCGTGGAAATGATGCACACCCAGCAGCAGTCTTTAGGCTAATTGGATAATGGCTCTTACTGAAATAAACAGAACAAGTAATGGACTTTAATTTTCCTTTTCTACAAGGAGCTCAAATATTACCCAAATTAAATAATAAAGCAATGTTTACAGAAGACCTAAGTGTTATTTAAATGAAAATTCACATTAAAAATTCATGTGAAGCCACAGGTTTGTAGTTTCTTAGCATTATGCAGTAGCGTTGACCATTAAATGATTAATTGGATTCTGATATTTATGTACCAAATAATTTTGGTTGAGCGATATTAGATTGAACTCCCAATTTCAGTGCCCACATATATGGATTAATGATAATGATATAAATGTCATTTCCCACAAGTTTGCTGTGTGAATATTTGTATACTGTACAAAGATTTACTAAAAATGTGGTTTAACTCTCATCAATAAAGAGCTAAGATTTTGGACTATTTTCCTTTCACTGCTTCCTATTTCTTTCTTTCTTTCTTTCTTTTTTTTAAATTGTGGGTACTCGGTTTATTCTTTTGTTTTAGTTGAAATATAAGTTTTAGAGACAGGAAGTGCCTTGAGATTTTGTAAAATCCCTCTTTAATGTGATCACTAATAATTAGGAAAATATACATGATCTTTTGTAGGAAAAAGTCATGAGTTTTTGACTAAAAATACACATATGATTATTAATAAAAGATAAAAGGTGGCATAAAGCATATAGCATGAAGCATGTGATAAACCATGCCTTTTGGAAAGTCAAAAGAAAAGCATTTGTTAAAAGCGGTACCACCTTCAGCAGTAGATGGCAGTGATGTTCTGCTGTAATTTAACACTAAGTGTGGTCTTACACAATCTGAACACTTTGCATGTAAGTAGATGTAAGTAAAAGTTTGCAATTGATTTCTTGGCGCATTACTTACTGATAACCATTGATTTCAAATGATTATGGTTTGGTGATATTTCCAAGATAAACATTTTGTGTTAAATGATTCAGCTCATCTATGAATAACCAAATGTACTATTAGTTGAATCAGGAGTTTTGGAGTAAATACAGTGGTTCCACTGGAATGACATTCAGAAGCACTGATGATGAGCACACTGTGTTGCAAAGAGGAAGAAAAATTGAGAGGCAAATGTAGAAAGTAGAAACCGTAAGAGAGAGTGAGATTCTGCTGAAGTGCTCTAAGGTTAATAACTGGTGACTAGCTCCTGACAGACTGCACAGCTGACAAGAATAATGAGTGCATTTTTCCTTCTTACGGCCACATTTCATGAACACACATTTTGATGCACTCTCAGGAAGATGCATGCAGCTCAGCTGTTGCATGAACCCTTTACATGAGCGTTCAGAAGCAGAAAAGGTGAGAGGTTGGAAAGTGAAGGTTTCTATTTTCTGTGTCACACAATTTTAGTTTCTTTCCAGTGGCTCAGCATTTGAGAGTGAGAACATATGCACTGAATGAACACACACGATGAATGCTCACATATTTAATGGTAATGTGTTCTAGATCTTTGGTGCATTTAAAACAAAAGGCTGCTTCACCACTCTTTTATCCATGGAATATGGAGAAGCCTAGCATTAGATGATCTTAAGGCATGATGTGAAACAGATTATCAGGCATTCAGAGATGCATGAAGGTGCTGCACCATTAACAGATTTAAAAACTAGTAATAAAATTTTACAGTCAATTCTAAAGGAAACAGGCAGCCAGTGGAATGATGATAAAACTGGTATGACATGATCTTGCTTTCTAGTTTGTGTAAATATTCTCATTTCTGCATTTTGCACCTGTTGTTGTTGTGTTTGCTGTAGTCCTGTTAGCAATGTATTACAGTAGTCAATAAAGAAAACAAAAAGCATGGATCTGTTAGAACACAGACACAGAGCTGGGCGCAAGTGCAGGTAAAATGGCAGTTTATTAGAAAGACAACTCCAAATCGTAAGGCAAAAGCAGCATGAATAAACAATCCAGGGTTGAGTGATCAGCAAACAGAATAACAGAGGCAAAACTGTAATCAAAAACATGGACACAAGAACAACAATGGCTTGGTAATGACAGAACACAAGGGAAACTGTGCAATTACTTCCCAGTAAAGCTGAAACAGAATGAGGCTTATATAGTGCAAAGTGATGAGTGTGTAACTGAGAACAGGTGCAGACAGTCATGTGACATGGTCAGGTGAGGTGCAGTGGCTGATGTAGTTTCTAGTCACTTTTCCGGTATTTACAAAACAAACACCCCCACCATTCTTTAACGCATGGCTCCTGAAGCACACAATAAGTTTAAGAGGAGGTCCTGGACACCCAGACCAGATGTCCCTAAGGATTTCCAAGTTCAAATGAGTGTCATCCTTCGTAGGGCCAGAAATAGGACACTTGATGTGCTCTCTGGGGTACAGAGGCGGGACGCCCTCCGGGGGTGCAACGCTCTCCGCAAGTTCAGCGGGAGGAGCGAAGTTCTCAGTGAGGCCAGAGGTGGGGAGAGATGCTCTCCGCAAAGCATGAGAGGGGAGTGATGTCCTCTGTGGAGCAAGAAGGGGGAGCGACATGCGATGCAAAGCAGAGAAACAGAGTGATGTCTTCAGCGGAACATAGAGGCAGAACGATGTCCTCAATGGAGCAGGATGGCAGAGCGACATCTTCAGCTGAGCAGGAAGGTGGAGCAACATCCTCAGCCGAGCAGGAAGGCAGAGTGACCTCCAAAGAGAAGCCTGGCGTAGTGACATCCGAGGTGTAGCAGGGAGGCAAAGCAGAGCAATGGCTACTGCTCAGACAGAATGAAACTCAAGGTGGACCCGGGGGGGTGCAACATTGACCATTGAGCTAGAGGGGGTGTGACGCTCTCTGCAAGTTCAGAGGGAAGAGTGAAGTTCTCAGTGAGGCCAGAGGTGGGGAGAGATGCTCTCTGCAAAGCATGAGACGGGCGTGATGTCCTCTGTAGTGCAAGAAGGGAGAGCGACATGCGATGGAAAGCAGAGAAACAGAGTGATGTCTTCAGCAGAACATAGAGGCAGAACAGTGTCCTCACTGGAGTTGGGCTGTGCAAACCATCCTGTCTGCCTTCTCATATTAGCTGGTGAACGGCAAGATAGGTTTGTCCGACAGGCTGGCCCTCCCCAAAAAATTTTAAGGTTGGGGTGTATTGAATACTCCCAAACACTTTTATTAATAGTCCAACAAATTGGGTTACACTGCTAAGGCCGATAGATCTCATGATAATCTGGAGCTCTGCCCATTGGCAGGCTGGGCCAGTGAGCCAGGATAACATGAACCCCAGCCACTGCTTCTTGTCAGGCTTGGGGTCCACCAAGCTTGCAAAATAGAATTGGCACTGTAGGAGATAACCTTCCCGATAAACAGAAAACCCATCATATGCTCAGGGGGCATCAGGAAAGTCCAGTGAGGAAAAAGGATGGAGTTGAGTGCCAGCATGGTTATCTTGGCCTGACATTCCATTTGCTCTCCTGCTGCATCCATGGTGTAGACAAAGTAATCTGTTAGAACACAGACTTGGAGCTGGATGCAAATGCAGGTAAAATGGCAGTTTATTAGAAAGGCAGCCAATTTAAATCATAAGGCAAAAGCAGCATGAATAAACAGTCCAGGGTCAAGTGATCAGCAAACAGCGAAACAGAGGCAATGCTCAAAAACCAGGGAGCAAGCCCAATAACAATGGCTTTATAATTACAGCCCACAAAGGAAACTAAGCAATTACTTCCCAATAAGGCTGAAACAGAATGAGGCTTATATAGTGCACAGTGATTAGTGTGTAATTGAGAACAGGTGCAAACAGTCACGTGACATGGTCAGGTGAGGTGCAGTAGCTGATGGAAATCGTAGTCTCTAGTCCCTTTTCAGTCTTTACATAACAGGATCAATTTCTTGGCATCTTGTAACCAGAGATAGGGTCTCATCCATGCTATATTCCTTAAATGACAGAATGCAGTTTTAGTAACACTATTAATGTGCAGTTTAAAAGAGTCAAGAATTACACCAAGATTTGTAAGTTCAGTTCTTGTCTGTAGAGCCAGGTCTCCAGGTCTGTTATGTACACTCAATGAGCACTTAGGAACAATTTTTTTGGGGGGTGGGGCTCAATATCAAAAGTAACAGTCACTTTCTGTTGTAGCCACCAGCTGCGTTTAATACTACAGTGCATCTCACCCTCATGGACTGCACCAGATTTGTCAACAAGACATTTGCAAGTTCTTGATCATGTCTTGGGGGGAACATGGTAACGTAATTTTCCACTGCAAAGACGATCAGCTGTCTGACCTGTCTCCCTGTAGCACTGTCTTAGGCATCTTACATTACAGACATTGCAGTTTATTACTTTGGCCACATCTGCAGTCCTCATGCCTCCTTGCAGCAGGCCTAAGCCATGTTCACGCAGGTGAGCAGGAACCCTAGACATCTTTCTTCTGGTGTTTTTCAGAGTCAGTAAAAAGGTCTTTTTAGTGTCCTAATTTATTGTAACTATGACCTTAATTGCCTATGACCTGTAAACTGCTAATGTCTTAAAGACTGTTCCACAGGTGCATATGTAATAATTGTTTATGGTTCATTGAACAAGCATGAAAACCATTGTTTAAACCCTTTCCAATAAAGATCTGTATAGCTTATTTGGATTTTACAAAATTATATTTAAAATGCAGTCTCCTGAAAAAGGGACGTTTCTTTTTTTGCTGAGTTTAGGTGAGAATTAGGAACACCTGTACACCTACTCATTCATACAATTATCTAATCAGTCAATCATGTGGCAGCAGTGCAGTGTATAAAATCACACAGATATGGGCCAGCAGCTTCAGGTAATGTTAACATCAACCATCAGAATGGGGGAAAAATGTGACCCTAGTGATTTTGACAGAGGAATGATTGTTGGTGCCAGATGGGCTGGTTTGCATATTACTTAATGCTGATCTCCTGGGATTTTCACACACAAACATATTTAGAGTTTACTCAGAATGTTGCAATTAAGAAAAAACACACAGGGAGTGGCAGTTCTGTGGATAGAAATGCCTTGTTGATGAGAGAGGTCAACAGAGAATGGCCAGACTGGTTTGAGCAGATAAAAAGGCTAAAGTTACTCTGATAACCATTGTGGTGAGCAGAAAAGCATCTCAGAATGCACAACACATCAAACCTTGATGCGGATGGGCAACAGCAGAAGATCATGTCAGGTTCAACTTCTGTTAGCCAAGAACCATAACTGGACAGTTGAAGACCTGGAAAAAACATACAATTTACTCATCTTCGAATGGTTACTTCCAGCATGATAATGCATTATGTCAGAAAGCAAAAATCTCAAACTGGTTTTATGAACATGACAATGTGTTCAATGTTCTTTAGTGGCCTTCACAGATCTGAATACATTCATGTCAACATGGACAAGAATCTCAAAGGAATTCCATAAAGAACTGAGGCTGTTTGATAGCAAAAGTAGGCCCTACCTACAGTATGAGTATAGTGTTCTTAATAAAGTGTTCAGAGAGTGTATCTGTTTTATTTTTGTTGCTTCACTACCAAAAAGACACATACACTATACTATATGTCCAAAGATTAATGCACAACTGACTATCACACTCATACGAGGGTCTTCCCTAAACTGTTGCCACAAAGTTGGAAGCACACAATTGTATAGAATGCCTTTATATGCTGTGGCATTACAATTTCTCTTCACTGGAACTAAGGGACCCAAACCTGTTCCAGCATGGTAATGCCCCTGTGCACAATGTGAGCTCCATGAAGACATGATTTCCCATGGTCGGAGTGGCAGAACTCGAGTGAACTAAACCCTACTGAACACCTTTGAGATGAACTATAATGCAGAATGCACCCCAGGCATCCTCATCTGCTATCGGTACCTGACTAATGCTCTTAATGAAAATTCCCTCAGCCATGTTCTAAAATCTAGCGGAAAGCCTTCCCAGAAAAGCGGAGGTTATTATAGCCAAAAAGGTGACTGAATCTGGAATGGGATGTTCAAAAAGCACATATAGGTGTGATGGGCAGGTGTCCACATACTTTTGGCCATATAGTGTATTTCTATCTTGTCTTTATTTAGTTAAAAAAAAAAATGCTATTTATCCAACCAACAAGGTTGGACAGACAGTTAGTTATATAATCTGGTGCTACAAATATGCATAACTGTGATATGTATAATCAGCATAACTGAACACTGACAGCATTACATTTACAGCATAAATGAAAATTGACCCCATAACGCAATGACTACATATACAAAGAAAAGAAAAGTGGGCAAATACAGAACTCTGTGATACTCCACACAGATCATGCTTAATAATAAACATTTAGTCTTCCAGTTAAACAGGTATAAAAGCAGTGTAACACAGTCCCAGAAATACCAACCAAGTTCTCAAGCTGTTGAAAAAGTATTCTTTAATCTATAGTTTCAACAACAGGAGTTAAAACCCAAAGTATCGTCTGTCTCAGCATTCAATCTGAGATCATTTACTACTTTCACTAATGCTGTTTAGTGCTCTGATCCACTCTGAACCCAAACTGGAATTTTTCATGATGATGATTATGATGATGATTATTATTATTGTTATTATTTTAAGAACTCATTTAGCTGTGAGAAGACTAACTGTGAGAAGAAATAGAAGATTACAGATTTTTCTGCATTTGCAGAAAGAGTGAGTAACAAAGGTATTTTCTTTTCAGTAAAGGTCACATAACTGCTATTTTCAGTGTGTTTGGCAAGTGGCTATTTCTAGAGAACAGTCTAATACACAAAGGCGGTCAAATATCTCTTTAAAAAGTGATGTTGGAATAAGATCTAAAATACAGGCAGATGAATTTAGCTTCACAGTTCTAACTCGCTGATCTTTTTTTTAAATTATCCACAGTGTTTCACCATTGAGTAAATGTAGAATCCAGGTTTCTATATTTGCATTTTTGTGCTTAAGTCCTTACATTTTGCTGGTGAGGTCTCAGTGAGATAATCATTTGTTTGAGTTAGCATTGAACAAAATCAGTAATTGAAAATAGATCTCATGGGTTGTGTCTGTTGTCATTTACCAATTTTGAGAAATAGGTATATCTCTGTTCTTAACACATTATTGATAAGTTCACTGTGAAGACTCTTCCCTCTCTGTTCCTTTGTTAACACTTTTTACTCTCTGAACCCTTGTTAACTCTTCCACTACTGCACGAAACCAGTTTCAACCAAGTACAGACAGATAAAGCCTCTGACCATGTCTTCCCAAATACCATTTGCTTGCATTCCTATGACTTCCTGAATACCATGTATGGAGAGTTCCTCTCTTACAGTGATATGCTTTCTGTCTTATGCAAATATGCCTACCCGCCTAGCCAATCAATAGTTAACCCATTGTCTCTGTTGTGTGTCGAGCACAATACATATACTCTGGCTTTCTTTAATAAATCAGAGATCTTGGCATTTGAATTATGTGTGTCTGTATGTCATTTGGCAGCTCTCCCAAGTGCTTGGTGTGGGAAGTGAGGGCACCTTCTTTTTTTGTGTACTTTCGCTTTCTCTCTTCTAAAGAATCGTAACCCGAAGCTTCATAATTCCAAACAATTATTATAAATGTTAATATAATTTCTAAGAGTTTCATAGAGCAAAGTGAGCTGGTGTGCCTCCACTGCTGTTTTTAATTGATTATTTATTTTTCCATGCCATTTTTGTGGTCAATGGTTTCTTTTAAAAAAAATTCTGGTGCAACACTATCTAAAACAGATCATAATCTAAAGTTAAAAGCACTGACCAACTCATGTACTGTTGAGTTTACATTTAAAGTTTTTGAATGTAGAGCATTAGTGAAAGCACTAAATTGTTACTCTGTTTTTCATGTGAACAGAAGCAGACATACTAAAAACATGCAAAAGTGATCTGAGATGGCAGCATCCAAAATTTAATTTACATTGATAGCTAAACCCTGTGAAATGACAAATGAACATTGTCACAAAGCAGCGGTGCAGAAATCTATAAATTAAAGATATACATTTTAAATTTATAAATTTATCCCTAATGAGCAAGCCAGAGCCGACAGAAGGAAAATAAAACTCCCTGAGATGATATGAGGAAGAAACCTTGGGAGGAACCACACTAAACAGGGAAGCCATCCTCATCAGGGTGAAAACCAATAGTGCAATTATAAATAAGTCCCTTCTATAACTGTGTACTACATGGTCAGAAAGTGTAACCAGGAAATTCATTATAATTTTCACTTGAAGTCTATTTTGTTGAAGTTATCAAGCTGTCAGACAGCACACATCACATGTATTCTACTTAAAACTCCAGCATTTTCACTGTAAAAAGCCTTCTTTTTGTCAATACTCACATGATTACAAAGCACTGCTGCCAACAAAATCAACAGTTTAGCTGTAGCATTTACTATTTTTGACCCATTGTGATATGGGACACACCTGTAAACTATGCTTATTCACTGAATGGGAAAGGCTGTGAAATGTGAAAGACGCACATTTGCTCCTCATAGCAATGACTTTCACCTTGAACAAACAGGCAATCTTTGAATTTATGAGCTTGTGAGCCAAGTAGACAGTAGCATTGAATAGTAAAAAAAAATGGAGGAGCTGATTATTATTAATTATTAATTAGCTCTGTTTTCTTACTGTTGCTTGGCAGACATCTGAAGAAAAAAAATAGTAATCTCGTTCACTGACATACACCAGGGTTTTTGTGGTAAAAATTCTGTTTTTTTTTTCTCTCTCTGCCTGTTAGGATATTCTTATTAGCAACGTGGAGAGCTCTGAAAAAGTAATCAAAAAAATTTGCAGTGGTTCAGACAGTCATTCATTTATCCACTCCATTTCATAACTCTGACCCTGTAAGTATTTTACACACTTTCACACTACTACCTATACAGAGATGACGACTGTCTTGGATGTCTGACATTTGTTTGCAATGTTCCTGTCAGTCTGGGCATAAACATGTATCATAATCTTTTTAAAGACTCTTATGCTAATGAAAATTCACTTTAGTTTACTATGGTTTTACTATGATGTTTTATGTTAAATACGGTTATAAATATGGTAACTATGTTTATTACCTATCTAACTGTGATACAGTTTTGGTGTAATAATGCTTGTTGTACTCTTGCCCATGATATTACTATTGTTTTACTGTAGTACTGTAATATGTTAACTGTGATATTACTATCACACACTGTTATGTGGTTGAAAAACATACTTTGATTTTGGGTTGATATTTAATATCAAAGAAGGAACCCTAGTGTAGATTTTTCCTCAAGTTACCTTGATCAAGTACACTGTGTTTCTCAGTTAAAAACTATTCCTAAAACTATACCGTATGTAGCTGTGTTTATTTATTATGCGATGTTACTATACTCTAGGATTCAAATCCAAAAAATTGTTTTACAAAAGGACATTTAGTGTAGCATAAACAACTTTAATATTTAACAGAGTAAAAAAATACTGTAGCCATTAACCATAACCATACATTTTGTAAAATATTTAACACAGTTATTTAACAATGTTTTACAATTTTTAACAATGTTTTACAATTTCTGGAGCTCCAATGATATTTCCATCAAAGTCAATGTAACAAATCTGGGAGCAACCCACTTAAAAAAACACCTCAGATCCAGGGTAAGCACTGAACTTTAATAAACATTAATAAAAGAAACAAAATAGAAGCTTTCTCTGCATGTACACAGCTCTGCTCTATATCTGAAATACTAGAGCGAGAGGGAGAAAGGAACAAAAACACATAAATACATACCAGGAAACACAGCTCAGATGTGTCACATCAGACATTATGCCCCTGAATTATCCCTGAACCCCTGCCTCATGATATAGACCCACATCAAACTATGCCCCCACCTGCTAAAGTCAGTTTTAGTTGTGTTTACTAGAGATATGACACAGCAACCACAGTACAAGTGTAACTGTAAGAGACAAACCATAACAAGTCATGATTTTGTTTTGTGCCAGAAACTTTTTATAATGGCAGTAGTCAAATGGATGGATAAAGATATACCAAAGACATAATATGAGAAAGGCCTCGATGTCCTAGGAAAAAGTGAGGAGAAAATGGAAGTGAGTCATAAAAATGAACAATATAGATACAGACAGCATCTGTTATTTTTTTATTCCTTCATTATTCCTCCTGCACTCTGTGTATCACAGTCTCACTCCCACTTCCTCTCTTTCTGTCTCTCATGTTCTTGTTTCTCCCTTTCTATTGCCACGAACCTTTCCTTTTTCCTTCATCGCCTTTCTCCTCTATGAGAGAAATTCAAGCAGTTCCATGTGTCAAAGAGCTAGGCCTGTCAAACAACCGAAGTTTCTACTGGATTTTTTGCGAGCTCAGCGGATGTGTGTGTGTGTATGAATAATACATGTGGTGATGCTTTAACTTCCCCATCCTTATTAAAAGAATCCATTTCCATCCCTCCTTTCCCCATTCTCCAGGCCCTGACTCCACTTTCTGCCCACTGTAACAGACTCTGGGGATTGAGGAGCCCTTACCATAGGCCTGTGGAAGGGGATTAGTATTGAGGGAGAGAGTTGTTTATCACATTTCTTTTGGTAGAGTGAATGTTAATGTGGTCGGAAGGATGTCCTTTTTTGGGATTAAATAAATGGCTGTGGGTGTTTTGCTGCAGCTTAGTTCAGAGATCTATTACGTGACCTCTCGCTATAGTCTGCCACTCAAGTCATACCACCATGGGCCCTCAATTCCACTATATGTGTGTCTGCATAGTGTCGCTGCTTTTGTCTTGGCTTTGAAGTTAGTGTAGCTGGTGTACCTTGTGAGATCAGAGTCCTCATCCTGTGCAGGCACCTCATTATCAACACATATCTCTCTGTGTGTGTGTGTGTGTGTGTGTGTGTGTGTGTGTGTGTGTGTGTGTGTGTGTGATGGGGGTGGGGTTGTAGGTGGGGGGCGGATGTCAGAGTGGATTGAATGCATACTGACTTGTAACATCTTGTTTCTCAGTAGATGGCACACTTGTTCCATAAAGAACACTAACAAAAAATGAGGGAGCAGGGGGTAAAAAAAAAAAAAAGATGGAAAGAATGAACAAATAAAGAAATTATTCAAAATTCCCTAATAACTTCCCCAACTGTCAATATAAATGCAAGAGAACTAATTTCAAATAATACTTTAATTTAAAGGAGGCAGTCTTTGTATGCAATTTCAAAAATACAGAGACTACAGAATAAATCATTTCTCATTTCACTCACTCATTTCTACTGTGTCTTTTACTGTTCTGATAATTTCAGTGCATTCAGTCCAGTCATACAACAAAACTGACAGAAAAAAAAGCTTTCTCAAGAGCTTGCTAAAAAAACGCAGTGAGGTAGGTTTTTGAAAGAAATCCTTTGTAGTGTCTAAACTTTCAAAAGGTGATAAGGCATCTGTCAAGAAACCCTCACTGATATAGGATAAAACATTTTTGAGTGTGAAATAAGAAGGCAGAGGATCAATATTATTATCAAGCAGCATTTGAAACACACACAAAGATGCACGCACACACGCGCTCACTTACGCACGCACGCACACACGCACACGCACACCCTAGAGTAGTATCTTAGTAAGGTAATTCAATTAACCTGTGTATTATAGTTTTGGCTCTTGCTGTTTATGAAAAAAGAAAAACAGTACATGCCAACCTATTATAATGAGGGCATTTGGTTAAAACGTTAAATACATTATGGTAAATTAAAATGATACTGATGAGGTTAAAATGATACTAATGCACTGCATGACATAGGACTAAACGACATAGAACATAGGACACCACATTACATAAAGGACTAAAGCACTGACCCTACATTACATAAAGGACTAAAGCGCTGACACTACATTACATAAAGGACTAAAGCCCTGACACTACATTACATAAAGGACTAAAGCACTGACACTACATTACATAAAGGTCTAAAGCCCTGACACTACATTACATAAAAGACTAAAGCGCTGACACTACATTACATAAAGGACTAAAGTGCTGACACTACATTACATAAAGGTCTAAAGCCCTGACACTACATTACATAAAGGACTAAAGCTCTGACACTACATTACATAAAGGACTAAAGCTCTGACACTACATTACATAAAGGACTAAAGCTCTGACACTACATTACATAAAGGACTAAAGCCCTGACACTACATTACATAAAGGACTAAAGCGCTGACACTACATTACATAAAGGTCTATAGCCCTGACACTACATTATATAAAGGACTAAAGCGCTGACACTACATTACATAAAGGACTAAAGCACTGACACTACATTACATAAAGGACTAAAGCCCTGACACTACATTACATAAAGGACTAAAGCACTGACACTACATTACATAAAGGGCTAAAGCCCTGACAGTACATTACATAAAGGACTAAAGTGCTGTCACTGCATTACATAAAGTTCTAAAGCACTGTCACTATATGGTCACTATTTGGCGAAAGTATGTGGGCACCTGACCATCACATGCATATTTGTCTTCCTCCCCAACCTCTTGCCACAAAGCACTGGAATGAACTGGAATGTCCACTGTGCAGCGGGCCTCCTCACCCAACATCAGTACCCAACCTCACTAATGCTCTAATGCTAATGCCACAAGCTGAATGAGCACAAATCCTACAGCCATGGTCCAAAATCTTGTGGAAAGACTTCCCATAAATGTAAAGGAGACCTTCTCCATACTAATGGCCATGGTTTTGTTACAGGATGTTCAACAAGCATATACAGCATGGGTGTGATGGTCAGGTGTCCACATAATTCTGGCCATATAGTGTATGTGTACATGCACTTGTGCTAAGTCCTAGAAAAAAGAAAAAAAAAAAAAACTAGGCACAAGATTGTACCTGTGGAAATTAGTAGTGAGAGTCATCACCAGAGAGAAAGAGAGAGAAAGATAAACCTGTGAAATTAACCCTCTCACAACTTTCAGTTGAATTTAGGGAAACCACTTGAAGCATTCATTGTGTTGAACTATTTCAATTGCTTTTGTTTGATTTGTCCATTGCAAACAGCCTAAAGTCTGTACATTTTGACAATAAAGCTGATTTGCAATGGGGGTTTAATAATTGTGATTGCAATTGTACATCACAGTGCAAAGGTTTTGCCAAGAAGTTTAAAGACTTAATTGCCTTAATGTACTAGTGCAGTAACAGTGGGTTATTTAAATGACAGAGCTTCATTCAGCTATTCATTACAAGACACACATAGCAGTACACTATGTAATCCGCCATAAACAAATAAACAAATAAAGCACACCAAAACATCCACCATGTAGTATGTACACAGCCTTCCCATTAGGCCATGGAGATGACCACGTATGTAATGGGTCTTGCTATTATCCCAGGATGTTTAATGTTTGAGGGCAACACTGAGTGAGGATTAACTGAGTTAATGGCAAACACACACGTCAGGCCAACATTGGCACAACATGCACAGATTATGTCTCAGTGATGTTGCATGCATTTCTTTTGCTAATTTGAAGACGTTGACACACCATGATTTTTCATTGCTATTAAAGGATGTTCTTAATATGCTGTATATTCTTAATATCTGTTATAGCTATAAATAATATTGTAAACAATATAAGTTTTTTTTTTTTTTGGGGGGGGGGGACTGACATTTTTATGGATACAATTATAAAATGAGCTGTGCTTGGTCAGCATATCCTTCAAACCTGGGCACTTTTTTCAGTGTTAAAAAAATAATTAGCACACTGAATCATTTTTTCCTAGTTAAATTCATAATAAAATAGCAATATATTGCAAGTGTCTATGTTTAAAGGCAGCAATATAGATGATATTTTAAAACAGTCTCTGACACTTCTATTCAAGAAAAAAAATGGCATGTGCAGATGCATGGACTACAAGTAATTTGCATAATCCGAATAGCACACCCAGAAACTAAACTTGTAAAGTATGCATGTAAACCATCTCTGAATATGAACTTTCCTTGTGTACATACAGTGTGTGAAAAAGTATTTGACCCATCCTGATTTCTTCTGTTTTTGTGTATATCTCATAGTAAATAGTTTTAGATCGTCAAATTAAATACGGCACAAAAACAAAGGCAACCTGAGTAAACACACAATATAGCAAAAAAAGTTATCCAACACCTATCACCCATGTGAAAAACGATTTACTCCTATTCTTTGGATCATTGTCTTGCTGCATAATCCAGTTTCAATTTACAGATTGAAGACTGGATATTCTTCTTATATACTGTATCTATTTATCTATCTATCTATCTCTCTCTCTCTCTCTCTCTCTCTCTCTCTCTCTCTCTCTATATATATATATATATATATAGGTGCATCTCAAAAAATTCGAATATCATGGAAAAGTTAAATTTTTCTGTAATTTAATTCAAAAATTGGAACTTTCATATATTTTAGATTCATTAACCAAAGTGAAATATTTCAAGCCATTTTTATTTTAATCTTGATGACTTCGGCCTTCAGCTCGTCTGTATTGTTGGGTCTGGTAGCTCTCATAGATTCTCTATGGGGTTCAGGTCAGGTGAGTCGGCTGGCTAATCAAGCACAGTAATACCATGGTCAGGAAACCAGTTACTAGTAATTTTGGCATGGTGGGCAGGTGCCAAGTCCTGCTGGAAAAGGAAATCAGCATCTCCATAAAGCTCGTCAGCAGATGGGAGCATGAAGTGCTCTAAAATCTCCTGGTAGATGCTGCATTGACTTGAGAAAACACAGTGGACATGGCGCCCCAAATCATCACTGACTGTGGAAACTTCACACTGGACTTCAAGCAACTTGGATTCTGTGCCTCACCACTCTTCCTCCAGACTCTGGGAGATTAGAGCTCTTCTCAGGTTGACATTGAGTGTATTATAAATTCTTTATTCTAATATTTATTATATACTGGATTTTCCCAGTATCTCATTTCCATGAGCTGTAAGCCGTAATCATCAAGATTAAAACAAAAAAAGGCTTGAAATATTTCACTTTATGTGTAATGAATCTAGAATATATGATAGTGAAATAAAATGAAATGAAAGTTAATATATGAAATGAAAAAAAAAACTTTTCCACAATATTCTAATTTTTTGAGATGCACCTGCACATAAAACCCCAAACAAACAAACAAACAAACCATTGAGACACTGTGATTAGGTTATTGAGGGAACTATGAATATGAAACACTATGGATATGAAACACTGGGGAATATCTCTACTACAATGTGATATTATTTACACTTTCTCTTGTCATGACTGTAGGCCATATGTGTGGGCAAATAAAGTCAGCAATGTTTAAAAGCAATATTTACACAGGGAAAGTCACTCTATATTAACACAATGAAAATTACTCATTAACACATTCTCAGAAAACTTAGAAAAAGATCTGTGTCTCACATGGGGATTAGACCAGACCCAAAGCCATGCTGTGCATAATAGTGATATGCAAATTATATACACAATGCACATTCAGTTAATAATGAATTGAAGATCAGTATTTCTGTGCAGAGCATAGCAACTCACATCCTGAAAATGTGAAAAAAGAAGTCCCAAATGACAAAGATAATGTTCTGTTCTTTATCAAAAGATGAACCTAATAGAGGAATAATATTGAATTTGAATGTATCTTAAAGAATATTAAATGTCTCTAAAAGTAATTTAACCTTGTCTACCAATTCATTTCAAATTAACCAAAATTTGCATTATAGTTTCACTATGCAAACAGGCAGCACTGATTTAATCCGGATTGGGGGTGTTTCCAATTTTGCGTACTAGTTTAAGCTGCATTTGACATAAAGCAATGACATAAAGGGTAATTTACACATTTCTTTTCATTTTAATACCAGTGCGATGTTTCTCTTATTAAAGGCATTTTAAATACTGAGTTTTGAATTTGAGACAAACTGTGAAAGAAGAGAAAGTTGGATGGCAAATTGTAGGCTTGCCAGTCAAAGAACCAGAAAAAAGTGTCAAGAGAGACAGTGTCCAAAATTATGACAGCATATTTCAAACAAGGAAAAGCAGCCTTGGTTGGGAAGAAGGGCTGAAATCTGAATCTCACTGACAGGCCTGTATGTGAATAACTGAAACAACTGCCAAAAAACAGCACAGGGCTGAAATAAAACCATCCCCCGACTCAGTTTCAACCAAAACTGCACATCATTAGTTTCCCAATGGTAAGATTTATGATAGGGCTGCCATTTGGAAACCACTGCAAGCAGCGCTATGTGGAACCTGCTGTAATCAGCGCAAAACTTCAATCTCAGAGCAGTAGAAGGAGGCAATGCGGTATGATGAGACATACTCTGTTATTTTTTATCACATGCAAATAGATTTTCTTTCCAAAAGACTTCCACCCACATCACCTATTTCCAACTGTTCAATTGAATGGAGGGTCTGTTATCTAACTAATATCAACAAGAAGAAAAAAGACATAGCAGCTCGTTATAACTGATGTATGTATACATTGTTTGGTGTTTCCTTTATTGTATCTGTGCTCCGGATTTTATTTGAATCTCTTTTTAATTTTATTTCATATGCGGTGCTCAGTGTAGAAGTAACATTGATATTGTGGGTGCGAGTTGACGTACAAAAAGATATTCACGGAATGAAAGTAATTTATTTCTAGGCTCCCCAATTCAGGTCTCAGTCAAGCAGCAAAAGAATTGCCTATGTGAAGACTTAGTAGTAGACTTAGCTCATGGTAGCAATATTTCCACACACATACACACACACACACACACACACACACACAAACACACACTAATAATCTATAGCCAAAGTGGGAAAGAGTAGAGTACAAACACATTCACGTAGTACCGTCTAAGCAAATTATCAATGCATTGCTTATTTACCAACAGTACAAACCCTAATGTTTCTTTTTAAGACTTTTTACTGATGAACGCTGCTTACTTTTTCACCTGCCATGGGCCATATTCAGAGTTGGCCACTTAAGTTGTGATCATCCATCCATCCATCCTCTATACCCCTTATCCTTTTCAGGGTCATGGGGAACCTGGAGCCTATCCCAGGGAGCATCGGGCACAAGGCGGGGTACACTCTGGACAGGGTGCCAATCCATCGCAGGGCACAATCACATACACATTCACACACCCATTCATACACTACGGACACTTTAAACGTGCCAAACAGCCTACCATGCATGTCTTTGGACTGGGGGAGGAAACTGGAGTACCCGGAGGAAACCCCCGCAGCACGAGGAGAACATGCAAACTCTGCACACACAGGGCCACGGTGGGAATCGAACCCACAACCCTGGAGGGTTCGCCTCACATTCACGTTCGCTCCCCATTCAGATCATTAAAATAACCTGCATGTAGTTCACATCCTCGAGGTTGCCAGATTTTTCTTGAATAGAAATGTCTGAGAAGGGGTTTTTCAGTAGACTACCACCATTAAACACAAGCACATACCTTTAAGATTGAAAGAAATCTGGACTGAAAAATGTGAACTGTGAAAAAAAAAAAAGTGGACTGAAGTTTTTCCCTCATAGATGTCAAATGTAATATGATGCAACATAAAAGCAAGACACAAATAAAAAAAAAGGCTACTACAATGATTATTAGAAGATGGCAAGCATTGAAATAAACATCTCAATAAACCTCATTTTATTTTTTCCAGAGAACTGCGGTTTGTCCTTTTTTTTGGACATCACTCTTGGATCTTCAGCCCTTCTTTCATGTTCAGTTAATAGTTGCATAAAAAGGATGATCTTTTTTTTTTTTTTTTTTTTTTTTTACTGTTGTACAGTTGTGACTGTTAACTGTCATGTTGGTGAAAAATAAACTACATCCTCAAGGCTCCTCTTTGGGTCAGTTCAGTTTTTGAATATGTGGCAGAAATATACCAAGACAGCTTTATATGATACTTTTTTTTGTTAATTGGCTGGCTCTGGGATTGACATCAAAACACATTAAATGTCCATCCATCCATCTATCTTCTACCGCTTACTCCTTTTCAGGTTTGCTGGGAAACCTGGAGCCTATCCCAGGGAGCATCGGGCACAAGGCAGGGTACACCCTGGACAGGTGTGAGGCGAAAGTGCTAACCACTAAGCCACCGTGCGCCCAACACATTAAATGTGTCTAAGTAAAAGTTTGAAAGGGAAGAACATTACACTACCTAATCTGGTACCCAAGCTGTTGATGGTGTGCTGGGAGTATTAACCTGAAAGAAATGCTTGATTTTGGACTATGACTAATGCCCTCTCAGTGACCACTGGCTATTGACAAGGGCCTGTCTAACACCACTCACACTTTAGGATTTCTGTCAAAAAAATTCCAGGCATGTCAAAAAATAAAAAAATCAACCCATCTTACTAGTTGGAGCAGTTATTCCCTGACCATCTTTCATCCTCAGACACTACATGATAGAGGACATGACAATTGATGTGAGGGTTTTACTGCAACTCTGATAGCTTGTTTGAGACAGCACAGACAGGCTCTAGTGGATTCCTGCCTGCAGACTACTTTGTAACATATTAATCCCAAACCTGATTCCAAAGGAGCCATGTCCATCCCAGCCTAAAAGAAACTCTATCAATGCCAGTCACATATGAGCAAAAGCAGTGTTGTTATTACTACATCACCTAGCTAAAACTCTACAAGTGTGTCACAGGGGCAAATGTTTGTGCTTTGACCTAATGTAAGCATAAAGACATGTAAAGTGGTACCAGTTCAGCGTGGAAAAAAGAAATTGAAGGTATCTCTATAAAGAATTCAAGGCTTTATGCGGGATCAAAGGATAGTTGTGAGTGTGTGCACTAGTTTGCGTCTCACATATCTGTTTGCATATGCATCTCAGCAAGTACCTCTGTGAAATATGCAATTTTGTGAGTAATAATTTTACCATAATTTGCCCATCTGCAGAGCTCATGTGCAGTTCAAATTTGCTGCTACCCATCGTGTCCTTTTCACGTTGCACATTCATGTTTGGCACTTCTTACAATTCATTTCACACCACCCAGGCTGCATAAATTTTAAATGCTTTTTTTTTTCTTACCCTTTTTCCTCACCTTATTTTAAAATCTGGAGGTCAAAATAATGGAGGCACCAAAAGAGAGCTGGAACAAAGGAACGGAGAGAAAAAGAAGAAGTATCTTCTTGCATTTTTCTATTTTACGGCAAAATTAGATTGGGCTGACCTGGGCCTGACTGATAGGAAGTCTGTGGAAAAGAAAAATAAATAGATAAGTGTGTTTTTAAATTAAAACAATCAGTCAAAGAAGGGAAAAGGATGCAGAAATGGACAAAGAGGAGAAAAATGAAAAACACTACTGGCAGGGCTGTTATTTCCAATAAAAATGGCAGAATAGTGTTTGTGTTTGTATGTGTGCTTAGCTTTCTCAGACAAAATAGCATTTTTTTCCTGCTGAATATGGCAGAATGGATAACTGCATGATAACATTGGCTGTGTCTGATACACTCCATAAGTGTTCATGCACAATGAAAATACTGAACCATGACTACACTCTGTTTAATAGCTATAGTTTGACACTGTTCACATTTACATTGGTAAATCTTACTGTTATTTATTATAATTTTTTTATATCCACTATGCCGATGATATTTGGTGTTATGGACCTGTCAAATGAGTAGATAAGCTTTTTCAGGTGAAAAACAAGTTTCTCTAAACTGTCTAGTTTAATTCATTGCCATTCTGATATATGTTCAAGTAACAACCAGCTCATGCCAATGTGCTAAGGAACCACAGAATGAATTCGTATATCAACCACCAGAACCCCCCCACCAAAACCCCTCCCAAAACAACCAAAAAACAATAACAACAACAAAAAACATGCAGACATTTTGTGCCTCCAGTTTTCTTGTATTCCACTAAACATCCCATGCACAGAAGACATGCTTCATTAGAGACAGAAAGTGCCTGTGGCAGTTTCCATACTCAATAGTCAGAGCACACACAGACAACCCATATTCATTTAATCTCTTTCCTCTCCATCTCTTTATTTCACACCCCAGGAATGAGATACTTCTGAAACTCCAATATTTATCCTGTTTTGTCCCAACCAGATATCTAGCTATGCAAGTATGACGTATAGCTACAGTGGGCCTGGTAGATTTGAACTTGCCTTTTTCTGCTGTGTCAATATATGATTTGTTGCCATATCATTGCAATTTTCGAAGCCATTTTCTCAGAGGTCTGGAAACACTAACTATCAGTCATGAGGGAGGCTATGATATTGAGATTAATGAGCGTTTTAGCCAGTTGACCATTAGCTTGTAACAGAGAGAGGCTTTCACATGCAGACAGGAAACCAACGAGTATCACAAATAACCATAATTTAGACAACTTGGACAAAGTAAAAAAAAAAGCTGCTTTAATGTGTGTGTGTGTGTGTGTGTGTGTGTGTGTGTGTGTGTGTTTACTACAAGTGCTCCTCATTCTAAAAAAAACTTTAGCACTTAGTGTAGAAGAGCAGAATTATAGCTATAGTTTAACAATAATGCTGAAAGGGAGGATAGTGAGAGAAAATGGATTGAAGGACATGTGGGGGAGAAAAAGAGGGAAGAGTCGACGATAAAGACCTGGAGCTCACAGGGAACATGCTGACAGAGCGACAGTGTGAAATTCAGAAATGAAGAAATGACAGGCCAATGTTTTTCCCTGCTCAGTGGCCCGAGGCATATTTGATGTGTGCACGGCATAAATTCTCATTTGTTTTTCAATATCCTGTAACTTGAACTTTGTGTGTGTAAATTCTTGGACATGTGGCTGACTCATTTGGTTTGTTTTAGTTTAGCTAAATTTTTTTAGACATTGGACCGTTTTAATGGGTTTATCATGAATTTTACAGATAAAGCCAAGGTTGCTGTAATTGTGAAAAAGAGTCTTCTTTTGCCTTCTTTCCTTTTAATTTGGCAATCTGTAAAGAAATGGTTATCAAAGACAAGGTATATGCCTCAGCATTTGATGAAGGTAGGTTGTCTCTGTCTCACACACAGAGTGGTATTAAAGCCAAGTTTTAGCACTAGGGGGTTGGGGTAATGCAGTTGTGTAGTCAGTAGGGAAGCTCATTGCTGAGACTGTTAAATGAAATTTTTTGTAGATGTGTAAAAAATGCATGAGCATGAGAAGTGTTTCATGGTTTGAAGAAGGTGGGCCAGTGATGCACTCATTCACTCGCTCCCTCAGTTGCTGGCTGTTCCAGTCATTTGCAGATCTGAATGCATATGTGCGCATGGAGCGTGAACAGAGATCACTCTGTCCCATGCTGTTTTATAGCTTTCTTCAGAGATGTGAGGTAAAGGTGAAGCACCATTCAGTGACATAAAGATTCCAATTTAAAGGCTTTATTGAGTTGTTTACATTTGAATTATTTAGAACAGTTTAATCTGTACCTATGCTGTTTTGGCTTTTAACAGAAAATTTACTGACAAAATTTGTAGGTGCTAACTTTGAAAAAATATTTTAAATATACAAGATGTGACTTTATTACCTTGTTTTTATGCCAAAACATAGAGGGTCAATGTATTATGCAATAATAATGCCCTTCAACAACCGAATAAGGTTCCTAATAAGGGCAAATAGTAAATGAATGTATGATATGAGCAATATTAGCAATATTCTTATATTAGCTGTGCAAAAACTGACAGAAATAGAAGATAAATTGAAAAGAGAGAGCTTACAACAAGGAAAGTGCATGAAAGAGCAAATCTATCGAGAGGAGTTGATATTTGTCTGTCGGATCTCTTTCTTCCTCCATGTTTATCTTGAGCCCTTCTTTTCTCCTGGGGCCGGTTAAATAAATGGTGGCCCTTTGCTTTGTAATAGTTTACACATGATCAAAGGTGATGTCAACAGCCAAAGGCTAAGAGAGAGTTTGACCAGATTATTGTGCTGAGTCTGTCACCTCCTCCCCTCCTCTCTCCTGTTTTATAGCTGTGCTGAAAAAAACACCCTATTTTTTGGCCACAAATTATCCCCCCTGCTATGCACTCACATAAGCCTGCCTGAATTTATGACACCCACATAGCACCTGACACACTGAATTTAATGTCCAGAGCAGAGAGAGAGAGACAGAGAGAGAGAGAGAGAGAGTGAGAGAGAGAGAGAGAGAGAGCGCGAGAGAGACGGAGAGATGTTAGGAGAGTCTCCAGTGGAATTAGTATCTTGCCATGTGTTCCTGAAAAACAGGAAGGTAGATATACTCTTGTCTGCAAAATTATGTTTTTAACTGAATGTCGATCAGAAAGCACACTAGTAACTGAACAATATATGTAATGTTTTACCCCGCAGATGTACACACAGATCACACACATAATCATGCACACAATCCCTACAACTTTTCCAGGGCAAGGCCCCCAAATGGCAGTAACATTTGGCCCCCCATTTGCAAGATGTCTTTAAAACACATTAAAAATACAGACTTCTGAATATATCCCCCTTTTTTATGAATAATTACATCTTACATCTTTACATTACATTACATTAGGAATTGATTGATTGTGTGTGTGTGTGTGTGTGTGTGTGTGTGTGCCTGAGAGTGAGAAAGAGAAAATCATGTATTTATTTATTTTTCACACCATATTGATGAGGCCCCCCGGGCGCCCCCTGGCGGCCCCCACTTTGAAAACCACTGGTGTAGAGGATCATGCCAGAGAGAGGAACATAGTACTGTACACATCAACCTTACAATTATCCTACCATCCATCTTCCACATCGCTTATCCTACACAGGGTAGGCCTGAAGCCTATCCCAGGGAACTTGGGGCACAAGGCTGGGGACACCCTGGACATGGTGTCAACCCATCGCAGGGCACTCGCACACACATTCAACCAACCCCGGAGGTGAGAGGCAAAGATGCTAATCCCCTCCTTATTAATATTATCCTATTTAATTTATAGATTTATAGTGGACTGTATATCCTTAAATAACATTTTCTTTTTACTAGTAATCATGACAGAGTAAATGTTCCACTAAATGAATCTTATGACAGGTGGTCTTTATCTGAAAAGGGGCTTTATTGTACTAAATTATATTTAATTGGGGAAATCAAACACATGTTCATGAGGTCAAACTGTGATAGCTTTAAAAGGTAAATGCTAGCAGTTTAAATAGCTGGAAAATGAACCTAACGCTGATTCTCAAATGGCTTCCCATAGTACACTACATAGGTTGTGGAAGCCAGTGTTCACACTACATGTCATGCACTTACTGCCATTTTTGGTTTAGTTAATTTGGCTGCTCTAGTATTAATCTTGTACACATTGCACCTTGCAACCTATTCATAGAAACAGCTCGCTTGTAAAATTTGAAGTGTTTGACACAATGTCTTCACTGACAAGATGAATGTTTCTATCACTCAAACACTCAAGTTAGCAGGGTTTGGTTTGCTACATCCCCAAACAATTTAACCATGTTGGTGTAGTTATGACCTAAATTATTCCGATAAAAAATTCAAATATAGAGAAGAAAAATGATATGGATAAGGATAATAGAGGCTTACAGCTACCCAACACCATGATAACACTAAATCTAGTTAAGAAAACTGCATAATATATTGAACAAAATTAAACTGCCTTTATATACAAATACAGAGATAAAACATGGGTAAAGTAAACGTGTGTAACAGCATTACTGTCACAAATGGTTCATAATGAGCAGCAAAACATTGAAATGTGGGTTTATATTTGGTGCTCAGCACAGTTGTGTTTATGACTTGGAGCCATACAGCTGTTTCTGCATTTGAGGGAATTGACAGCCAAAAGGTTGCCATCCACTGATGCGTAATAAAGAATCAGAAGCATTTTATTCACCACATACATTTACATGTATTAGGAATGTTCTTGGTGTTTGATCAAAAGAAGATACATTCAACACAGTTAACAGTACACATGTCACAAACAACACAGTTTACAACACAACACACAACACATTACCATAAAGGCACAACTCCCCCCTGTTTGGTCAAATGATTATATGTATTCGTAATCATATTTATTTTGTATAAATCCTGTGTTATGCTACTATGGAAGAAATAAACAGCCTTTTAACAGTGATTTTACAGTCTCTCCAGGATTTTGCAATTGCAGAAATTATTGGAAATTCAAGGAACCGCCACAATATTCGCAGGAGCTTGCAATTTTTCAGAATTACCACAGATTTTCCACAGATTTGGACCAAGTCACTTCATGTCACATCATCACAATTCACCATGTGACGTCATCGCAACGCGCATTCAACCAAAGCCCTCTTCACTTCTCGTGCGTCGAGCATGAGTACAGCTAAAAGGTCTCATTTACCAACAAACATGACTGTGAAAGACCATGCAAAACAATTTTGTGCAATTGCAATTTCACCAATTCAAGTAGTTTTCCACAAAAAAAAACACAAAAAAATCTCCACAAATTGCATCACAAATTAAAAAAAAAAAAAAAAATCTGCAGAAAAATCAAGCATTTTTGGCTGCAACAATCACAAGAAAATGCTGTGAAATCTTGTATGGACTGAGTTTACTTTTATCTAGGAGTATAACAACACATTTTGATGATACATTGCAATGCAAAAATGTGATGATATGCATAGTGGAAATGTGTAATTAGTGGAAATCAGCATTCTATTAATTATGCACATAATGCATGTGCACTGTTTGAACACCAGGGGTGCCAATCTGCACATCCAATAAAGTTAAAATATATGGAGATATTAAGATATCATGCTGACCATGTGATGATATTTGTTTGTGGATAGTCTGTGAGAGTCTAAATCTGGATTGCAACGACCCTCATGCATTATACACTCATGTTAAAACAATAAGTATGTCCCATGGAAATTGTTGACTTTTTTGACATATTTGGACAAGCAAACATTTGATCCTCTTTGAAACAGTGCCTATTAATAAAGTCGAGACACTCTATCAAATGACACATAAAATTGACATTTTGTAGCAATTTTCACAATTTAAATTAACAAAAAAAAAAAATCCAGATCAGTCACATGTACATAGATAAGTACACCCCTACATTTACCACAACATCAAATCCATTAAATTAGGATCAGGTGTTCAAGATTGGGTGCCAATGATTAGAACCTGCTTAGAGAGTTATTTAAACCTCTCACTAGTGTCTGGTGTTCACTTTGTTATTGAGGTCTGTGGTGCCATCATGCCAAGATCTAAAGAGTTCTGTAAGGCCTTCAGAAAAAGGTTGTGGATGCCAGAGTCTGGCAAGGGATTTAAAAATATCTCCAAATTATTTGAAATACATCATTCTACTGTAAGGAAAATAATCTACAAATGGTGCAGATTTCAATCGACTGCCAATTTGTCCAGGACTGGCCATGAGGGGTGTACTCACTTTTGTGAGATACTGTACATATATTGCCTTTACTGTCTGGGATGCTGTTCCATCAAGGTCCAGCTATAGCAAAATTTAACACATCATCTGTATTCTGACATGGAGCAGTTGTTATGGTACACTGGTTGAAACAATTCTTGTAGTACATCCTGCAGCCCTGGATGGATAAATCTGAGGAGCAGGATTGCAGGATATCCCCATTAGAGACACAGTTATAAAGGAGTCACTTTCTATCACCTCACTGCCTGTCTAAAACCCCTCACACTGAAAGCCTCATTACCTTGCTTCACTTAAACCCTAGTAATACATACAGACACACATACACAAATGCACAAACGCACACATGCACACTCACACACACCCCAAAACCACAAAAATACTTCAACATATTTCATTTAATACTTAAAAATAATTACTGCAAATTTAACTTTACTAGCTGTTTACTGGTTACTGATACATGGCTAGACAGCAGACAGGCCTTCTGGCTCATCATGATGATTGGTGTGTCTGTCTGGGGGTGTATGTGCTTGTCATTGAGTACCAGCAGGAAATGAGGTTGTTTGAATATAAAGAAGCAGAGAGAGAGACCATGACTGCTTGTTAATACTGACAAAGAGCGAAGGAAGTAAGTACCTTGAAAGAGAGAGAGAGAGAGAGAGAGAAAGGGGGAGAGAGAGAGAGAGAGAGAATCAAGGCTGGAAATGTATGGGAATGTACCATATGAATTTTAGCCAAATGGGGAGACTAATGTGTGCCTTTTCTTTGTGAACTAAAAATAAAATGGTTGCGGAAAACCAGTGAATATAAGATTAAAAAATCTAGGTGTATGTGGTGTTCTGGGGATCATTTTAATCTTCTCTTCTCTGCTCTTCTTCTTCCCTCACATCTTCTCGCTCTCCCCCTCCTTTTTCTGATGGATGAGGATGGTAATTGCGGGTCGATTTGAAGCTTGTATTGTTTCCGTTTTGCCTGATAGGAAAGGGAAATCATTTTGCTGCAATGTGGTAGCTGGGAGAAATTTCAGCTCGAGCTTGTTCTAAAGGTGTGAGTTAATGATGAGAGCCCTCTCTGATTACCCCTTTAATAACGAAGAAGTGTCATAATTAAATTCCCATCAATCCTAGCTCCTCTGCATGCTAACGAATGTTGAAGTCATTATGCAGATTAATAAGTCATATTCACATAATAAATTTTGTTGAGTATTACTGGATCCTGGGGCACTTGAACTTAATTTCTTTCAATGGTGGACATTTGCATCATTCGTATCGTTGTGTGGGTGTGTATGTTTATGCCTCCAGTGCTTATAAAGTAGTTCTGAAACCATATTGTTTTGTTAAAACAAAAATAAAGACTGAAGATCATTATTGGCAGTTATTTCTGCTCAAATAAAAAACAAAAACTAAAGCAAAACATAGAAGCAGTAAAGGCCTTTATGTTTTAAATCTTATAAACTCACTTTAAACAGTTCTGATTATAATTACATTTACAAGTAAAGTATTCTATCTGTCATTGCATGTTATTATTATGTTATGTATTATGTATGTGCAGTATAGTTGTTTGACTTTAAAATTGTAAAAAAAAAGTACTGACATACAGTTTAACCCAAGATATTTTATATATATATATATATATATATATATATATATATATATATATATATATATATATATATATATATATATATATATATATATAACACTGTGTAACCAGTAAGTAGCTGGTATGTGAGTGTGTAATAAGTAAGTACACACTAAGTAATTGCTATGTAATATGTTTTACATATATGTTTGTGGTTGGTAAGTCTTATGTAATAAGTATGTGGTAAAGAGCCAGTATCTAGTAGATAAGTACGGAGTATACAGTATAACAGATAATTATGCAGTAAGTACTGAGTATGTAATAGCAAAATATGGGGTAAAATGCTAGTATGTAATAGGTAAGTATGTGGTAAGTAACTGGTATGTAATCAGTAATTTTGTTGTAGATTGCTCATATATAACTGGTAAGTAACTAATATGTCATGGGTAAGATACTAGGTATGTGGTAAGAAACTGGTATGTAATGGGTAAAATTGGTAAATAAATGGGGAGTAACTACTATACACAGTGCTGTGAATTTGCCCTCATCCTGATTTCTTCTGTTTTTGTGTATATCTCATACTAAACTGTTTCAGAACTTAAAATAAAATCTAAGATAAAACAAAGGTAACCTGAGTAAACACAAAATACAGTTTTTAATTGATAATGTTATATATTCAAGCAAAAAAGTTATCCAAACTGGGCCTGTATGAAAATTTATTTGCCCCCATAGTTACTAATTCCCCAAATCTATGAAACTTCCCCAAATCTTCATAATGGGGTTCAGCTGGATTAGACACAACCAGGCCTGATTACTGACATCACTGTTCAATCAAATCAACACTTAAATATAACTTTTACAACAGCTTGAAGTTGTTTAAAAAGTCTTACCCAGTAACACACTATGCCAAAATTTTAAGAAATTCCAGAAATGATGAGGAAGAAGGTGACTGAAATACATCAGTCTGGGAAGGGTTACAAAGCTATTTCAAAGGTTCTGGGACTCCAAAGAACCACAGTGAATGCGATTATGTCCAAATGGAAAAAAAATCTTGTCACAGTAGTGAACCTTCCCAGATGTGGCTGACCTTCCAAAATTCCTCCAAGAACACAACAACTACTCATCCAGCAAGTATTAAAAGAGCCAAGCACAACATCAAAGGACCTACAGGCATCTCTTGCATCAATAAAGGTTCATGACTCCACTATCAGAAAGACACTGGGCAAAAATGGCATCCATGGATGTGTGGTGAGGCTAAAAATGCTGCTAACCCAGAAGAACATTAGGGCGCATGTGAATTTTTCCAAAACACCTTGATGTTCCTGAAATTCTTTGTGAGAATGTTCTGTGGACTGATGAGTTGAAAGTGGAACTGTTTGGAAGATAGGGGTCCCATTACATCTGTCGTAAACCTAACACTGAATGCCACAAAAAGGACATCATTCCTTTCCAAGCATGGTGGCGGAAGTGTGATGGTGTGGGGATGCTTTGCTGCATCAGGGCCTGGGCAACTTGCAATAATTGAGGGAAACATGAATTCTGTTGTAAGTCAAGTGCAACAGTATTATACAATAAGACAGTGATCCAAAGCATAGGAGTAAATCCACCTCCGAATGGCTCAAAAAACAAAATGAAAGTTTTGGAGTGGCCTAGTCAAAGTTGTGACTTAAACCCACTTGAGATGCTGTGGCAGGACCTTAAATGGGCAGTTCATGCTCGAAAACCCTCCAATGTGGCTGAACTAAAGCAGCTCTGCAAAGAAGAGTGGGCCAAAATTCCACCACAGTGCTGTGAAAGACTGATCTGCAGTTATCGGTAGTGCTTAGTTGTAGTTAATGGTGGAACAACCAGATTTTAAGTTTAAGGGGGTAATTAGTTTTTCACATGGGTAATGTTGGATAACTTTTTTTTGCTTCAATAAACAAAATAAATGAATAAAAACTGTATTGTGTGTTTACTCAGGTTGCCTTTGTTTTATGTTGTATTTCATTTAATGATCTATGTGAGATATACCCCAAAACAGAAGAAATTAGTATTGTACTGGTATATAATAGGTAAGTAACTGGTATGTAATGGACAAGTTCGTCATAGGTGACATTCACAATTATGGCGTTTGGCAGATGCCCTTACCCAGAGCGACTTATATATTATCTCATTCATACAACTGAGCAGTTGAGGGTTAAGGACCTTGCTCAAGGGCCCAAGAGTGGAAGCTTGGCAGATTTGAACTCATGAGCTTCTGATCAGCAATCCAATTTCTTAATCACTGAGCTACCACTACCAGGTGAATGTTTTTATAATTAAAATATTTTTAATTTAACATATTTTACCAGTACACACCAAATGGCACTTTATTGGATATTCAATTAGTGATTTACATAGTGACTCAGGTTTCTGTAGTAGAACCTTGGCAATAATTACCCAGAAAATAATTGGAATTGATGTAGTACATTGCAGACTTTGAAGTTTGGAAATATAAGTACATAGTAACTAATGTGGAAAAATACTGCATTTGATGAAAGAGTACTTTCTTTAATCCATTGTATTTGTCATTCCAGAAAATGCATCAATGTACAGTAATTAATTCTTATCACTGACACATTTGTCCTCTGTAATAGTATAATAGATCTGGAAAGTAAAGTTCATTCTGTATGTTGCTACTAAATAATAACTATTCTATTTGTTATTTTCAAAACACAACAAAACATCAGAAATTATAACAATTAACGTGTGGTAGACATGGTACAATGTATGGTAAATTATCCATAACTATCAGATTTTCATATGTAGAACATCATAATTTTTAGACAATAGAAGGGAATGAAATTTATGAGTACGTCCTTGTAACATTTGGAAACATGCAGCCTGGATTGCCTAGTTATCATGATTTGCAAACAAGGAGATTTTATTATTATTTTCAGTTTATTATTTCAGGTTTATTATTATTATTATTATTATTATTATTATTATTATTATTTTTTTTTTATTTTTTTATTTTTTACAGTTTATTATTATTTTCTTTTCATATTTGTATGTTGTGTCATCCTAATCATCTCTTTCATTTTTGCTTTTCATGACTGCATAAAGAAAATTAGTTCACTAATGTGGTATTTATGTTTATTTCTAACATGTGTATCTGTCTCTTTTGATACTTAACAACCACATTCTCCCAAATCCTTTTCCATAAAAGAGGTGATTTCTGTATAGACTTCTATACAATGTGTGCTTGACTGAGCAATAAAGCCTTATTAAAAGCACTGCCGTGCCTCTCCGTCTCTCTGAATCCCTTTCCTCCTCCCTTTTAAAACCAAGTAAATCTGTCTTTATGTTGCTCATTGCTTTAGTTGCCAGTGCAGTCCCTTTCCTAGCTTAACATTAACAGATAGCCCATCAGGGAGTGGGGTCTGGGAGACGAAACATGGCAGATATTATTGTTGTTTGTCTTGAGCAGTATTTCACTCTAGAGGGAGCCTTTAAAATGTACACACATAGATCAATATAAGAGGATAAACCCGAATAAAGAATCATTCATATTGTTAACCACAGCATGTGTTGTTATCATCAGTGAATTTATAAACAACAGTCATCAGTGGTTTTGGCAGTAGAGTAGTAAGTAGAGAAAAGATTTCTAGATGAACGTGTTTAAAAGTAAATTATACATGTGGTAAGTGATGCAAGTCTGGAGAAAAAAGCAGATGTTGTAGTGCTGTTGCAGTTGTAATGGATGTTGCTGTTTTTGGCGCAGCCTCATCTAAGGATCATAAAAAAAAAAAAAAAAAAATTATTCATTGTATAGGAAACATTTGGAAAATTGGAAACACTTATTTGTAAGCATGCAGTGACATAAGGTATTACACACTGTAAACCCTAAAGTTGTCTTTATTTAAACAATCAAGTAATCATGACTAAACATGACTGTTTTGGACCCATAAATCAAAAATCTATTTTCCTTAATCTTAACTTATTTACCTACACAATACACAAACTTAAGATTTGAAGTGAACTCAAAATCATGACTTAGTCAAATAGCTCATTCTAGTCTTTCTTTAATGTGATTGGCCATGTTAGGCATTCAGAAAAGGCGGTCCTCGTCTGTTGCTGGTATCGGTGTACTGAAACTGAAGAGTTCATCATGAGTAGGAGAGATGACTCCATGGGTGCTCCTCATTTCTTATTTGTGCATCCTCGTTTCCTTTCCTCTCTTCCTTTCCTTGCATCTTAGCTTCACCCCCTTAGGATGCAAGGGAAGGATGCAAGGATGAGATGCGAGGAGAGAGGAATTGAAGCAAATCGAATGAAATATATCCTTGCTCTCTCAAGCATCACTTCAAAGCTAGGTCAATTAATGATGACTGTGCTCAGCTGGATTACCTGACTGGGCTTCAGGGATCTGCCATTATGTTGTTGGAGTTTGGTTAATAACAACATTCTTAATAAAGCAACATGCACTGATATTATGTGAAATGTCTGGGTTACTCAACAATGATTTAATGAACAATAATTTTTCACAAATTTTGTGCAGCTTTGCATGTACAAACATGTAAGGATCAATTAATTACAATACTCATTGTAGACATATTATTATTTAATTATATTTCACACAAAATTCCATCATATCACCAAAGGACTTTTTGTTTTAGATTGTGGCAGATGTAAAGGAGGAGGGGGATTTATACATGTGTCAGGTTTGTACAACAAACACTTCCACATAGGATACACCTGTGTATCCTTGCTCCTAGCTCCTCTGGAAACTTCCTCACTGCTCGTTGCTCGCCTCCTCAAAGTGCAATTAGAGAATTGATATGTCCTTCAAGATGGCTGACTTCGATCGATTGCTGGGTCACAGGCTGGAGGACAGAGGAACGAGGAAACGAAGAAGCATCAATGTGAGTATTGAGAAGCACCCCATGTCTGTTTACAAAGAAATGGCAATCATGTAGAGGATGTTTTTTAAATAAAATTATATTTTGCTAAAAAGTGTTAATTAGTCAACCTATCCTACTTTTGTGGCAGTTCAGAAAGTGTATAATTGCGACTTTTTGATAGTTCCACTGCTGCCTCCCACATCTCTCTCTCCTGGCTGTTTGTGACTTTGTCCTTTCTCTCTTGTTGCTATCCTTCTATGAAGAACTGATCAAAAAGGCTCAGCATAACTTCCACTGTTTTCTATATTAGATCTTATATTTCTCTTGTCTCTTTTTACTCCTGCTTTTCCTCTCTATATGGCATAAATTTCTGTCTCTTGTTCTGTTTCTCTCAACTCACATCTTTACCTTGCTCCTCCACTCACTCTTGTTTTCATCTTTATTCTGAAGTCATTTGTGGGATGAGTATTGAATATTTTGGAAGAGGGAAACTGCTCCACCAAAAATGACTATTAATTTTGCATGAGTGAACAAAGGATAGCTGAAAATTTCACTCATTTTTTTAAACAAGAAAACAAGATAACCCGCATAAGCCTAATTTGAAATTCAGTTAAAATCTACATATATATTCAGATAGTCTGAAACAGGGAAACAGAACAAAATGAAAGTCAGAAATAAAAGCAGTTGGACAGCAGACCAAGTAAATTCAACACACACACACACACACACACACACACACACACACACACACATATATATATATATATATATATATATATATATATATATATATATATATATATAAAATGTTTACCTCTTAGCACCACTTAACCTCTGCAGATAAACAAAACAAAACAAACAAATAAATAACTGTGGTACACCCAGAGGCCATGTCTATGCTCTTTGACACATACTAACAATCTCTGACTCTTAATAGGAAAAGGAAAGTCCTTAGATACAGGACACCCAATGGAGCAATGGGCCAGCAATTCCAAAATGGCATAGTTGAGTTCAAGCTTGGTTTCTTCTAGCCCTGCAGGGTTGCATTGTCTGACAACTGCAGGCTTCAGTTTCACTGCTTTGATGAACTCAGTGTTAGCCCAATGAAGTGAAAGTTGTGAGACTATTTGTAGCATTTAAAAAAATGTGACAAGGCCAAATGAGATGTTTAATTATGGCAGGCTATGGATTAGTGAGCGGTTTAGTGCACCGCTCCATCTAAATGGAATCACAAAGCAAATCAGTGTCAAGTCAGAATGCGATTTGAGTACAGTCTCACTCCTGCCATCAGGAGGCACACTTAGTGCTTGCACTGGAATTATAGTGCTGATTTCTATAATAACTCTTTACAAATGCAAACAAATCCTAATTATGCAAAACAGGGAGGCAGAACCAGCGGTTGCCATGGCAACGCCCATTCCATCTTTTGAGCCATACAGTAAACATGGTGCTGTAATTTGCCATGCATATGATAATCTAGGCTGTCAGCGGGAGTCTCATTTGTTTTGAGTTCATGCTCTGTTACACACATGATCACTCACGCTGATCTATGTGATATGTGTTTGGTGATTTTTTGTTTTTAAACGGAAATTGCTGGCAATTAAGAATGGGCAATGTATGAAATTACTGTGCTTAGTGTGAGAGTAAGAGAGAGAGAGAGAGAGAGAGAGAGAGAGAGGTGGTGAAGTAGGATCCATGTAAAATAATATCAACTAATCTTCGAGTAAGGTACGTTAAACATCCAATATGACAAACGTTCAGCTTGTTCAGTGTGTTGAGTGCAGGATGTTTAGTCATTCTACCTCTATCGTTAGTAATAGCTTTATTTGTACTAAGTGTATATTAGTTAGCTAGACTCTAGAGAAGGTTAGTGAGAGTGAGAGCAATGTAGTTTCTGTAGAGGAAAGTCTGGATGCCCTAGGCTGAGATAGCAATCCCCCAATTCCGGCATTAGAGCGCTCACAGCTGGGCAAATGGGTGACAACTCTGTGGCATAATCGCAAAGCCAAAGCTAACGCTAAGACTCGCCCATGGTAGCACCACTCTTCTCTGCTTCACGTGTCTTAGAAAAGGTTGTAGCACATCAGCTCTGCTTGTCCCTACATAGGAATAACATTCATGAAATGTATTAGTCAGGATTTAGGCAACATCATAGCACAGAAACAGTGCTGGTTAAAGTGATCAGAGTTGTGTCTCCTTGCTTGTGTTGCTTGAAGTTAATGCAGCTTTTGATACAATTGATCATACTATTCTCCTTGATAGACTAGAAAACATTGTTGGTATTAAGGGAACGGTCCTCTCCTGGCTCAGGTCTTATTTGACTGATCACTATCAGTTTGTGGATGTAAATGGTGACTTCTCTGTGCATACTGAGGTAAAGTTTGGTGTTCCGCAAGATTCTGTTTTAGGCCCACTTTTTTTTTCTTTATATATGCTACCTCTGGGTCAAATTATTCATAAACATAGAATTACCTTCCAGTGTTATGCTGATGACTCAAAGCAAAGCCAGATGACAGACACCAGCTTAATAGAGTTGAGGAATATGTACAGGACATTAGACACTGGATGCTTATTAACTTCATCTTACTTAATTCTGATAAGACATAAGTACTTATACTAGCACCACATCCAGCTAGAAGTAAGCTTTCTGATCACATCGTAATGCTGGATGGTCTGTCTGTTTCATCATCTGCAACCGTAAAAAACCTTGGTGTGATTATTGACTCCAGTCTTTCACTTGACACTCATGTAGATAATATTACTAAGATTGCTTTCTTTCACCTCAGAACTATTGTTAAGAAATATAAGAAATTGATAGGAAATATACTCAGCAAAAAAAAGAAATGTCCCTATTTCAGGAGACTGTGTTTTAAAGATAATTTTGTAAAATCCAAATAATCTTTGCAGATCTTTATTGGAAAGTGTTTAAACAATGTTTTTCATGCTTGTTCAATGAACCATAAACAATTATTGCACATGCACCTGTGGAACAGTCTTTAAGACACTAACAGTTTACAGGTGGTAGGTAATTAAGGTCAAAGTTACAATAACTTGGGACACTAAAGAGACCTTTCTACAGACTCTGAAAAACACCAGAAGAAAGATGCCTGGGGTTCCTGCTCACATGCGTGAACATGCCATAGGCCTGCTGCAGGGAGGCATGAGGACTGCAGATGTGACCAGAGCAATAAACTGCAATGTCTGTAATGTAAGACGCCTAAGACAGTGCTACAGGGAGACAAGAAGGACAGCTGATCGTCCTTGCAGTGGAAAATTACATGTAAACATGGGTCCCCCAAGACCTGATCGAGGACTTGCAAATGCCTTGGTGGAAGAGTGGGGTAACATCTCACAGCAAGAACTGACCAATCTTCTGCAGTCCATGAGGATGAGAGCCACTGTAGTACTTAAAGCAGCTGGAAACCACCAGATACTGACTGTTACTTTTAATATCGACCCCCCCCCTTTGTTCAGGGATTCATTATTCCATTTCTGTTCGTCAAATGTCTGTGAAACTTGTTCAGATATGTCTCAGTTGTTGAATGTTTTTATGTTAATACAAATATTTACACATGTTAAGAAATTTGCTGGAAATAAACCAGTTGAATGTAAGAGGACATTTCTTTTTTTCTGAGTATATAATGTCACTACACAATGCAGAAAAATTAGCTCATGCTTTTGTCACCTCTAAGGTGGATTATTGTTGGATTTACTGTCTGGATGTTCCAGTAGGAGCATAAACAGACACCAGTTAGCACAGAATACAGCTGAAAGAGTTCTTACTTGAACCAGATATGATCACATCACCCCTATCTTACCATATTGCACTGGTTCCCAGTAAAATTTTGAATCAATTATAAAATACTACTATTGACCTATAAAGCACTGAATTGTCTCGCGCCACAGTACCAGAGCAGAAATTTTTATCTTTTATGATCTTCCACGCCCACTTCAATCAAAAGGTGCAGGCTATTTGTTGGTATCTCGAATAGTGAAGGCTACAGCAAGGGGAAGAGCTTTCGCTTATACAGTAAAGCCTTCCAATTATGGAACAGACTTCCAATTAGTGTTCAAGACTCAGACATAGCCTCAGTGTTTAAGTCCAGGCTGAAAACATATTTGTTTATTTAAGCTTTTTGTGAATAGTTTTTTCTTTGATAAAGGAGCATATCTAAAGGGCTCACGGGCATAGAGTGTTGTGATGAACTGGGATGTTTGGATGCTGCCCCCCACCCCCCCAAATTTCATGTGTGGAGTGGCTGGATGCCTTATGTCCCAGGGCACTCTCATGTCTGCCCCACATGGTGCAGCCTAAAGATCACTGAGATTACTGAGGATGGTACCACTTAAAAACCATAAGATGGCTTTGGACCTCAATTTATACGAACAGTTATGCTATGATGGCTAGGACTAGAAATGCCACAAGTAGTTTTGCATGCAAGTCTCCATCAGTGAACACTGGAGAAGTTCAGCAAAACAGACTTCATATAAAAACTGTAATGAATGGTTACACAATTGCACTATTTGACTATGTAGTATTAGCACATTTATAGAAGGGATTTACTTATTTATAATCACACTATCTGTTGTTAACCAAATGAGGATGGGTTCCCTTTTGAGTTTGGTTCCGCTCAAGGGTTCTTCCTCATATCATCTCAGGGAGTTTTTAAATTGCCACTGTTGCCTCTGGGTTGCTCATTATGCATAAATTCATACATTTAAAATCTATATCCTGAATTTATAGATTTCTGTAAAGCTGCTTTGGGACAATGTCCATTGTTAAAAGCGCTATACAAATAAAACTACATTGAATTGATTTAAGGTGGACTAAGAGGAGAAATGGATAAAGCTGAAGATAGTGGAGAGGAAGAGGAGAGGACTAAATCTGCTTCAGAGCTGAGAAGCAAGGACAGAAAGACAGACAGACAGAAAGAAAGAAAGAAAGTAAGAAAACAGCTTGGGGATAAGTTTTCTCTGGGGTGAGCAAGGATTTGGGTCATTTGGAAGAATATGGCTAAATCAGCTGCACTCAGACTCAAACACTGAACTTAATCTACTAGAGAGACGAAGAGGGACAGAAAGAGAGAAAATAGAGGGAGAAAGGCACAGGGATTGGGGGTGGAGGGCCGTTAGCTCCAGGGTAATAAAGCAATGCCAGAAATGTCAAAAAAGTGGAAGACAAGAAAAGGAGAGCCTGAAACTCAGTCAATTACTCTATTTACCTCGTCACAGACTGCATACACACACTATTGTACAACAACATGGCCATATTCTAATGTTCTCTTGGTTATTTGAAAATATTCAGATCTCATAAGGCAGCTGTAGATTTGCATAAGGCCCATGTATGTTTCAGATATTGCATGCATAATAATGATTAAATATATTTCACCAAAAAATTCAGAAATGGGTAAAAATTTAATTATACTTCATTCATATTTATTTTAATACATAGAAATCATCAACAGAGTAACAATCACAAAAGCACTGGAATATTACATCCTAATGACCATCAGGTGTCAGTGTAGTACTGTGGTAGTGAGTTTGGTCTCGCTCAGTGAAATCTACTTTCAAAACAATTGTTCTCATTACATGAGGTGAGAAATAACCTGAATGTGTTAAAAACCCCAAAACATGCATTTGTGTGGTGTGTCCAGTTTCACCTCGATAACAGAGGGCCATCACACAACTATTTGCATTCACTCTGTGTGTGTGTGTGTGTATGTGTGTGTGTGTGTGTGTGTGTGTGGGTGAGAGAGAGAGTGTGCACATAAGGACTGAAAAGTCCTTTTTTTGTGTGTGTTTAAGGGGAGATACAAAGCTCCCTGGCCTATTTTATACAATACCAGATGGGAGCTACTTCCTCACATCACACCTCCTACACACTGGCGCATGGGGTAACAGGCTCATGGCTGCATGTCTGTGTGCAAAACAGAAACATATTTATGTGCACCTGTGAATATATGCAACATGCTTTATGGGTTTGAATACACAGAGCAATTACAGTTTACAATAGCTGACCAGGAAGATGAGCTAACAATATAATACTATTGTATAGTGAGAATGTCTGCTACCTTCTGTTGCACCTGACTCCTGTCTGAGAAAACATTTTCTTCCATGAAGAAAAATCTTTAGTAAGTGCTTCATCTTGGTCATTGTTGCTGTGGATCTGGAGCCTGTCTGCATGTGAAAACTGGGTGTGAGATGGGAATTCACCCTGGGTGGGATGCCAGTCCATCCAGCTCCCTGAGATGTGGTCCAGGCAATTAACCAACTACCAAGCCATGTGTTGACTCAGGCATTATAGAGCAGGGAAAAAACATGCAGTATCTTATGTCTTTTCAAATTGTCTGCAAATCTGGCTCAGCATTGGATTTCCATTGCATTCATTCTGATACAGAACCACAGTATCTAATACCGACCTAGTCTTGCCAATTTTCTTTCACACACTTTTGTAAAAAGGTAAAACAGGGCATTAAAATGGTTTAGGCTGTTTCATTTGGAGCCTAAACCATACGGATAATAACGTGTGTGTGTGTGCATGCAGAATCCATCCATTTGCTCCCTCTAGAGGCCACTGGTGTAGAAGGAAATTTCTCAGCACTATAATCCAGCCCTTCCTCTTACTCACTCATTTTTCAACAATAGCGTCTCTTTCTCTTACTCTAAATAATTCATCCTCTTCATGTTTCCCCTCGTCTTTCTACATTTCTCTTCCTCCTAATTTTTTTCAGTCTTCTTTACCTATATTTCACCATTTTCCTCTGGTCTCTAATTCTTTCTCCATCTAATAGGGGCATATTAAAATAACCCTGTCTCTGACCCCATATTAGACCGATATTTACAAATAAAATAAACAGATTCATTTTAATTTAATTCAGTACAACTCCCGTATCCCACAGGGCAATTATGTTAGCTCATTGTAAAACACAAACACTCAACATAAACACATACACAAGACAGCTAGCATGGCAAAATACCCCTTTTAAATGAATGGGAAATGTTCTGATTGTGCATTCATTAACTATCAGAGAGGGGATAACAATTTTAACCAGCAATTTCTCTTATAATGATATGGCAGGAAGGAGAACATGCAAGATGACATATTTTGCAATGGGTTGAGTATACATCTCTCATTATACATTATACAATTTGCTGGTCACAAAAATAACCTAGATCTCTCTTCTACTATAGTATAAGTTTGTTCAAAAATAATTAGAAGAAGGAAACAGATAATACCAGGAAAAGGTCTGAAAGTCTGATAAAATGAAATGAAAGTCTGATAAAAGCAGGCAAGAGTAACTGCATCAACTGAATGTAGACTGCATTGACAAAATGTACATTGTTCATGATTGATTATGGTTAATGATTGTTTTTGTGTTCATGCTCCACTTAAAATGGTACAATGTACAATGTACTACAACAGCCTTTATACTGTATAAATGCAGAACAGAATCATTAATGTCATCCTTATTCTGTCTGAAGTTGTTTATTCTTTCCTTTGTTTTAGACACCTTCACACGGATACGTTCACTACCTTCACAACTTTCCTGCTTTTATCTTGATACTGTCCGTCCCATGCTTGCACTGGCTATCTGCTGTAGGTTTTATAGGCAAAGCAGTAGCATTGATGTAATGGTTACAATTGCTTGCTCTTCCACATCAGTGCTAGGTAAATCAAACAGCTCTCCTGTACAGTACTAGCAGGGGGCTGCAAAAGACCTGCTGAATTAAACGGCCTCTTCTGTCTACACACACTGCTTGTTTGGCCCTCTCTTAGCCATGTGCTGTAAAGCAGAACTTCCTTTTCTTCTTACAATACATTAAACATTAATACATCCAGTTTGATGTGGCTGCAGAAAGAGGTGGCAAATGTGCAGCGCATGGAAATATAGGTCCCAGGATGGTTGTGATATGCTGCTACATTGTAAAGCAAATCATGCTGTTAAGTTCGGATGTTCCCTGTGTGTGAGGGAGTGTGGGTGGGGAATGTCCATGCTTCCAAAATGAGATTTTAATGAAAGGCATTAAGTGTTTCAGTTGTTTCAAATAAGTAGAAGATAGAGACTATCACTTGCCTGCATAATCGTTTGTCATGTTTCCATGTTTAGAAATTCAGGCACTTGTATACGTTTGTAGAATAACATGCACACACAAACATTTTCTTTCCATTTTTCACCAGCTCTCCAGGGTCTGATTCTGTTGACAACACCTGCACGTCAAAATCAGAAAACCAGAGATTGGCTCTGGGCATAGTGAACTGAGTCTGCAATGCCCACAGCTATGCATTTCTCTACTGGAAAAAATAAATAAATAAAATAAAAATTTGGACAATGGACATGTGTTAAGCAGTGAGATCTTATTGTGCCTCATGTGAAGTATCAATATATTAAATGATTTTCAGTTGGTTTGACACACAGTTATGCAGCAACTGAAATAGTTAATGAACGAAAATGGGGAACACAAAGGTATGAATGACATAATGGCATAAAACTGAGTGGTATTCACAAATTTTTATGATCATTTTTAGTATCTTTTCTGTGTAGTATTCATGTTACACGGAAACCTGATGTGGATCTGACAAGACAGAATATTGGAGCGTAATATTTGATAGCAAAAGACTGTGCAAACTGAGTATTACAACATATGGCTCCATGACAATATTACTACCTTCAAAAATAACACTTTTTTTTTTGCAGGTAAATAAAGGCTTCTAAATTGTGGAATATATAAATGATATCACTAAATGAATTTACTTATGGTTTTTAATTAGCTGCTGAAACTCTTTGTTCTTACACATACAGTACGTATAAAGCAGAATGAACTGCTGATACATTCTGCATGATTTTTTAATTGATCTGAATAAATAAAGTAATAATTTATATAGTCTGAATATCATTGTTGGTCATTGTGAGATCCCTTTTTCTGCAAAGTAAATACCATTGCAAAATGAAAGTTGTGATATTAAGTTATTTGGATATCCAGGGGTGTCTGCAGTTTGTTAATTATTAAAAGTGATGAGTCAGTCATGATGGTCATCACATGAATTAAGTGTAGAGATGATTATTCCTACCTGTTGGTCATCTCTCCATGATGCACCTCCAGCAGTGCCCTTTCAGCCAGCTGCAGGGTCATTAGCTGGAGGCCACTGATCCTTGATGTTTTGCTCTTTACCCTGGTATGTCTCCTGGTGGTGGAGCAGTGGCAGGGATGTCTCTCTGCTAAATGCTGCAGCTGGCCTTTGGATCAGTTGCTTATTTTCCTGCTACTAATCTTTCTCCTGAGCCACAGCCAAAAGCTGTCCTTCCCTTCTTCTTTTGCCAGTTCTTTCCTGCTATCCTCAGGTTTAAACCCATCCTCCTACAACCCACATGGCCCTGAAGAGGATGGGCTGCCATCATCTGCAAAATGGTTTGTGCTATCACTTATGATGCCATTCTTGAGAGACAGGCTCCACAACTTGGAGAATGTCAGCAGCCTGAATGTGCTCACTACCGTTCATAACATGGTACTGACTTCATCCATGTAGCTTTGTACTGGAGGTATTCTCTGTTCTGATTGCAATTTCACCCCTCCAACCAGCCTTGAACAAATTAGGATAATCTTGAAGGCTACTACAAATAGGATGATTGAACATCCCATAGTGGTTCCCACTTCAAGCTGCTGCCACCTATTTATGAATTCCTGCTTGGCAAAAAACATTCCTGGGCCTTTAAAGTAGCTGGCCACCAGGCTTCTGTTGCTGCCATGTAAGTGGAAAAAACTCCATAGCAATGTCAGTGAACTATTAAGCATTCCCAAAATGACAAGATACAAGAAAAAGTGTGCTCAAGTCTTTATCTAGCTTACATCATGCCTTGGCCTTGTTCTCCCTTGCCCATTTGATCTTATTCATTCTCCCTGGCTCCTTCCTCTCTGCTCTCTTGCTTGGCTTAGATCTTGGGGAGCTGGTTGCAGTGCTTTTATCCTGATCAACAGGCAGATTATTCACCAACATCGGCTTCTCATCCTCACCTGCCTGTCTAACCTCTGCAACACTGAGTCCTTAAGCACTGCCATTTTCTACCTGATATGGTTATTGAGGTGTAATAAAAAATATTTTGCTAGGAGTCCATGACAGATCACATGCATTAGACATTATAAACTTTAGTTTATACCTCCATTTATGTGGTTAATTAAAACTATTGTCATCAGATTTTCAGTCCCATCCATTCAATGTCTTATGTGGAACCGGACAAAATATAACTAAACTGATGCATTCAAACCAATGTACCATTTCAAACCCATGTATGGCATTAAATTCTGAGTTATAAGTGAGTATTTAGGCTGAGAAATCATGCTGTGTCCTAATATTATTTAAGTATAGCACTGGTGCCCTTGATATATCCCACAGATGAATATTGTAGATAAAAATAATAAAAATAAATTAACAATGCCCTGTAAAATTACACACAATAGTAGATTTCTGCAGAACATATTAGTTAAAGACCTAAAGATGAGTCTTTATCAATTTAACCTTTGATGACCTTTCAATGCAAACTCACAAGTTTGCATTGAAAGTGAGTGACTGAGTGAGTGAGAGTGTGTGTGTGTGTGTGTGTGTGTGAGTGAGTGAGAGAGAGAGAGAGAGAGAGAGAGAGAGAGAGAGAGCAATATCTAACAGAGACATTCTCACATTTATCAAGCCTAAGTGACATGACTGGTTCTGGTAGCCTCAGATATTAATTCCAGTGGTGGTGAATACAAAATAAATCCCTTTGCTAATCGGGCCATGAGACACATGCCAGTAAAAGGTTTTGTGTAAATTACCAAAAGATTAGTTCTCTGACTGCACTTCAGCATTTAGAGAGAAAGAGAGATAGTGAATGGGTAGCAGTGTGAAAATGTATGATACTTTAGGGTTCTCTCTGTTTTTCTATAGCTGATGATTTCTAGCCTACCTAGAAATGTAAATCCAGACTCTCTTTAGTCCTAATCAATAGTACGTGGCATTTTGACAAAACAGAATACCAAAATACCAGATTACAGTTATACACAATGTCATGGATTAGACAGCATTAGAGATATTATTGCTCTGAACACTGACTGTTTTGGAGGAAGAAAATAATTCAATGTATTTATGCTCTCATTCTTGGACAGATTTGGTTTATTTCAAAAACATTTAAGTTTGAACGCGTAAAAGCCTGGCTTGACACAGATAAACTATCCCACAATACAGTACACGGTTTGTGCTAGTTGAGAACAAATATTGAATTTGAGGCGTCCTGATCTATTGAGTTAAACTAGTTGGTCTATGTTAAAGGAAATAAATCAATTAGGTATTACAAACACTAAATTGGTAGAGTACCAATAAAATTAATAGCTTTGCAACTGAGATTCAAATCTCTTCTAAATCTTTAACCACAGCAGGTTATTTCCCACTGTGGGTCTCCACTTTATGAATGCTTTGTCTAAAGACTCAGTGGTTGTGCTGCCCTGCAAACCTCTGATGACTCATTCTCAATCAATTAAAGACCTACTGCTTTTGAGAGACTGGGAGAGAATGCTCAAACTGCTCAGAAAACCTGTGGCAATAGCTTTTATTGTGATACAGCATGACTTCTCATTGGGAGAACATTTTATTATACAAGTGCAGAAACAGTTTAAATCACTATTTCATTTATGATTTGTATTAAGTTTTGATACACCATGTCTCTTAGGTATGGTATGGAAATATACCTCTCTTAATAACTACTGATAAAGTCATCCAGTGGCCCTATATGGAAGTGCTTTGGCTGTATCTGGTAATACCATATAGCAATTTAATCCTGCAATATGTATGCTGATCAGAATTTTCTTCAAATTTGCCATGCTGGACAAGAGGAATGATGGATTTTAGGACCTTTATTGAAAGTCGTGTAGTTAGGTACATCTGATTGATGTAGAATACTTGGGATCACAAACTTTAACAAGACTCAGTATGTTAATATTAAGTATATGACCAACAGCTGGCCATTTTCCAAAAGAAGTGCATATATTAGTTGCTCCTTGTGACCTGTTTTGGAGATTCCTACAGCTGTGCGCCATTTCTCACTCACTTGGCTCCAGTTAGCTACTGATACCGGATGATTAAATACCAATATAGCAGCCAACTGTTGGCTGGTGTCTAGTTCCTAGTAGAGTTGAGGCCATTAATACATACAAAAAAAAGAACAGCTGTAGGTTTTTCCTGCTTCCAGTGCATCAACTTCAAGAACTGACTGTTCACTTGCTGCCTAATATATCCCACCCCTTGACAGGTGCCATTGTAATGAGATAATCAAATGTTATTCACTTCACCTGTCAGTGGTTTTAATGTTATGGTTGATTGGTGTAGTTAACCTTTAAAAAAAAAAAAAAAAAAGAGACCACAAAGAATGTCTGCAAGTTGCTCTGGATAAGGATGTCTGCTAAGTTTGATTAATTTAAATGTAAACATCAATATTGATAAAAACAATCTTTATGACAGTTGAAACTTAATTGCAGTAGGCCTCTATAAATGATTATGTAGGTTTCTCAGTTGTCATGAATGGATTATGTAGTCATGTAGCCCTAAATAAAGTGTTACCAACCTTTATTGTTAGCATTCTTATGAAATCCATTATCACATTTGGTTAAAACATTTACAAATTACAAAGTTTTTTAAGACAATGTCACATCTAGCATACCTCTAATTTATGCTGTGAATTTCCTGCAGGAATAACTGTGAAGAAGGAATCCACCAGTGCAAAGTATGCTAAATGGAATGGCATCAACTCATCTGTTGACAAGACAGTTACTCACCATAACCTCTGAAAGACCCAGAACATTCCTCCCAAACTCACTCACAAAACTTTCATTTGGAATTCACAGCATTTCATTTGAATAACTTTGATGTTCAATGGAACTTCCTCATCCTCTATATCAAGCATCTCATTCACCTTGTTAATACATTCACATGTGGGTGTAACGGCATCCGCCCTCCAAGCCTTTCCTCTCTTTCAGACATATATCAACTCTCCTTTTACTCTTGTTTTTTCTCTCCCTCACTGAGCATCCCTCCTTCCCAGTGCCATTTCTTTCATTTGCGATTTTAACAAGCATGCTTACGTGTCCCGCCATCCAAGTAATTTATGTAGATAGGACCGTGGGCATGAGCTCTCCAGTGAGGCACTGTCTCACTGCTGAGGCAAACCTGCTCCAGGGCTGTCAGAGCTTCAGGAAGAGAGAGTAGGAGAGAGGAAACGCTGAGAGAGTGGATGGCAGCTGGATGAAATTTAGTTTGATCTGTTGAGAAACTGTGGAGAGTTTTGAATGAAGTTGTACTGGGACTTTACAGTTCACTTGCTGATGAGACATTCAGGCAGTACTTTTTTGATTTACCCTTTAAAATTTGGTCATAAGGCAAGAAACAAATTTTTGACGTTATTTGCTCAGCCTTAAAAAACTTAAAGAATAAAGTTAAATGTACAAATTAAAACTTATAGAGAATAAAGATTATTATGCCTATTGGTGTTTTTTAATTCTAATTTTGCTCCCCCCCGAAATGTTTAAAAGCCAAATGCCCATAGAAATGTCTATAATTAGGAGTAATAATTTCATATGCATATTATGTTTGTATTATGTATAATTTTATAAGGAAATTATTAGACAGAATTGCTTATACTTGACATTTTCACTTCCTATCAATTTTCACTGTGCATTTGGCCTTTTCTATCTTTATGGTTAATTTATTATTAGGAATAGAAGTAGGAAGGGTTGACAATGGAGGGTTGTGAATTTTCTTTTGTAATTCAACCACTATTCATCCATAACAAAACATCCATCCATCCATTTTCTCATTCAGGATCAATCAGCCTACCATGCATGTCTTTGGACTGGGGGAGGAAACCACCACAGCACGGGAAGAACATGTAAACACCACACACACAGGGCAATAGTGGGAATCAAACCCCCAACGCTGCTGGTGTGAGGTGAACATGCTAACCACTAAGCCAACGTGCGCCCTTAACGAACTACCTATCCACCTCAATTTTAGTTTGTTGTCTGAGGCAAATATCAAAATGCCATATCAAAAAATCATTCTGTAAATCACCAGGGATCTACCAATTGATATAATTTCTTGAAGCACTGATCAGAATGCCTCTTGATGCAACTGAATGGATGGTATGAAGTATAAAATGCTAATGAATCATTCACACTGGTAAAATACTTTTAACCACAATTTAATAAACAAAAATATGTTTATAACCACAAACTGTCGGTGCTGTTTGTGTTATTCTCCTCCAACTTCAGCATGTACAAGTGGGAGCGAATGATCTAAAATGAAAATCGTGGAAGAGATAGCACATAGCATGTGCTAATGAATTAGTGTTCCTCCTCTAAGATAATTTTTCTTCAAGAAAGAAGAGATCTTGCTCTATTCTGTAGAGTTGGGGTACTCGATCCCGGACTCAAACTCGAGTCCAATTATGAACGAACTCGGACTTGTCATGCACTCAGGTAACTTTGTACTCGAACTTGACACTGACTGTGATATTTGGGACTCTGAAAATTTTCAGAGTACAGTTGAGTCCGCTTCATGTGTAACATGAAAAGAAAGATTAAAAAATAAAAAACAAAATAAAATGCCTCCCTGCCTGACCAAGGGGCTTTCTGTGTGTGCACAGAAAGCCGCCTCATCGTGTGAGTACCTCATCGTGGACATGATCACTTCCGTGTTTTGTCTCAGCCAGCTCAGTTACATCCGGTGCCGCACCAGAAACCGTTTCCGCTATTGGCGATAACTGTGTGAAGATGGCACAGGAGAGTATGAAATATTACACTTGCTGTTTACAAGAGCTTCCCCAGATTACCCTGAATGCTGTTAATCATATTGTGAGGCAGTCAGCTGTTACGCCCAACAGTAAGAAGGAGGAGGGCTTCAAATGATATATTTCTTTATTTACAACTTTGGTGGTGAGTATTCTCATGCTATATCTGACTAGCGAATCTAGCCAAGTCTCAGTTTCTGACAGTTCATACCTGTCGTTTTGTATTTATTTATCTAATTAAAATTTACTTTATACAATAAATTATCTGCACTTGCATCCACATCCTTCTCCAATCCATGACAACTTGAGTACATGGTTCACTGTACATGGTACTTTTTAAGCATAGTTAAATCATTGCATTTTTACTTTTTTTTTTTTTTTTTAAATAAAACATTAACCTTCATTATAATTAATTTTAATCACAGCCTTTTGTTGCCCCGTCACACCTCTTTTTTTTTATATTTATTTATTTATTTATTTTTTTATAGATGTGTTGTGGCCATCAAATTCAAAATTACCTTATTTTTTCCTTAATTTTTTTCTTTTATTTTTTCTATTGTCAATGGGTTTATGAGATTTGTAAATCATTGCATTATGTTTTTATTTACAGTTATTTACATGTTACATAGTGTCCCAACTTTTTTGGAATTGGGGTTGTATATAAAATACTATAATAATAATAATATGTATATTTAATTGCTTTATTCAGTTTCTGTAGTATTTCTTACTTGAATACTACTGATAGACCTACCTGAGTAAACATATTGTTATCATGGAATAAGACTGTAGTCATATCGAACACCCCTAAACATTAACATTTGGTGATTCTAGTCTTGAATTTCCTGTAAAATGTGAAATGTACTTCTTAATGTAGTAAATATCTTAAAACCTGATTGTTGAGTCAGTGTTGAGTTTACAATTGCAGTTAATTATTTATTTTATTTAATTACTTTCTGGACTCGGCCATTAAGGACTCAGACTTGAGTCAAACTCTGCCCCTTTTGGACTCTGACTCGATTGGTTAAGGACTTGGTCTCAATTCGAACTTGACAAAGGTGGACTTGGAACCAACATTATTACAAACAGCATTTTACTCATACAACATGTCTGAAGTCTAAAGTCACTCTAAGGAAACAACCTTGAACGTCACCATCATTAGGCTGAAGGCTTATTTAGCACTTTTGCCACTACGTTCAGATTAGTAGAACACTCTTCAGGTAACTGAAGTGTTTGACATTAGATACAGAAGTTGATGTCTCCTAATCAGTTTTGTAATATCAGCTTTGCAAGGGTAAAGTGGAGGATAAGATACAGAGTGAGAGAAAAAGAAAGAGGGAAAGGGGAAAAAGAAATGCGTACAGATATACATAAAAATACACAATGAAAACTGCAGATTTCACATTCTCTGTAAGGAACCGAGACCTGTGTCTACTGAGTGCAGCACTGAAACTATAAAACACTGTGAATATTATCAATGACAGAATAAATAAATAGTAAATAAATAAATACCCCAATAAATTATTCATTCTATCATATGGTTTCATCTTTATAACATTAAACAGCCCATTTTAGCAGTTGTTTAAATAAATTTTTTCTGCACATAGTTTGTTTAATGAACATGATCCTATTTTCAATTCCTTTAGATACACAGCAAGTTTTTTCATGCAATTTCTATACCACTAAATTAATAAAAAGCCGTAACTAATCTGACTAAAAGCAAAGAAACATTGTCAGTTCTAATTTTTATGCATTTTGTGTGTTGTGGGTATGTATATAATATTCAAGCTATTTTATAGCTATGGGGTTGCATTATTTTCATTTTCTGATAGTGTGCTGAAAAGGTCTTGCTTATGCCTTGTCTAATGCTTGACAGAGACAAATGACCTTGTCCTCTTACATATATTAAAATGAACTTTCAATAATTTCAACTCTTTGTCATGCTACTGTCTAGCGTGGCTGATTTTATAAGCACTTGAGCACTTAGGCTGCTGCCACCTGCTCCCAGCTTTCCATTTCTCGCCTGAACACTAATTACTGTGAATTAAGTGCATCTGCATGGCGTCGGCCTCCCCACTGAGCAAAATACACGAATCAACCCAGCTCGCCCTGGGGTCCTCGAGTCTCAAAGAATGCAGCCATCTTGAAAACAATGTACTGTACTAAACTGGTGGAAACAAACACCTGCAGACTGAAAGTTTGTGCTTTTGCTGTATTGATATGGATGGAAAATGTGCTCATCTTGATTCTCTGCGTTTGTTTTACAACAAAAATGAACTGTTTTTTATCCTCAGTTGTTAGCACACATGGAGGGTATTAGTGAAGCTTTGCCTATGTAATTACATAGTGAGGTGTCCACAGCTGCAAGTGCTGTGCTAAATATTTATCCAACAATAGCCTTGTTTTATTGAACATGCTTGGAAAGGTTATGTGGCCTTCATAGTGTCAGTTCCTTTTGTTCAACTCAGAGCTGAAATGTACACAAAATGAACACAAAAACAACAGATAGTACAATATAAATAAAGTAGAAGAATGTGGTTTTGTTGAACATTACGGATGCAAGAACATTATTAAAAAATGGCTTAAAAGCTTCTACTATCAAAGGCATCCTAGACATTAAGTAATAAAATGACATAACTGGCCTGACTTAAAGCAAAGAAAAAATGCCATATCTGGGTACAAGAAATATTCGATTGTGATTGGATATCTAGAGTTAAATGTGCACAGATATATATCATTATATATTTATACAGTACTTCTTAGCCTGACTTTATTCTTTGAGAGACCAGATTAATGTTACTTTAGGATTTGGGTCAACTGGAACTCAATTTTACACAATTTGGTTTAGATGAACTTTGAGGAAATATCCTCATTTTGGTTCTATCACACCACTTCTAAAGGCCAGGGATGTTGAGAATCACAGACAGCCTCCAAGATGGCCTGCAAGCCCTAGGTTACCTAGGTCATTATAGGGTATTATTTGTAGAATTTTGAGGAAAATAATGAATTTAATCCATTTTGGAATAAGGCTGTAACATAACAAAATATGGAAAAAGTGAAGGGCTGTGAATACTTTGCGGATGCACTGTACTACCCCAACAGTCTGGCATGTAGCTTAAGCCCAATGTGGCCAAATCAGAATGAACTGCTGCTGCAGATCACAGGAGGTATCAATCAGTTTAATAGCAGCACAACTTTTAAATGCAGAGAGAATAAGCATGTTCAAAATGTTGTAGAATAACTGCTTCATGTAATCAATATCATATACCAAACATCTGAAAGTGTGTGAGGAATAATTTATTAATGCTGTGGGATTATTAGCAACAACTTTATAGCTCAGTGTTTTATGCCAAATTGGAATATTGGAAATTTGCCCCTTGTGGTTGAAGGTTAACTGAAATTCTGTAATCACAGTATCCTTCTGGCATCCCACAACTACAACAAAAAATAGGTTAGGCAATTTTTTACAACCCACAGAGTAAAATTACACAAGGCATAAAATAATATCAATACACTGGACATACAAACTCAGGAATACACTGTATTTTCTTCACTCTTCAAGGCTTGATACATACTGGCCACAGCATTGCAAATTTTGGTTGGCAGCCATAGTTTTTCATTAAAAGTTATTCTTGATTATATTTATTATTATATTTCCTATAAAATTTGCATGAGATTGAGTTTAACTGCAACTCTCTTAGATTTCTATCATTATCAAATCTTATCTTATCAAATCTTATCTTCTAAAAAAAAAACAATTAAGACTGATACATAGGACTCAAAGTGAGTCATGAGCCTGAGAAATTCATTATTGCACAACTTGAGGCACAACACCCACTACTTATTAGCACTGTGTTCTCTGTTCCTATTAGAGGTCCATAACCTAATAAATGAAATAAAGCAGACAAACTTAGCAAATGAACCATATTTGCTTTTCCTTTGTATTTAACAAGGTCTCTGGGGCAATTGATTACAACGTGTGCACAACATTAAAACTGAACCAGTGATGTCCCTGAGTAGGAGTGTGTGGAAGAGACTGTAATCTTCTAATAATATGCAGTTATACAATTGTATATGGTGTTTCATAATTAATATCTAAGATAGTTAGTACCATTTTTGAAGTGGGATTCCTAGTTGTAGCTTTTCTTTGTTTTTAACCTGCTGATTCATATACGGCAGAAGTAAAGAAATTCACTACCATGATTATTCTCATACATACATACATAGTAGACATTAAAATCGGACTCAGAAATGTTGTAATACTCATCTTGGGATGAAATTAAAAAAAAACCTAGCTGTTCATTCACACAAATAATATGTAAAGGCCTTTTCTATTGCAGAAATTAGCTGGTGTCAGTAGACAATTTGCGCTCCATCATTTTAGGGATAACGGGGAATTAAAGAACATCTAAATCAATAAAGGTGTGCAGAAGCAAATAAGATAATAGGAATACAGTTCAGCGTGACCGATGTAACACTGTCTAAACACTGAGCACAGCAGCAATGGTGAAAAGTACAATTTACATAACCTATGCTAAAAAGAAAAAAAAAAGATGGGGGAGGCATGGATGAGGGAAATTAAGTAATTATCCTTTCAAGTCTAATTTGCAGCGTTGCTCGAAATTAACCTATGCAAATGAATTCCACCAGGAACTTCATATTACTCAGCTGACCGCTACTCGGGATTTACTCTCTTATATATTTATCTCCTGTAAGGCTCAGCACTGGGTTGTAGCACATCCATCTGTACAAACCACCTCATAAGCAGGTTGTGCTACTGCTGGCATGGCAAAAGTGTATAACGGAATGGAAAAATCACACTGATAGAAGATCATTAATATAATTATATACTTGAGTTTTTCTGCAAAACAAATAAATAGTCCAACATAACAGATATGAAGATAATGTTTAGATAACAATATACAGCAATCACACTTGGTGTAGGAATTATGCACCATAAGGAACACTTAATCATATATCAGTGTCTTATAAAACTAATGGTGGGTTGTAGAAGGAAGCTGGAAAATGGACAGTGTTTCAAAGAGGATATGGTTGCCAGTTTATTGTAAGGTAAACTAGGAAGAAAAACATCTCTTTAAAAATCATCTCTCCAGAAAACATTAAAAAATGAAAGCAGTCTTTATCCCTTTGAAATATAAAAGTGTACAGATTTGCAGAGCACCTTTGAAGAAATTGCATTATGAATAACCATTGTCTGCTGTGGCTTCCATTGATCGCAACTTTTGAATTTTTAAATGGGTAGATTTTTCCTCTGCTTTAAGAATTGTGTTCTTTTTGCTTCTTCATTTTCTATTTCAAGGTTTTAACTTGGAATGGTCAGCATGACTCTTTTATCCAATGAAAGTACACAATTTCCCTGATATGACGGTCCTTTGATGTCCTCTGCCAGCTGCTATGGGTTTCACATGAAGTGCCTCAACCCACACATTATTCAATTCTTTTACGTATATACACATATATTATGTGTATTTTACAAGTAATTACTGCTTTGAATGAATCCTAACCATGTAAAAAAAAAAAAAAAAAAAAAAAAAGGGACGAAAGATGGACGGCTTAATGACTGCCATTTCATGGGAGTGTGCTATTTCAAATGTAAATATCTGTGCTTCTACATGATGCAAACTGTTTAAGTACTGACTTTTAAAGGGGACAGATGTCTCCTTTCTCTTTCTCTCAATCAATCTCCCTCTCTTTTTCTGTGTCCACTAATCTACTATCTCTGATCATGTACTTATAATTTATGAGGAGTGCATCTGAGTGGAGTTTCTTCCCTTTTTACCCTGACAGTGCAAGTGTCCTTCCGAGAAAACCTAACATAATTTTCCCGCTCCCTCTCTCAAGCCATCCACTCTTTCACCTCTCCTGCTGTTGCTCTTTCTGTCTCTCTCGCTCCCTCCCAATGCAGTACCAACTTCTCCAAGCCCTAACGTGAAATACACACATCTATGGTACAGTTTGTAAAATATCTCTTCACATCATCTGTTGTGAAATGACACATGCACCCCCAAAGATCTCCCAACGTACAACAGACCCCTCTGTGAGAACCGTTATCTCTTATCTCTAATGGGACAAAACTGAGGTGGTTAAAGCTGTGCACAAACTCAATGCCTGCCTAAATAATTGATGTTGTGGTGACTCTGTATTCTGATGAGTACTTCCAGGGGTGAGCCACCTCCCATCAGTTGGCAGCAGTAATTGGAGGAATCATGACAGCATCGAGTTAAGTGCTTCCCGCTCCCTGGGTGAGGTATGTGACACTCGCACACAGCTGCACTCACAAACATAGACATTTTTCCCTCCTTTTTTTCTGTACCTATTTTAAATGTCATTTTTGGTATGGGAATCTGTTGGGCATTTTCAGGGGGCACAGCAAATTTGTTGATATGATGTTTGGTAACTTGGATGATGGTGAATAAATAACTTCTGCCATGTTAAAAAACAAAAAGAAAAGAAAAAAACTGAGGTCAAAGGTCAGGACTGGGATTCACAGAAAATGAACCAGAATTTCTCGAGAAAATACAACTACTAGTTTAATTTCTTTTCTCTCCTGCTTTTATATTGTACCTCCTCTTGTCTCTGCTTCCCTTCATATTCTTTCATTGCAGCCTACCCTTTTCAGTTTGCTACAGCATCTTTCATAATTTCTCAATCTGTCATTGTTTTCTCTCTAATTTCTCTCTCATTCTTTACTGACTTTGTTCCTTTTTCCTCTTGATAAGTGTTATATTCAATCTTAATAAGTCCATGGCTCGAAAACTTTAACAAAACATCCTGAAATACTTCAGGAACAACTATCAATGATCATGCTCGGACTGAAATACAGTCTCACAGTATTTTCCTTCTCCATTCAGTAAACACTTCTTTTTGGTTGGAACTTGTTGGCAAAATAATTGATTAGTTTAGCTTTTGTGAAAGATTTGGTTGCAAGTTAGTGGTTGTAGCTTTTCTAACTTCAAACTTGTGTGAAATCCAACTGCTCGCGCTTGTTAGAATTTCTATGAATTTTGCATGAGACTGAATTGTGACTGCAGTGACATGCACATAAAGGATTTCCTTTATACTAGTCAAAAAGGGCAAAATGGTTTTAACCTCAGTTATGGTTATGAATAAACTAAGAAATCATTTTTTAAAACCTTGAAAAAAAAAATCAAAAGCTCCAAATATTCTTATTAATGATATGCTTTGCTGCCTACTGAAATGGCTTACCAAAAAATAGCCCCATATAAAAATTGCTGGAACATGGTAATGTAGCTCATATGCTAGATAGAGTGAGTGAGCCACATGGACCAATGTCTAGGTTTGTAGGGAGATGTTAAAAACAGGGAAGTGATCACAATGGGATATTGGAGTCACAGGGTTAGGTTCAACGATAAATTATATTTAAAGTGCAAGCGGGAGAAAAGGGAAAAAGCTAATATTTAAACTTTAATCTGACATGTAACTATTAATCCTCTACTGCATGAATTATCACATTTACATCCAAAAATGTCTTTTCTTTAATAAATTTTTATTAGTTCAAATAATAAAAAAATAGTTTCAAAAATAAAAAAACCCCAAAACAACAACAATAAAAATAAAATAAAATAATAATAATAATAATAATAATAATAATAATAATAATAATAATAATTATTATTATTATTATTATTATTATTATTATGTGGGGTAGTTGGTGAATTGTTGTCATATGGAAACAGTGTGCAATGTTGGACAAAAACATACAGTAAAATATAGCACATCATTTATGAGATTACAATTCCAATTACTGAATTTTCCAGACTATAAACTGCAGAGGATTTTTCCACCCAAAAAGCATGTAAAAGTTATATCATATAGAAAGGAATTACAGTTGTAAAAGGTATGTAGATGGATTTACTCACTCAAAATACATACAAAATTGTATATGTTTTGGGTGAAGTAAACCATTCATAATAATACTCTGCTCTCAAGGATATCAAACAATTGCAAACAAAACAGGTTTATATAAAAAAAACTTTGTTAAATATAGGTGTGCAACAATTATTGGCACCCTTTCAGTCAATACTGCTTTCTTGCAGAGGCAGTCAGGTTTTGATTTAATATCTGTTGATGCAGCATAACATACTATAGTCAAATAGCCATAAACTGTACAGTTTAATTTTTAGAAAAATTAAATTGTCTATTTACTCATTCTGTATGTAATGGATGTAATCACAGCACATGATTATTTTAAATATTCTGACCAACTTTTAACAATTAATTTGAATTATTTTAGCTTATGAACAGTAATACTGTTTTACAAACTAAACTGCAGAAACATGTGTAATTTGTACTCAAAGAATGCCCCTATATAACACAGTTGTGTAATTAAACATAATTTTTTTTCAGTATAAAGAGGAAATAAATTTATAATAAGATATTAACAAAAACATAACTGTATGTTCATATATATATATATATATATATATATATATATATATATATATATATATATATATATATATGTATATATATATATATATATGTATATATATATATATATGTATATATATATATATGTGTATATATATATATGTATATATATATATGTGTGTATATATATATATATATATATATATATATATATATATATATATATATATATATATATATACATACACACACGTACTGCTGCTGAATACGGAAGCAGATGCGGGCGGCAGACTCAGGCAGAATAATCCAGAGGAATAGACAAAGTTTGTAGTCGAGAAACAAGCAGGGGCCAGGCGATCAGGCAAACAAAACAAAACAGGGCAAGGCAGAAATTGAAGTCGGGAATGTAAACAATGGTCAAAGTCACTTAATCAAAAGCACGAGAGATAAGGCTTGGATAACAGCGAGAACAAGTCAGCTGAACGTTTACTTCACGAAGTCAGTATGCATCCAAAGTCTTTTATATGTTGTGGTAAGAGTGTGACAGTGATTGGCTGCAGGTGTGTATGATTAGAACTCCGGGGAAGGAGAGCGCATGTGTGTGTGGGAAGTGTAGTCCTCAGCAGCCATGTTTGAAGTAAGCGGTGTTTCTTGGGAAACCGAGTCATGGCTGGGCTGAGATATGACAATATATATGTATGACTATACATACATACATACATATATATATATATACATATATATATATATATATATATATATATATATATATATATATATATATATATATAAATAAATATATATATATATATATATATATATATATATATATATATATATATATATATATATATACATACAGTATCTCACAAAAGTGAGTACACACCTCACATTCTTGTAAATATTTGATTATATCTTTTAATGTGACAACACTGAAGAAATGACACTTTGCTACAATGTAAAGTAGTGAGTGTACAGTTTGTGTAACAGTGTAAATTTGCTGTCCCCTCAAAATAACTCAACACACAGCCATTAATTTCTAAACCGCTGGCAACAAAAGTGAGTACACCCCTAAGTGAAAATGTCCAAATTGGGCCCAAAGTGTCAATATTTTGTGTGGCCACCATTATTTTCCAGCACTGCCTTAACCCTCTTGGGCATGGAGTTCACCAGAGCTTCACAGGTTGCCATTGGAGTCCTCTTCCACTCCTCCATGACGACATTACGGAGCTGGTGGATGTTAGAGACCTTGTGCTCCTCCACCTTCCGTTTGAGGATGCCCCACAGATGCTCAGTAGGGTTTAGTCCATCACCTTCACCCTCAACTTCTTTAGCAAGGCAGTGGTCGTCTTGGAGGTGTGTTTGGGGTCGTTATCATGCTGGAACACTGCCCTGAGTCCCAGTCTCCGAACGGAGGAGATCATGCTCTGCTTCAGTATGTCATAGTACATGTTGACATTCATGGTTCCCTCAATGAACTGTAGCTCCCCAGTACCGGCAGCACTCATGCAGCCCCAGACCATGACACTCCCACCACCATGCTTGACTGTAGGCAAGACACACTTGTCTTTGTACTCCTCACCTGGTTGCTGCCACACACGCTTGACACCATCTGAACCAAATAAGTTTATCTTGGTCTCATCAGACCACAGAACATGGTTCTAGTAATCCATGTCCTTAGTCTGCTTGTCTTCAGCCAACTGTTTGCGGGCTTTCTTGTGTATCACCTTTAGAAGAGGCTTCCTTCTGGGACGACAGCCATGCAGACCAATTTGATGCAGTGTGCGGCATATGGTCTGAGCACTGACAGGCTGTCCCTCACCCCTTCAACCTCTGCAGCAATGCTGGCAGCACTCATACGTCTATTTCCCAAAGACAACCTCTGGATATGACGCTGAGCACGTGCACTCAACTTCTTTGGTCGACCATGGCGAGGCCGGTTCTGAGTGGAACCCGTCCTGTTAAACCGCTGTATGGTCTTGGTCACCGTGCTGCAGCTCAGTGTCATGGTCTTGGCAATCTTCTTATAGCCTAGGCCATCTTTATGTAGAGCAACAATTCTTTTTTTTCAGATCCTCAGAGAGTTCTTTGCCATGAGGTGCCATGTTGAACTTCCAGTGACTAGTATGAGGGAGTGTGAGAGCGATGATACCAAATTTAACACACCTGCTCCCCATTCACACATGAGACCTTGTAACACTAACAAGTCACATGACACCGGGGAGGGAAAATGGCTAATTGGGCCCAGTTTGGACATTTTCACTTAGGGGTGTACACACTTTTGTTGCCAGTGGTTTAGACATTAATGGCTGTGTGTTGAGTTATTTTGAGGGGACAGCAGATTTACACTGTTACACAAGCTGTACACTCACTACTTTACATTGTAGCAAAATGTCATTTCTTCAGTGTTGCATGCCAGATGATAGGGGAGGCTTGGAGGTACTTTAGTTACAAAAGGTTAAGAACCTGTGCTGTAAACCAATGCACTGCTCTAGTTGCCCAATCATGTATAGGCCTAGTACAATCCTGAAAAATGATAAAACAGTATGTTTCTGTAAAATAAATACTTACTAATATTTACAGCATTTTTATATATATATATATATATATATATTTTATAGACAGATACTGGCTTTTATTTTAGTTTGGGACGAACCAAAGTTCCAGCAAGAATTTGAAAAAAAAAAAAAAAAAAAAAAGGACAATAATCACAAAGCATACAAGAAGCATACTTTTTCGTTTCACAACTCGGGAAGTGTTTCATATCTGTGGGAGGCACAGTGATACACATGCTATGAGACCGAATAAAGCGAGCAGCAGCAAGCATCTTTTTTTTCCAACACAAGGTGACAGCTGCATAGAAAATCCTGCACATGTGTATCCAGACAGGACTAAAATTATTAGACAAATGCTGAGTTTGGCACAAAATAGAACAGTAGGTAATCGGACCTGTAATTTTCACAGAGGAGGACGAGGACTAACAATGACACGGCCAATCCTGAACATAATAAAGTCACAGAGGAGCGCCAATAAATTAGAAAATTTCCCCAGAACCCTATTTGTATTACAACCCTTGGGCTATGGACAATAAAGATAATAAATAGTTGTTGTTAGTGTACATGTTAAATGCCTCATTTGGATGTGTGTGTGTGTGTGTGTTTTAAAGCTTTGGATTAGACAATGTTTTAACTCATGTTTACTTCATGCCAGGTTGTCAATTCCAACATATTTCACCAAGACAACCTGTACCTCATGAACAAACACCCACATGGAGAAGAAGGGGAGCTAAGCCAAGAGAAAATGTCAATTAATTTCATATGTACAATGCAGTGAGTCATAGTTTTGTTTTAAATTGTTCTAAATTGAATGTTAATGTTTCAGAACATTTACAATGGAGTGGTTCACTAATAGAGATGGTTCCTTTTTAATACCATAAGAACCCTAGCTACCCAACAAATCCTTGAGGAAATTTCTTTGGTATGACTGTAAAAGTGTTGTTTAATATAGAGGATATGCACGTGACGTCACGGTAGCCGGAACTCGCAGCAGTCATACCCACTGAGTGGCAGAAAGACTGAGTGGCAGCATTAGTGTACAGCGTGATTTCCATGAAAACACAGGGAAAAAAATGCATCCAAAATGGGAAAAGGCTGCTGTACGATTGACTGTGCTAACAGATTCAACAAGAATTTGGAATTATCTTTTTTACAGAGTGCGAAAAAACCATTCAGTCCTTTTTTACTAAGTTGAGCAGTGTAACTGTAAGTTGTTTTGGCATGTGGTATTCATGTTGTACAATGATGAAGAAATTGCTACATATTTCTTTTTAAATGCTGCCTATTTCCATTGATGAATAACGGGGGCTCATTCATTCTCTGACTGTGTTTTACCTTCACAAATATATAATATTAGTAAGTGGAAGCAGTGTTAGCTACAAACAAACTAGGACTAGCTAGCTTACGGTTTACCAGATAAAATTATATAATAAAATAAAAATATTTGTACATACCTGCCCACATACAACCAGAATGTTTATTGGTGTTCTTGTCACTTTAATTTCTCCAACAAATCCAGCCTTGAAGTAGGACCAAGCATCAAGGCTTTTGTATGCCTTCAAGTTTTCCTTAGTGTATTTCCCAGGTGTTGAAATCAGGTACATATAAATGTCCTGAAAACCGATTTCTGGCCACATGCCAATGTCCATGGACCACAGCTTCTTTGGGCAAGTTGTAAGGGTCACAGTGGAGTCCAACTTTTTAATTTAAGCTGATAAACTTTAGTTATACTAGTGTTTTTGCAGCTTCCCCTATTAATACCAGTCATTTTGCTGGATGTTTTGCCCTCAGTCCGGCTGAGGGGGCGTGTTCCGGCTGGAAAGTGATGTCAATGCATAGCCTCTATAAATAAATCCTAGAAAAGTTTATATTTTCTGCCTGATAAGACATGTGTAGGTGTGTCAGATTGTATACTGATTGACAGCAGCTTTCCCCTTGGCAACTTAAACAACTAACAAACAGAGCTGGTTCTAGAAAAGAGGGTAGGAATGACTAAGTATTGCCTCCACAATGCTTTTATTTTTATATGCATATCATGAATGTTGTGGGGTGTGTTGGTGTATTTTGTAGATACTGTATTTCTAGCAGAATGGCACTCACAGAAAATTTTGTGGAAGATGACAGAGGATTGAAAATGTTGACCTCACTGGGACAATTCATTATGCAGCTCCACTGCAATGGAGTTGAAGTGGGGATTACCCTGCCTCTCAAATCCATAAGCATAGGCCATGGAGAAGATCTCAGTTCTTTTCAAGTTATATAAGGAGTTCAGGCACACAAAATTCCCTTGATGGTTTGTGAGGGGCAGGCCGATGTAAGGGGGGATTCCAAGTTTAGGGAGTGTTTTCTTAGGTTTTTCCTTGTTGGAAGCTGGCAAGCTATGCCATATAATAGGCTGTATAATAGGCTGATATACACAAGCAGTATCACAGTGTAACCCATAACATGTTGACCCAAGGATAAAAACACACCAAATGCATACTCACTAACACATGACACTCACAACAAGTATATGGAAATGCCTCATCAGGCATAACTGTATATAATGCCTGAGCTCTTACCAATTTGTTGTAATGGATATATATATTTTTTTTTTAACAAGTACACTTACAGACCACTTTAGGAACACCTATTATGTAATTATGCAATCAGCCAATCATGTGGCAATAGCCAGGGTTGGGAGGGTTACTTTTTAAAATGTATTCCATTACAGTTACAAATTACTTCATAAAAATATGTAGTGTGAAAATAGTAATGTAATCCAAGTATCACAATATTCAAATAATGTGATCTGATTATTTTGGATTACTTCAAGGTCACATATGTAAATAAAGTCAAGAGAAAAGCAATATGATCTAAAATACTTTTATTTAGAGTTTATTTTAGAGCTTAAAAACATGTTCAATGTTTGAATTTGTTTTAAGAAATTAAAAATATAAATGAATGAATCAGAGATCACTGTCCCTGATGCAGGTAACATTATATCACAAAAGTTAGGGTGACCATATTCTGGTTTTCCAAAAAGAGGACACCTTTTTTCGTGTCTCAATAGCATTCAAAATGGTTTACTATGAATGCAGATTTTAATCCACTGAAAAAGACACACTGTTAGCACTGTTTGCATCACATAAATATATATAAATTCCTACATTCTTTTGAATGTCCATGGAATAAAATAAAATATTAGATGCCACAAGTGTACCTTCTGCCATCATTTGCACATTTTAATGGCCATGTTATATGAAGCAATGTGCTAACATGAAATTAAAAATGACCTTATATGGCCATGGGCATAGTTTAGACTCAGGACAACTGTCATTTGCTTCACCTTCGCACATTCTCCAACCAATTGGTTTGCAAAAAGCCAGGAATTACAGAGAGGGGTTAAAGCAATGCAAACATGTGCAAACATGATACAGTATTAGACCATAAGCACATCATAATGAAACTAAAGCTAGAGGAAACCAGAGTCATATATGTAATATTGGTTCATTTTCCTCAATAAATAAATGACCGAGTGTTATGTCATATAGATGGTAGTGAAAATGGCTAGGGGTAAATGGGAGTATAACATTAAATTAACTGTGTGCGGATTTCACCATGAAGTTAGGGCAATAAAAGAAAAGGATATAGGGCAAAATCCACTCAAAGTTTTACTTTCCAAGGTGTACAGTGTCAAAGAGAAAAGGTGAAAAGAAACCCAATATTTACAGTTTTTACAAAGAACATATAACAATAGACTTACAATACACTAAGACTAACGAGGTGGGAAGGTCAGCACGAGAGGCTCCAAAGAAAAGAACTAAATAAAACAAAGCGCAGCTAATCAGAGTTTCTCAGCTACCATAACTATCAAAAGCAAAGGTAGAAAAGAAAAGTCTTCAGTGTACAAAATGGCCATCAGATGACAAAACATATAGGGGGTGGCACTCTCCTAAACCTAGTGTGTTTAACACAAAAACCATCCTACATGGTGCACAAAGTATGGCGTGCGACGTACTTGCCTGCTCCTTCCTTCCCAGTCTCATACACACAATGTGACTTGAGGAGACAAGACAGTCTGCTGCTACACACTTGGCAAACACAACATTAACAAAGAATGTTTAGTCTACTATCAACACTCGGTATACAAGGACTTAACAGCTATAACCACAAACAGTGCTCATAGGGAGTGTAATAGCAACAGTCAACAAACAACAGAAAAGTGAGCCAAAAGCCAGCACGGTGGAAATATGGGTATTTAAAGAGGGTGGTGTCAGCTGATTGATGACATGACCCGGAGCGTCATCTTCCTGGATGAAGACTGACAGGCTGAGGACCCATTGGAATCTGAAATACACACACAAAACAGACTACTCACACACACTTATATACATACATATATATACACACAGAATGTGCATTTCCCCGTAAGCATACGTAACACCAAGTATAATGTTGTTGCCTCGTTTGTTTAATTGGGTTCTCTTTTTCTACTTTTAGGACTTGTGTGAAAATCTGATGATGTTCTAGGTCATATTTATGCAGATATATAGAAAATTCTATCACAAAATTTCAAGCACTACTGTAGGTAACTGCTATTGTGTAACCTATAGAAAGTGTAGGGGACAGGAGGAGACAAAATAACAAATATGACTTCACATCTTGAATGAGCTGTAGAATTCTTCCATGATAAAATAGAACAAGATTCAAGATTTATGAAGGTATGAAAAAGAATGAAGAATAAGAGGCATGCCTCAATGTTTGTGTGTTTGTTCATGTCTGTGTCTACACAGTAAAGGACATATGTAAAGCTGGGTTGATGGAGTTAGTTGATAGCTGCTTGGAAAATGTACTATTGAAAAGGATCTCTAAATGTATGTGCAGATTTTCTAAGAAAAACTAGAGCATATTTGTCTTGGCTACACTTGACAGGATCTCAAAATTTGTGAGATTTGCTCATAAAACTTTGATTAGGGTTTAGTCCCACAAAACAAAGACCAAAAACATGTCACTTTAATATTAAATTGTAAAATGCTAAGCACTAAATTAAAACATTGAGTACACTATATTCAATGGATAGAATTATTAGTCATTTACAGTACCTTCCTGCATTCAACCAAGCTGTCAGAATATAGGGGTACTATATTTATTAGGAAATAGACATCCCAAGTTTATTTCACTGAGACATGAGTGAAGCTTCTGGAAGATGTATCATTGCTACTTTAACAAGGCTCTGACTTTCCCTCTTACTATCTGACAATCATTAAGTTTCTATGGGCTCTGGAAAAGTTTGAATTGCATATCTCAGTGTTTTTGTCTGTTTGTTTTTCAAATTGCTTTGTGAAAAAGTTGCATGGTATTATTGTTTAAGGCTCTTGAGTGGCACAACAAAAAGTGTTTGGCAGATTGCAAGTTTGAATCCTATTGATGCCACAGCCATCCTTGGCTGTGAGTCCGAGAAAGGAAAGCTGGCTATGTTCTCTAGGTGGAGGGATGGCATTACTCTCTACCCTGTCAATCAGACTGACACTAACCAATCGTGGACATCTGTGAGTTCATGCATGCAGAAGAGAGAAGTTAACAGTTTCTGCTGTGCCCTGTGATGCAGCATGAGCAGCAGTGTCTCTGAGGAAGCATATGCTACCTCTTTCCTGACCTGGTTAATAGCATCTGTGTGATTAAATGAGAGCTAGCAAGTGGGTGGCAATTGGAAAATGACCAAACTGGGAGAAAATGGGGTAAAAAAAAAAAAACCGTGGGAAAAAGTGCACAGCTCATTTGCCAGTTCAATTCAGATTCAATGCACTTCGGCAGAGATTCTTCAAGTCTCTAGAACTGTATTGGAGGAATGAGCACCATTCTCCCAAAAGATATTCTCTCAACTGATATTTTGATGAAGTTGGTTGAGAATTCCATCTAAAACATCACTCTAAAATCTCCCACAAGTGTAAATTTGGGTCAAGAACTAGTGATTGTGATGTCCATGGTATTTGATTTACATAGCATACAGTATGGAAGAGGCCAGTCCAATCAGTGAACCCAGTATGCCACTACCTACACTCACAAGCTGTGGGCAGTGAGTGAAAGGTCATGAGTATAGGCAGCAGAAATTAGGGTTGCTGGGCTTACCATGGTAGGATGAAGAGCTCAGAAATCTGGAAAAGCCTAGGAGTAAAGTTGCTTTTCCTCTGAATCGAGAGCAGGCAGTTGAGGTTGATTGGCCACCTTATAAGGATGCCAACTGGTAAGCTCCCATTAGAGCCACAGGCCCAGGACATGGTGGAGCGATTACATCTCACAGCTGACTTGGGAATGTGTAGGCATCTCCCAAGAGGTGCTAGAATCTGTGGATATTGAAAACTTGACTGGCCTTCTTAGCTTGCTGAAAATAATATATATATACAGTGAGGGAAAAAAGTATTTGATCCCCTGCTGATTTTGTATGTTTGCCCACTGACAAAGAAATGATCATTCTATAATTTTAATGGTAGATTTATTTGAACAGTGAGAGACAGAATAACAACAAAAAAATCCAGAAAAACTCATGTCAAAAATGTTATGAATTGATTTGCATTTTAATGAGGGAAATAAGTATTTGACCCCTCTGCAAAACATGACTTAGTACTTGGTGGCAAAACCCTTGTTGGCAATCGCAGGGGTCAGACGTTTCTTGTAGTTGGCCACCAGGTTTGCACACATCTCAGGAGGGATTTTGTCCCACTCCTCTTTGCAGATCTTCTAAGTCATTAAGGTTTCGAGGCTGACGTTTGGCAACTCGAACCTTCAGCTCCCTCCACAGATTTTCTATGGGATTAAGGTCTGGAGACTGGCTAGGCCACTCCAGGACCTTAATGTGCTTCTTCTTGAGCCACTCCTTTCTTGCCTTGCCCATGTATTTTGGGTCATTGTCATGCTGGAATATCCATCCACGACCCATTTTCAATGCCCTGGCTGAGGGAAGGAGGTTCTCACCCAAGATTTGACGGTATATGGCCCGGTCCATCGTCCCTTTGATGCGGTGAAGATGTCCTGTCCCCTTAGCAGAAAAACACCCCCAAAGCATAATGTTTCCACCTCCATGTTTGACGGTGGGGATGGTGTTCTTGGGGTCATAGGCAGCATTCCTCCTCCTCCAAACATGGCGAGTTGAGTTGATGCCAAAGAGCTCCATTTTGGTCTCATCTGAGCACAACACTTTCACCCAGTTGTCCTCTGAATCATTCAGATGTTCATTGGCAAACTTCAGACGGGCATGTATATGTGCTTTCTTGAGCAGGGGGACCTTGCGGGCGCTGCAGGATTTCAGTCCTTCACGGCGTAATGTGTTACCAATTGTTTTCTTGGTGACTATGGTCCCAGCTGCCTTGAGATCATTGACAAGATCCTCCCGTGTAGTTCTGGGATGATTCCTCACTGTTCTCATGATCATTGCAACTCCATGAGGTGAGATCTTGCATGGAGCCCCAGGCCGAGGGAGATTGACAGTTCTTTTGTGTTTCTTCCATTTGCGAATAATCGCACCAACTGTTGTCACCTTCTCACCAAGCTGCTTGGCAATGGTCTTGTAGCCCATTCCAGACTTGTGTAGGTCTACAATCTTGTCCCTGACATCCTTGGAGAGCTCTTTGGTCTTGGCCATGGTGGAGAGTTTGGAATCTGATTGATTGATTGCTTCTGTGGACAGGTGTCTTTTATACAGGTAACAAGCTGAGATTAGGAGCACTCCCTTTAAGAGTGTGCTCCTAATCTCAGCTTGTTACCTGTATAAAAGACACCTGGGAGCCAGAAATCTTTCTGATTGAGAGGGGGTCAAATACTTATTTCCCTCATTAAAATGCAAATCAATTTATAACATTTTTGACATGAGTTTTTCTGGATTTTCTTGTTGTTATTCTGTCTCTCACTGTTCAAATAAATCTACCATTAAAATTATAGACTGATCATTTCTTTGTCAGTGGGCAAACGTACAAAATCAGCAGGGGATCAAATACTTTTTTCCCTCACTGTATATATATATATATATATATATATATATATATATATATATATATATATATATATATATATATATATTATAAAAACATTTTTTAAGAGCAACATGCCAAAACTATCTGAAGAGGCAAGGGGCATCACTGGTCGTCCAAGCATCACTGATGATTGCCATGAGTCTAGCTTTAACTCTAAAAGGCAGACCACTGGGGGGACCACCTTAACCATTAGTAAAAGAAACATAATCATCTTTAAGACCTGAAGTTCAGACAGAAATGCTAATAAAGAAGTGGGCCAAATTGTTAGCCACTAAAAAGGTTTGAATTTGTCCAGTCCACAAAACTCAAACTATATGGCATTAGATTAATATTCCCTTTAAATAGCATTATAGCATTAGTTATTATTAAAATCATAGCCATTAATGTTAGTAAACCATAAACAAGAGTCTGACCCTAAATTAATATGTTCTTGGTGGTTACTTGGCAGAATTCATAATAATTGGCAGAATTCAAATGAGTCTGTTTCCATGAATTATGTAAAACCTCTTATGCTAATTTATAATAAGGTAATAGAAGTTGAAAAAACACTACTCAAGTACAAAGATGTACAAACGTATATCTGTTTGTACAAACATGTATCTACATACATACTCTGCTGAATGTTTGCAGCTTTAAATACTTTACTCAAGTTGAAGTACAACAGTACAAGCTAAAAAGTACAAGAAGGGATCACAAATGAAAATCACAAACTGAATTTGATGCTATGTTGTCTTTTCCCAAGGAACCGATGAATGTGAACAAACATTAAACATAGCTAACTAATGACAGCTAATAGCTCTGACATTACTATTAGTTTGCATGCTAATAGTAACTGCCAGAATATAATAAATACTGTATGTAGCTAGCGATAAATAGATATTTGTAGTGACAACTAGTACATCACACATTTTTTTTTACAACATTGTTCTGCATGTTCATGCTCAAAAGATGTGCCAATTTGTTCATTTTATTCATGCATTATGAATTATGAAGTGTATGAACCTGGAGATCCACAAAGACTAGTTTTTGTTTTCCTTTCATTAAATATTTTATTGACCATTAAATGGAGACCTTCACCAAATATAACGAAAAGTGTTCTGACCTAAAAATCAGTGACCCTACCTTCCAGAGGACCTTAATGTAAAATGTGTCTAAGTGCAGCTGAAAGCAGAGGTCTTAGTGGCGAAAGCATTAGTGGGTCTGAACTTATATATATATATATATATATATATATATATATATAAAGTAAAGAGTACCCTAGGAGTCCAATATTTATTACTGTTAAATTGTTGTAATAATGTAAGGTACAATAACTTATCCACATGGGTAAGGCGTCATGAACTTTCCAAGCTTCCACATTGTTTCATTCTGGTATTCTTTGTCGTCAGCTGGTGGAATGTGGTCTAGATAGAGACTCAGCAATGTATTTCACTGGACTGCTCCAAGCACTCAAAAATACTGTCAGACCAATCAATGTAGGTTATGTAAAAAACTGGCCATAGTTCACAGCCTTGGAGGTAGCACCTGCTTGTCCCACCCTTCCTGGTTGGTAGCTAACATGTGATAAGGGGAGAGGTAGTGCTTGGGAATTGTTCCGACCAACTTGGTTTTAAAATGTGGGGAAAAAGTTGTACACACACTTGCATTTCAGTGTCCATGGAGCTAAGCAAAAGTAATAACATGAAGCACCACTGTGAAACAAAACATAACCATTTCCAACTGGCTTATTTATAGAAATGAACTAATCATTAAAAGGTAATTGCTGTTGCCATCCTGTCATGTTAGTTTTTGACCGTATGACTTTGTAAGGCATCAATGCGGTCATACTCATTTTGAGCCATCAAGCAAATTGTTTGAGAAACGGTTGGAAAATGAGTCTTTATATTCACATTCAGTATATTATTTGCCTCAATCTACCCCTGTACTTACTAAGATTATTGATCCATGAATGTTGGTAGGTAAGGATATAAAGCAACATAAAGAAGACATATAAAAACTTCCTGAATGTTTTGGCTATTAAGACTTTAATGTCATAAATTAATCCATAAACAACAATGGAATTTGGAGTTAAGAGGCTGCTGCTTCTACACTTCAAACACACACATACTGTATATACACAAATTGCCTTCTGCTTTCCAATTTTTTTTCCTGTCATTTATACAGTGTTCTTATCAAACCATCTTCATAACATCACATTTTCAGCTGCTTTTTTATTTTATTTTTATTTTTCATCCACCATGTTTTTTTTTTGTTTTTTTTTTTAATTCCAGGGGACCTGATTTCTTTAACTAGCAGAAGGATGGCTCAGCATTCATCATCTCTCGATTTGAGCCAGAATATTCACCTTCGCATGTGCTAATGCTCCAGTGGGCACATTAGAGAAATATTTGCATGTTGATTAGGAGAAATGCACATCACCACTCCAAATTCACAGTCAATTCACAGTCAATACCACATTGAAAAATATGGTTCTAAATACAAATGCTAAGAAAGTGTCATAGAGATCTGTTAAATGGAGATAATAAGACAACAAATGTGAGGACATTCTGTGTTATTCACCAGTCTTTGACCTTGTGGTTTTACTGTTTATGAAGAGCTCACACTGGGGAGAAAAATGAAGTGAAATATCTCATCTAATGTGGCCTGTCCAGCTTTTCACTAGTAAAAGAGCTCCAAAATTATCCACTTTGGCAACACTTTCTTTGGCTGGTCCATTGTAGGCACGCCAATACACCATTTACAGATTGTCAGCAACCAGATTCTCAACAAATCCTAAACAAGGTCAACTGTTAATGGTTGTTGATGTTGTGTAGGTAATCTATAAACACTCTATAGTCTATAACTTCTTCCTTTTTGCTATCACTTTATTTAGATTAGGCGTAGCATTGACTATTCAACTAATATAGCCGCTGGTGTAAGAATATATCAGATAGTCAGGGTGGTGGGGAAAAAAGTGAGGCAGGTAGGAAGGAAATGCAAGCAGCTGTTAAACAAGCACAACTGCAAAACTGTACATGTAGTGCTGGGAAAAACATTACGTGTAGGCTCTTTTTAACTTATTGCCAAATGAATTCCTCCAGCAGTTATATTTGTTGGTCCTTTAAAGCAAAATAAAACTTAAATATCATCATTGCACTGTGGCATAGTTAATAATATTAAAGTGCAAGGTCTGTGCCATGGGTTGCACTTCAGTATCCAATCCCACTCAGCTAGTTTAGAGTTAGATAACAGTGCAAGGCAGCAAAAACAGGTCAATCCAGATTTGTTTTCAGATGCTACTAGACCAGAGTTGAGTATGGTGGGAAAACCTACCAGATGCTGTAAAGAAAGATGGCCGGTCACTGCACTATAAGGAGAGCTCTGACAGATATGATCTTTTGCACTGCAGAATCAATTATTTTAGCTGAGCTGCAGACTTCATCCACACAAGTACATTTTAGGAATTTATACATATTTGAATAATGTTATATAATACACAGATTTATTATTTTGCACATTTATTACACTGATTTATTTAGTCATTGTTAAACGTGCAGTCTATACAAAGTCATAGACTTAGACTTGTCATGATTCAAGGTAGAGATGGATGCAAATCCAGAATGTACAGTTTTACTAAAGAAACAAATAAAGTGCAAAAGACAAAAAGACATTGAGGCAAAACACATGGACAAAGAAAGACTAAACACGGCAGCAGAGACCGAAGCATAGTAAGAAGATGTGAGACAAGGAAGCAGTGCAAACAGTGGCTATATATAAGAGTGCTCGTTAACCAGAAAGTGATTCAGGTGCAGGTGGTCATGTGACTGTTGAGTACGGTGCAATGGCTGCTGGGAACTGAAGTCCAGAGTTCCTTCCCTGATACATGACAGAACCCCCCCAAGGGTACTTCTCCCAGAGCGCCAAAATACACTCCCTCCCTCTGGCAGTCCTGGCCCCCTGGGCAAAATGTCCCCAGCTGAACCAGAAGACTGAGTGGCGTCCTCAGCGGAGCAAGAAAGTAAAGCGACATCCTCAGTGGAATAGGTAAGCAGAGTGACGTCCTCAGTGGAACAGGAACGCAGAGCGATGTCCTCAGCAGAACAGGTAAGCAGAGTGATGTCCTCAGCGGAACAGGTAAGCAGAGCGATGTCCTCAGCGGAACAGGAACGCAGAGCGACGTCCGCAGCTGGGCAGAAAGCCAGAACTTGGTTGTCTGTATCAGCAGACTCAGGCATGATATCCCTGGCCTGGCTTGAATGCAGAGCGATGGCCACTGCACAGCCAGCGCGAGGAACAAGGCTCAAGGCGGAGCCTGAGCGGGAAGCAACGTTCCCCATGATGCTAGAAGGGAGAGTGCCACTCTCTGCGTGGTCCGCGGCTGGAGCGAAGTTCTCCGCGAGGCCAGAAGGAGGCTCCAATATTTCCAGAGAGTGGAGTGAGGTTCTCTGCGAGGCCAAAGGGAGGAACGATGCTCTCCACAAAGCACGAGGGGGTAACGAAGCGACGTCTTCAGCGGAACATGGAGGCAGAGCGACATCCTCAGTGAAGCAGGATGGCAGAGCAACGTCCTCAGCCGAGCAGGAGAGCGGAGCGAAGTCCTCAGCCGAGCAGGTAGGCAGAGCGACGTCCTCAGCCAGGCAGAAAAGCAGAGTGGCTTCCTCAGTGGAGCAGTAAAGCCGAGCAATGCCCTCAGCAGAGCAGAAAAGCAGGGCGAGGTCCTCAGCAGAGCAGGAAAGCACAGCGGCATTCATAGCAAATAAAGTGCAAAAGACAAAAAGACATGGAGGCAAAACACATGGACAAAGAAAGACTAAACATGGCAGCAGAGACAGAAGCATAGTAAGACGACATGAGACAAGGAAGCAGTGCAAACAGTGGCTATATATAAGAGTGTTCGATGACCAGAAAGTGATTCAGGTGCAGGTGGTCATGTGACTGTTGAGTATGGTGCAATGGTTGCTGGGAACTGAAGTCCAGAGTTCCTTCCCTGATACATGACACAAAGCTGGAAATGTAATTATTTTATGTTTCAAATGTCTATGGCTATGGTAAATGACACATACTTTGTTGATGTTTATCTGTACTAATAAAATAGTCTAGAAATAGTGATGCCCTGAATCAGTCTTTGCTTTACTACAGAAACGATATCTGGTCAACTACTTATTTTTAAATTATTATTATTTAAAAAAAAATATTATTATAATTTTTCAATCAACTAGTAAAAGTTAATATGAAACCCCTAATTTAGACAGCCAAGTTGATGTTGTTTATAGTTTGTTTTTAGTAGATTTCTATTCTGCTTTCTGTCTTTATTTGTATGGTCCAGCTTCTAGGTCTTAATGTTTTATAGATCCTCTATAATCCATTAATAAGTCACAATTTCAAATTCAGGTCATGCAGAAGCTATTGAGGCATTTTATGACATGTTGCTGAAAGATAGATAAACATAGGTTTGTTCATGGCTATAGATGGTTTAGGTGAGTGGAGCATTCAAATAAACTGTTACCCACCTTAAATCAAATTAACAAAGCCTGGATTGATATACTCAGCACCTAGCTAACTATCATTATTAGTTAGCTAACATCACCACATAGCTAACTAATAATAATAATCTCTCTCTCTCTCTCTCTCTCTCTCTCTCTCTCTCTCGCTCTCTCTCTCTCTGTCTCTCTCTCTCTCTCTCCCTTTTAATTAGAAGCATGTGGAGACAGTCAGAGGCAGAAGCTACAGGAGTTATTTACACTTAGTTAGCATCACTCCTGCTTACTCCCTCCTGTGCTTTTCCGGACCTTGGCTTCTGTTTATCTTGGGGCATTGTTTTATTACCTTCAAAACTCTACTGGGAGGATGTGTGCACTGGTGTTGCTTAGCAACAAGAGCACATCGATGAGCTGCTGGATTTGAGCTGAAAAAGGAGGAGCAAGGAGGAAAATATGAGTTGAAAATATGAGTTGGTAAAGCATTGTTTTGTAGTCGCATCTTAGCCAAATATAATTAATTAAAAATAGAAGTCAAATTGTTTAGTATTTAATCAGTTGAGCTTTTCATTTTTCCAGTTAAAGATACTTGAAATGGCACTATATTTGAAAAGCAGATGTGAGGGGGAAAAAATACTGATGTCAATCACCTGGTTTCAAAAAAGAGGTACGTTTTAGAAGACTCTGCTCAAAATACAAAATAACTGTCAAGACAAAGATCTAGGGATCTAGGGATCAAAATGGTTTTACACAAATTTGTAACAATTTGGATGACAGAATTCAATGTCAATGTAGGGACTGATGCTAGTTTTCATTTAGTTTTTATAAAATCCAGTGAAATCCAACCATATCTACCTTGTTTGTTCCAATTCAGATATATTTTTAATGAGATTAGGAGTTTTCACCATTTGGTGACTTTATGAATGATAAAGATGAAAAATGAAATAAGATTTAATTAAAAAAAAATTACAAATTTAAATAAAAATAATAATAACAGCAGTAGTGTTTTTGAAGCATATAGTTAGCCATCGGAAATGTGTAAATAATAACCAAAAAAAATACAATACAATTTTACTTATTATATCCCAAGAGGCTAATTTGCTAATTTGATCATGTTTATAATTAATACACCTTGTGTATATATATATATATATATATATATATATATATATATATATATATATATATATATATGATTATATATATCAAATACAATGGAAAATCTATTTGAAAGTGCCAAAGATTGACAATTTGTTTGTTTGTTCTTATTTTTTTTTTGTTTGTTCTTATTTTTATGAAGTTAATAACATCGCTGGGTAGTACGCGGAATCATTTTAAATGTATTTGTGTACTTAGGATGTGCACACTTATCAAGACTCTTTTTCATTTCATGTTTATCCTCTGCTACTGGGTGTGCTTAAAGCTAACGGCCTCTGTTTGGCTTGTCTACAGCCCACATTCCCCTGCCTCTCTTGTGCAATGTGGAAAAAAATGAAGATGCTAAAGTTACATAGGAGAGTGCTTCCCTGGCATCTCACCAAATGTTTAATCATAATTACTGTTACAATTATAAGCTAATTGTTATTAGTGAGATTGGAACAACACTAAGGGAAATGTCAGGGCAATTGGCAAGAGATTATGTCTCTGACTTTTTCTTCAAATTCATTTTCTTTTTTCCTTTTGCTATTTTTACCCCTTTTTTATGCACACCCACCACACCACACACACACAAGAAGTAGACCATTGAGCTATGTAACACTGGCAATATACTTATGCATATTGCCAATCAGTACAGCACATGCACAACTAAAGACAAGGCTGTAGATGTGTGAAAGCAGCCAGTGGCCACACAATGAGAATGGTGGAGAAACTTCACAGCAGTGATAAATCACAGCTGTCTCCGGAGGCAGACACTATAGTTTCCAGAGTCTGCTATCTGTGTGATCCATTGATTTCTCACCTTTTGAACTAAGAATGTGTCTGGTACCCTGCAATAGACCATTATTCCATCCAGCATGTATTCCTGCCTCATGCCTGCTGTGTACCTGGGATACACTCCAGACCCCGATGAAGAGGTTACTCAAGATTGATTAATTAATTAATTAATTAATTAATTAATAATGGCCTCACCAAAGACATTATTTATAAGTATTGTGTGTCTATTGTGTATCTAAGTAAGAGTATAGCATATTTTATATTTTGTGTCTCTTATAAATGAGTAGTTACACCTTAACTCTACATGCAAACTCTAATATGACTACTGAGGATGAATGTACTGTTAGTGATGGATTACTGCATTATGGCCTACTCAAATATTTGGATATCTGTATCTGTTTCCAAATATATATATATTTTTTGTCAGTATGGTCTGTTCATTCAGCCTCTAAGAGTTTCTGAACCTGAGATGCGCCCAGGAATATTTTATAATAATAATGATAACAATAACAATAATAATACATTTAATTTATATAGCACCTTTCTCATACCCCAAATCAGTTTGCAATTACAAAAAAAAATGTCCTCCAAAAGCTGCCAGGATCTAATGGATCCACAAAGTGATTATAGACACAGCACACTGAGCAGTCTCGATACCGCTCAGAATGATCATACACAATTTCCAACATTGATGAGAGCACTAGGAACACCGTAGTCCATAGCGAGTGGGTGGACACATCACACATGGTGGATCACAACCTGGGGAATCCTACCACTCAAGATTGGTTGTAGAATTCTGCCAGTTGTAATTTTTTAATTCTCACAATATACCGCCCCATGAGTCTAAGTACCTGGGAGTGAATGTCCTGTTATCTATTTGTTATTTGTTATGAACTAGATTGTTCTGCCATATCAACATAATGCCCAGTGACTTTATTACTTTCTTAAAGCCAATGTTAAAATGCCATCATGCACAAATTATCATGAAATCTTCTGTGACAGTGAATAGTAAGTGTGATTATCTCATTGCATCAGCACTGCTTGATTGGTGCTTGCTGCAATTTGTAAACAGTGGATTCGAATTATCACAAATTAGAATTGTAATTTATTCCAAGAGCCACCATGATGATCTAAATGGATCAATTGTAAAGCAAGTGTACCAATTTATCAATAAACTATACATAAACAATTATAAAACCCAGATCTAAAGCAAGAATGTGTTGTGACAACATTAAGTCCTACATAATTACAGCAAAAAACATGATAGGTGGGCTCTACATTATGAAAAGGAGTCCACTAATATTGTTATGCTGAACATTCTTATGTGGTACAAGTATGAACAGTCTGTATAAGTACAAAATGAAACAATGTGTTTTGCACTTGTTTCTTACACTCAGCAGACATTCCTACAGGACAATCAATATTATATAATTGCAAGAACTTTAATGCCAGAAGGCTCTAGCAGTCTTCTATCAATCTGCTGTTACACATACAGTATTACAGTTTCACAAATCAGCACTGTTCACATTTGAACACTGTTATACAGTATAATTGGTATGTAAATGTCATATAAATATAAAATATATAGTGTATAATATAATATAATTGGTGAGGAAAAGCATGGCTGTCTCTGAACCCACCTGAGTGCAGTTTAAACCAGAAGATGAAAAGTGATTAAAATGAATGATTATGCTTTCTTTCACAGTTCCCTAATTTTTAAGTATACATTTTAATAAAATGATTATTTATTATAAATAAAATTATTTTACAAGTGCATAGGCATTATCATTGTGAATCATGGAACACAGGATGTGAGGTGGGAATACACCTGTCCTTCACAGCACACCATGCACACACACATATTCACACTTATGGGCAATTTAGTGTAGTCAAACTATTATTGCCGTGTTATTGGAGATGGGAGGAAACTGGAGAACCCAGAGGAAACCCACACGGACATGGGAGAACATGCACAACTACACATATAGAGAACAGAGCCATTACCATGATGCTGTATGCTGCTTCCTTTTTACATTTTAATTTTGTGTGTAGTAGGAAGTAATCATGTCTAAGAAAGATTTTTTTAATTAGTACTGCACTAAGATATGTGAGGGGTTTGCTGAGAGTATGGTAGGGCCCCAAAAAAATGTATTAATTAATGGCGAAGGAATAATGACTTCCTTTTACAGCCCAAGTTCAGTTTAATTTTCTGGTAATGTAATGGTGCATACAATTCATTCAATCATCTTCAGTAACCACTTCATCCTGCTCTGGGTCATGGTTGTCCATTTTTGGATAGCTGGGGGAAAACAGAGAACCTGGAGGAAACCCACAAGAACACAGGGATAAAATGGCCTATCACTTAATGAAGTACTTAAATTAGCACTTTGTTATTTAAAAAAAAAAATTCCTGTGTTGTCTGTGTGTTTTTCATACTATATTACCTCCCCAATAGAGTTATTTTAGACTCATGGTATCCTTAGTCTGTGATCAAGTGATCACATTTGGATGTATTTATGGACAGAGACTTCAAAGCACTTCTGGAAGTCGCTCTGGATAAGGGCATCTGCCAAATGCTATAAATGTAAATGTAAATATGTGAAACTCCACACAGACAGTAACCTGAGCTCAGTTAGTTGTGAGGTACATACAATCTTACACAAAATATATAACAGTTCTGTAGTTACCAATTAAAGTAAACACTGTTAGAACCATCAGTAAAATTTTGTCAAACTATTTTGGTACTTAACATTTTTACACTGCAGTTATTAACCAGTTTTTTTTTATTATTATTTATTTATTTATTTATTTTTTTTTAGGTTTGTTCCACACCCATACCTGCTTAATAGTTAGAAATCGTCTGGCATTTCAGCATTTTTCATAAAATTTTCTTGGTACTTACCATCTGATAGAACTGATAATGTGCATTTGTGTGACACATACTGTATTACGAATTGGCAGTGATATATTTGTTTTGCATTTTTTTAAAGCTGAACAACATCCCCTAAATAATACATTTCCTAATTAATACACCTTCCTTTAAAACCTGCCCAATGACCACAACAATATAATCTTCAGAGAGTACATTAAAAGTCATTTAAAATGTTAGTGTATTAAGTACTTTATGGTTTTAGCTCACTTTGAAAATAGCACATTGATGTAGGAGGGTGAGTACAAAGTTCTTTGGAAGGCCTGAAGAACAAATTTTAACTGTATGATTTAATCCTTATTATGAGTTAATACACCATATGTTCTTTGCAGTTAAGCTGTCCATGAATAACCCATCTCTAATTTGTTAAGAGTTCAATGCAGTGGAAAATGTGGGGCAGGTCATTCCCCTGAGTTTAATCTTGCTAGCATGGTGTGGACCGAGTCGTGCTAGCCATGGCGCCTAATTACCGGGGCTAGATCACAGATGAGAGAGTAGTACTTTATAGCACGGTCAGCTTTTTAACCTGGCTAAACCTTTTCAGCCATTTATAATTAAAAGTCAAGAGAGCGAAGGAGAATGAGGAACGGGGGTGTGGTGAATAAGGTAGAATGATGAGGCAGAAAGACAAGACGGAGGAGGGAGAGACATAAAATAAGATTCGTACAGCATGATTAAAAGTTTGAAGGGAAAAGACAGACAAGGACTTTAAAATGTGAACAGAACAGATTTTTATTTCAGATTTTTAGAGCTGTGGAACAAAAAACAGCAATTCAGAAATGCTTCTTCTGATGATGCAACTTCTTAATGTAAAGTATATATAATTTTATATAACATTATAAATTATGTCAATGTGTGTGTCTCTATTGCTCAATATCAGATCACATTCTTATTAAAATGAGGATATATTTGTTGAAATCTGTTTATGTGAAATGTTCATTCCAGCATCTGTTGAACTCAGTGGTAAGTATCTCTATGTTCTACCCCATTATATCAGTGAATTTTTCTTGATATTTTGCCATTTTCATTTGTCCTTATAATAACCTTATACATATGCAGTGAGGGGAAATAAGTATTTGAACACTTTTGTGTTTGTTATTTAATATTTTTTCTAGTGCATACATCCACTTCAAATTCACACACATAATGTCTTTTCACTTTGTACTTATAAATATATATATCTATACAAAAATGTATGTATTCATAATCAAATATGTTCAAAGAAGAAAATTGATAGGGAAAAAAGTATTTAGACACTATAGTACTGTGTGAAAGGCACATACAAAGAAATGTTGTAAAGCAAACATGCCTTTAGAATAATGAATGTTTCTACATTAAAAAATACTATAAAGAGCAGTAAACAGTAATAAACTAAACAAAGGCAATATTTGGTGTGACAAGTTGTTGCTGTTTAAAAAAAGAATTAATAGTCTCAGGTATAATTTGTGCAATTTTATAAGGACATTAGCTGGTAAGTTATACTGAGCATATGGGAGAATTGGACACAGTTCTGGTGACTTTGATTATCACACTTGGTTCTTTCTTTTGCATGCAAAACCAAGCAGCCTGCATAATGTTTTGTTTTATTTATTGATTTTTTTTGTCTGACCAGTGGTCTTTTATATGATATATTGTGTTTTTTAATGGCATACAGTACAAACGTTTTTCTGTAACATTTATTTTGTACAGACTCAACAATGCAGACATCATATATCAAAATTTATACTAAAACATAAGATATAAATGTTGCAAGAACAAAAAAACCTCATACAAATTGCACCTAGTATCATCAGAAAAGATGTTGCCAGCAGATGAGAAGATGCCACACAACAAATAACAAGCATGGAATCGAAAGAAAAATAGCAAAGTCTTAAACAACCCTATCAGTACAGCTGGTTCCATAATATGCAGGTGGAAAATTCATGGAACCACAACTAATTGTATCACACAACACTCGAGATTTCATATGTGCTCTCAGACTAATCATAAGAAAGGTAAAAGCGAAGACAGCAGTCATTCAAAAAGAGTTGCAGGATGTCCTGAAAGCAGCAGGAACAACCGTTTCACAGTGAACAATAATCAGTGAAATGCACAGCAGTCAAATACTCAAATTCGTGTCTAATCATACACAGGTGTTTGTTATTTTCCCTGCTGGATTAGTGCTCTATTTAAGTTGCTTGTTTTTGTTTTTTTTCCTCAGCTGCTGGAGCGTTAATGCAAGTCAGGTTGCTTTAGTGCTTGGCTTCTCTTTTGTGTTTGGCTTCTCTTTTGTGTTTGTTGAGTCACTGTGTTTTGATTATTGAGTACTTTTTGAGTTTATTTTCTAGTTATTAAGTTACAGTTTATGTTGGTTCCTAGTGTGTCTATTCCTTTTGTTTGTTTCTCTGAGCCTGCTTCCCTGTGTCTGTCTCCAATTAATAAAGAAGTCTGGCATTTCAGCATGTTTCATAAAATTTTCTTGGTACTTACCATCTGATAGAACTGATAATGTGCATTTGTTAAGTTCCACTTTTTGCATCTACCTCCATAGACTCATCATGACACTGTGCAAAACTCCTCTACAAAAGAAGCATAGATGCACATGTAAAATCATTTAGATAAATCAAAACATTTTTTTTTTAAATTCTATTGCATTGTATTGTATAATGTTTATTTTAATTTATATTTCTTAGACTTATTAGTTTTGGCTAGGTGTCTCATTTGAATGTACTTGTTTGAAGATGTAGCCATCTTAATCCATCCACTTATTTGTCATGCAACTTGAACTTTATAGTCTCAACATCAGTACATTAAGCAATAGACCTGATTAGATCAAATAAATGTCTTGGACAATAAAACTGTTGTTTTTTTTCTTTCCTTGAAATGAGACCATTAAAAAAAATAATAGAAATAGTCATTAATTTGAACAGCCACAAAAATGCCATACAGCTGTGATTACCCCACAAACAGTTTATATAGTATAAATGGATATACAGGTACAAAATTTCAGTATTAGTTTATGGGATCCACTAGGTTATAAGTGTCCTTTTAGAGGTGCCCTTTAAAACAGTCTGTTACACTTGTCTCAGTCAGGTGAAAATTTGTGAACTGGTAGTCATTTTTAAATATTCTTTCCATCATTGTTGAGCAAAATCATATAACCCAGCTAATACCTGAAAACATAGCTGCTGCACATAGGCCGGTGGCATTGCAGCGAATAGGTGTGTGATGGGTAAATTGTGTGTAGACCATCCATCCATCCATCCATCCATCTTCTATACCGCTTATCCTCTACAGGGTCACGGGGAAACCTGGAGCCTATCCCAGGGAGCATCGGGCACAAGGCAGGGTACACCCTGGACAGGGTGCCAATCCATTGCAGGGCACACTCACATACACATTCACACACCCATTCATACACTACAGACCCTTTGGACATACCAATCAGCCTACCATGCATGTCTTTGGACTGGGGGAGGAAACTGGAGTACCCGGAGGAAACCCCCGCTGCACGGGGAGAACATGCAAACTCCGCACACACAGGGCCACAGTGGAAATCGAACCCCCGACCCTGGAGGTGTGAGGCGAACGTACCAACCACTAAGCCCCCGTGCGCCCATTGTGTATAGACCACCAAATATAAATAGACCACTATTTTAAAGGAATATGAGGGAAAAGTTACTCTTGCAAACTCTTAAAGTTTTTACATAGAAACCTACAACAGATGGACTTACTTTCAGAAAAGTTTTAAGTAAAACACTATTTTCTACATCAAATCGATAAATTTTCCAAACAAAAAATCTAGAATCATGCACAGCATCTTCAAATTATGTAGTTCTGCTACTCAAAACTGTAAGTAACTCAAGATTTCCCTTTCAAATGTAGAGTACACAGACCTTCATCATAGATATACTTTTGTGTTTTGTATTTCTTTTCTAGCTGACTATAGGAGTGTTTGGTCTACATATGTATAGAAACAGAAGTACAAAAGTGTTTTTGTTAGGCTTTGTCTAACAAATTCTGTAACAAATGTATTTGTTCCCTACCTTCTCATTAGGCAGTTGGATAACATTATTGCACTAGATTTGGAACAATGACAGAACTCAATGTCAGAACAAATGTAGAACATAGCATCCTTTCTGCATATTGATGCCACAGACGGATGATCTTCAAAACCAAACAGGACTAACAGAATATTAATTGATTAATTAGTATTCACATCGCTTATGCAGAAAGGCTTAATTGAAACTGGCAAAGCAGTCTTCATTGCTGGAGTCTCAGTAATGTTAATAGTGTTGTTTAGATAATTATGTCCATAATTAGCCACTGATGGAAATACAGTCTGAGAGTGAATCAGGAAGAGGAAAGTCAAATTAGGAGCTGTAGAAACTTTCTTACATTTGAACTAATATGTCATGATGGATGGAAAGAAAAACCGCAAAAAAATTTCTGTGTGGTCGCTCAACATTTTGTTAATAATTTATAGTTCAATTTACAGGATATTAACTTCATAATACAATAATGATTCATCTTAACTTTCTCACACTTTATTATGTTACATAGGTATGGTTTTATCTGGCTACAACAATATTTTATCGGCATCTTCATCTTTGATTAGAAACTGATACTGTATGTAATGAAATATGTATTCGTGTTAGTAGTGAAAGACATTTTCTATATTTATGCAAGACATCCATTATGATAACATCTAATAAAATTGTATTCTATGGACAATATTTAGGCATGCACTACAAAGAGTGATCAATATATTTTTGCAAGTATATCTAGTTTAGTCTCTCTCTCTCTCTCTCTCTCTCTCTCTCTCTCTCTCTCTCTCTTTCACACACACACACACCTGTTGGGTTTGTTGTCCCATTGCTGCTGACTTCGACAAAGGAAGGGATTTAACTGAAGGTAGTAAAGGTGCTGACATTAAGTATATCTTAGTGAGGGAGGTTGAGACAGGGTTGTATGTCCAGTCGCCAGAATCGATAGAGACATTAAAACCAAAGCCAAGGGGTTTCACCCTGTTTTTCTCCATTGTGTTTATCTCATGTTAATCCCCAGGATGCCTTTTAGCTTTCGGTGGCATAAAAAAATGCTGACAAATGTTTGTCTATGAAATTCTAATATACTTGCATGGGCTTATGCAACATGGCCACTGTATACTGTAAGTGCAGAACCACTGCTGAAGCAAATGTGCCCTGACCTCCATTCAAACCCTTACAGCCCAATCTTCCATTCTTTGACCTCAGACTAAGAGAACAGACAGCATCTGTGTCATGCAGCAACGTGTTAAAATCTCTCTTAAAATAACTTGTGTCTAGACATAACAGTAACAACAGTGAATTGATTTGACACTTTGAGTGCCATTTATACATAAAAGTATCTAGGGCAGTAGGAATATCGCATCTGCAGCAAGACAAAGTTTGACAATGTTTTGACAGACAAAGTTTAAAAATATTTAAATGATCTTTTAATGACATTAATAAAATAACTTTAGCCAAAAGAACAGAACTCACTGAATGGAATTACATTTTCTATCTTTTCACATTTATGGATAATTAACTTTAAAATGCTGTAACTTTACTTCTGGTTACATGCAAAAGGGAAACATATTTCTGTTCAGGAACCTGTAGCTGTCAGAACTATACATAGTTCTAATATCACACAAATCAAATTGGAACTACCATCTAACTATCTACAGTATGAATTAAAAAAAAAAATGAGACAAGAGATAACCAGCTATCTGTCACACTATGACTCGATTTGCTAGCAGAGAGACTTTTATCTTTCAAGAATAACTGGCACTCTGTTCTGAACTCATAGAGCCTACAGGCTGTATCTATATGAATTATCACAGTGCATTATTCATTGCTGCTTAGTAGTCCCAAAGCACCTGTTTGTGTGAGAACCAACAGTATGGCAGCTACAGTCTGCAATCCTGTGCCTAAAGTTCATATGATGTAACTAACGCTGTTTTAACAGATCCTTATAGGATTAAGGTGGAAATCTGAATATTTTCCAGTGAACACCATCCATCCATCCATCCATCTTCTACCGCTTACTCCTTTTCAGGGTCACGGGGAACCTGGAGCCTATCCCAGGAGCATCGGGCACAAGGCCGGGTACACCCTGGACAGGGTGCCAGTCCATCGCAGGGCCAGTGAACACCCAAATTTTTTATTTTATTTTATACCTGGCTCTATATGTTACATCTTATGACAAAAGTTGCCCATAGGTGTTCAACTTAATCAATGGCTATGTTTACATGAAAGATTGTCATAGATCCGAATTAATTTCTTTTGTTTGCAGATTCAGAATGGACTGTTCATATGTACATATGTAATCTCTGCATGATGTTGAAAATCTACATTTACGTGTACATTAAATGTACTCTGATCCAAAGTTGCATGTATGCGATAAGCAGTATATAATTAACATAACATGAGAAGTGTGAGTCCTGTCAGAACGATAGTTCAGCATAATATTAGCCCAGTGTTTAATCTTATGCTTGGGCATTTAACAAGTCTTGTTGATGTTGATTTCAGCATACATCCTCTAAATGTCCTTTTTGAACAGATAACCAGAAAAAATTCTAAGTTTATAATATTCTTCTATATCAATATTTATCCATAGCATTCTTGATGAACAAAGAAACACTGAGCCAACTGCTTCCAAATGTTACTCTCATGCTTATGTCACTGAATTGTTTAAAATGTACGTGTATTGGTCAATTTGTCAGGACTTAAATGAACATTTGCAGAATCCAAAAAACCTGAGTCTGATGCTCTTGTAGAATATTATCTAATAATTTGATAAGAAAAGCTCACTTCTTAGTGAAAATCATACTTTCCCGGGAATAACAATAAAAAATCTACATAGGCAAATTTATTAGAAATTAGGAACAAACTTGATCACTTATTGTGTGTGCAAAGATTTTGGCCAGCAAGATTTTAACAGCTTCCTTTACTTGTTAGTTATGCTAACCTTTTAGCTTTGGTGCAAAATCTGAATACTATTCACTGGATGATTGTCAAAGTTTTAGGCCAGAGTAATTTTCTCTGCAAGTCTGATTTTTCCCTGCAGTAATTTTTTCCCTCCTCATGAATTATCTTGAATAATAATAATAACTTCAATATGTTTAAAGTATTCTGCATGCTAGAAGAAATCATGCCTATTGTGCCCAGCAATTTACTCACACACTCCTGACAGAATCAAAGCAACATAAATTGTATTTCATTAACTTGCAATTAAGGAGAATTTTGAAATCCCCCTCTCATCTCATCAGCACCTTGGCTAAAAGAAAACCAATCATTTTGTTCTCCACCAAAGTGACCCTGCTTCCTCCTTCTCTTTTTTTAATAACAAGAAGTAAGAAGGCCCTTCCATTGCTTTAACTCCAGTCATCAATAACATTGCAAGCATGCTTGGTCAAAAGCCAATTAAGCTTGAGTCAACAATTCTGTCCCCTTCTTATTTTTTTTAAGTCTAAAATGGAGGCATTAGCATTTTAGCTGCTGGATAAGAGAGGCTTGATTAAATTTCTTGATTTAATAAGTACTATTTCATACACACATCCCTTTCAAGAAGAAACATGCATCAAGAGGAATTTGGTTTGAGGGTTTATAGGATAAGTCTGAAGGAGAGAAGCGCACAGAACCACATTGATATGGAGCTTCTCCAGGGATTCGCACTCAGATCACACTCAGAGGCTGATTTGCTATCAGGCTAATCTGTGGAGTAGAGCAGAAAGGTTGAACTGATACTAGGTGGGTGTATGTATAGTGCTCCTTCACAGTGGTTTCATACTACTGCTGTTCAGTGCTGTTTCAAAGCTGGGGATCATCTCTCACCCCTTCCACTGCACTGAATTGTATTACATGACACTTTCTTTGTTTCTTGCTGATGGAAAGCACCAGGAGGACCATTTGTGTGGGCCAGGTGACACTTCTCTTGAGTCAACAGCATCAGCAAAACAATGAACACTTAATCAAAATTGCAGGGTTTCTTACAAGACAGCCTACACACAAGAATCTCCTAGGAGAAATCCACACTCTTGGTGTGTTGTTAGTATTTGCCAAAACTTGCAAATCAGAGCTCAAAACCTGAATAAAAAAATGAATCGGTACACTCAGAGCAGAGCAGAAGTTTCAATTCTTTTCAAAGCTTTGAGTTTAATTTTATTCCTTTTAAAGGAATATATGTAGGCCTAATATAATAAAATAGACTGTTTGTAAAGCTGTTACACAAGCTGTTTGGCTACTTGTAAATACAAAGGATATCTTATTTTATCTAAGCGCATGAAAAAACATCCTTTCTACAGCAGCCCAGCCAAGTAATTTGACGAGGCCAGCTGATGGGATTTTTACTATGTATAATGACAACTGTTAATATGATGTCTAAAACATAATTAGTAAATACCAAAACATTAATTCAATTATGCAGTCAACCCCAATAATGTTTCTTATTTTTCAATTAATTTACAGAAGTATGTATGATACAGTCCTTTGGCTGCAGCATTTGACTTTTTCATTAAACTATTTCTTCCCAGCATTTCTTCAGTATGCATTGGTAAAGCAATTCTGAATTGAGTAAAGAAACTCTAAATTGAGTTTCTTTCTTATGTGAGTAAAATTAGCATTTCAGAGACTATACTTAATTATGACTCTCACATCTACTGCAATCTTCTTATTTCCCTTCCCATTCATAATGGCAACCAAATGATTTCACAAGATTGGTGGTTAATCAACTCACATCATTTCTGTGCAAATTAGCCTTTGAACAGTTTGTGTGAGATTTTATAAAATAGGTCTTTGCAAAGAACTGCAGTTTGGGGGACAAATTGGTGAAAAACATGTAAATCAATGTCATATACGGGCTAGCATGGATAAAACATGGATTAGAATAAAAAATGAAATAAAATAAATTAATGTGAAATTAGCAAACTGGATAATCAAGTTAGTATGACATCAAGATTATTCAAAAGCAGTGGCCAGGCACTGAGATAAAGGAATAAGGCAGGGTATAGAATAGACAGGTTAAAAGATGTTCATATTTGACCTACACAATGCCTACTGAGTGAAGAAATGAGAATCAGAAATTAGAAAATTAAGAGTCACCACAATGTTTCTGTTTCAGTGATTTTATGTTTTTACCTACATTAGGGATTTACAATTACAAAGCTTTCAGAGATTCAACTTTAAGAAAACTTCAACCTTAAGAAACACTTGAATGGCTTCACACTTTCTCTCCTCACATGTATAACATACTGTTAAATCCAGTGAACTTCTTGTGCTGTTAATAAAGCATCACATCCTCATCAGGAGTATGTGCAGGATCAGGGATGTCAGATCACATATTTCAGGAATGTCAGATCACAGGTTTTATACACGACACAGTCACATGAACATTTTATGAACTGTGCAATATCAATAAATTTTTTCTAAATTTAAATGTAAAAGGTATTTGTAGGAATTGGTTCCTAAAATTGTGCCACGAGGTATACAGTATCACCAGATACTGTCATACTTCTACATGTCAAATTATAACATGCATATTTTTTCTCTATTCTCAACAGATTTACTCTCCCTACAAAATAGCATGTGATGCTGTTACACTCGCTGATACAACCTTTTTTTTTTTCAATTATTATTACTACCATCAATGTCCACAACACATTGAGTCTATATGGTAATGTTTGTTCCAATCCTGCACACTTCATTTCAGCTCTGCTCATAAAACTTTGCAAGCATCTATGAAACATGGTTTCACATTTGGAAAATCCTAACAGTTCACACAGCACACAACTTGGTTGTAACTAGTATAAAAATTTACAAAGTTTAAAAAGCAACTCCAGTGGGTGGTGTAATCTGGTGTCATGCGCTAGTGTTCAAACCGGAAGCTGCACACCATTATACTGGCATCAGCAGAGAAATGCTGGCCGAAATTTAGCCTATTACCCAAAAACACTTAAAATTCAACATAGAAGCAAATACTCACATCTGTAAACCCAGTTGGAGATAGAAAAAAAGACACCAGCCGTGAGTGAGAAAAAGCAAGGGTCCAGATTTATTGGTTCCGTTCCACCACACGAGATCCACACCGATGAGAATTCTCAGAAGTGATCTGACACCCGGAGCTCAAGCTCCAGTATTTATACTGTATTTACATTACACAATATATTTCAGAAAGACTATGATATCAATACCAATAGGGTTAAAAAAGAGCTCATCTACATTACCATTATGTTTTTGAAAGAGGACTTTCCAAATACCATTAGGTTTTGAAAGAGGCCTTTCCAATTTACCATTATGTTTTTGAAAGAGGACTTTCCAAATACCATTAGGTTCGAAAGTGGAGAGAGATAAAACAATTTAGAGAGACCTTGGTCTCACTATTATCTCCGGGGGCAGCTTGACTCAGCTACCCTTATAAATGGCTCCTCATGGTTTTCTCTTAAAATTAAGGCCTTCCTTGCGAGACAAGAATCTTCACCATCTGAATTATGACTAAGTTACATTTTTCTGTATTTCTGGTTTATAATTTATTTTCATATTTGTTTATTTGCTCTATATCTCTATTTTATATATAGTTATACTGCTTGCAAAATGGTTTACTGTACTTCCTACTTCATAATATCATTATATTACCGTTCTACTATCCTACATATCCTACTACTCTTTATTTTTATAAAGAGTATTTTATAAAGAGTATATATTTTATCATTATATTACCCTTATAATATCTTAATACTCCTTTTTATTATTCTTATAAAATTATAATGTTATGTGTGTGTGAGAGAGAGAGACAGAGAGAGTGTGTGTGTGTGTGTGTTATCACTCCTCAGCTCTTATACTTCTTTTTGACTTTTTGACTAATAAACCATAGTGTGTTACTCTTAAAAGATCTTAAAGTGTGAGTCCAATTCGTCAATATCCGCCTAATACCACTTCTGTGTGTCTAGGTGCCCGTCGTCATTCATTTCTACCCATTTTCTTCCCCCTACCGCTCTCCTCAAGATTACGCACCCACCAGTCCTGTGAATTATCAATAAAATTACATATTACTCATACTAGGTCTCCCTCATGTTTATTTCATGTCATTTTTATCCACAACAGAAACATGCTCCTTCTTATTCTGTACAACACAGCCTGTGTTGTCTCTCTTGCATTTTCATTTTTGCTTGATGTTTTATGCTTAAATTTGAGGCAATAGTGTGCTGTACGGAATGAAATGTTAAGCACAAAGTCCATATAAGTTTTATAACTAGTGCCACTTTCATAAACTGAAGGCATCTTCATGCACACTAAGCTGATTTTGTCAACCTAATGACTTTTTTCTTATACTTTTATAGTGGTAATGCATGTTTATAATACTCTGATGGTCCATTATAGATACTTAGCAAAACTTATTTACACACTCATATTGAGAAAGCACTGAAATGAAAGGTTAGCATTTATACCTCTTCTTATGAATTTATTCTTATGATTTCAAACAAAATCCAAACTCATCACCTTTGCTCATTCCAATTAGTATGAATTTCCTATGAGCTTAGCAAGGTGGCAGATAGAAAGACATGATCAATGCATAATACACACAAAAGTGAGTTCACATTTCTCACAAAAAGGGCATTTCCCAGTTGGACAAGCTGCATCTGCTCTTTTGCAAAACACAGGTCAGGTTGAATTTTTTTGGGATATGACCCATTCCCCAGCTGAATGGAAAGATTCAGTGCACCTGTCAAGAAAGGAATCTCTCTTTTTCCTTTTCTGTATTTTTTTCTAATAAAAAAGTGCAGACAACTACAAATAAAGCAAAACTTAATCAAATGTGTTAGTAACATAGGCGGAGCCAAGGGGTTTTTTCACATACCACAGTATGAACCATGACCACCACAAGACTACTAGTAATAGTAATAGTTGTAGTAGTAATAGTAGTACTAGTATTGTCAATAATAAGAATAAGAATAAGAATATCATGATGTGAAACTGTATGACCTGGTAAATCTTGTTGATAATAATGGAACATCCACTATTCCTTAGTCTGACTGATGACAATAAACAAACAGCTGAACAAATATTGATCACTATTTTATTATATGGAAGCATAACTTTAGTTCGTTAATTGCTACCATCAGCTAGTTATGTTGAATTTGAAACTTTAGGCAAATGTTATGTTAGCTAATATTTTTTTCTAGCTGGCTAAATGCAAATAAATGTTGCTTAGCCATGTGCTTTTTATGTTTAATGGTGTTCCTTCTCTGGCCATACACAGTTAGGCAGAGCCACATTATGTAATTTTTCCATGGATGTGGGTTAGTATTTTGTCCCACCCTTGAATGCAACCCCAATAAAGTGATTGGGTCTAACCTGGCCACCTTGTTGTAAAAGGTCCGGAGACACCTTTGCTGAGTAAAACACCAGCTTGCCCCTGCTGATCTGGTTACAGTTAAGATGTGTATTATTTAAAGATTCATGTGAGAAGCATAAACTATTAGAAGCATAAACTATTAGTCCAAATAACCAGATAGCTCAGAAAAATGAATGAAATGATATGAGTGTAAATAAAATGAATAATAAATATGTAACTAAATCTTCACTTCTTCGCTGAGTAATCCCAGGAAGCCATGCATTTTGTTCTTACTACTGAGTAAAGAGTGGCAAGTTATGGGCATGCTTCATTTATGTATATTTTACTTGTTTTTTTTGCTCTCATGTGTTGTCAAAAGATGTCAGTTCTTAAAGGTCTAAGTGGATGTGTAAGGGCTTTTGTTTGAAGCCTGTAGCTTTCAGCATCACCCTTACTGCTCCCAAGTCAGTAGAAATACTTGTACTGACATCTGCAATCCAGACTTTCAGAACATGCGGTGACATGCTTGAACCCCTGAACCTCTGAGAGACTGTAGTAAACCACTCCAAAAGCTGATGTCTTTTAGTACAAGGGTTTGGTTCTTTTATGCTGAGGTTCTATTTTCCGATGTCAGTGCTTTTTCTTTATTGCTATGTGTTTGAATTTGAGTAGGGGAGGATACCCTAGATCAAAATTAAATGGATTCTGCTCTCCAGAGTGCAGCCAAGCATGGACTGCAGACTTGTTTTCTCTTGGTTCGCCTTTTTCTGTCACTGAAATGCTAAGATTTGTCTTTAGACTGCAACCATTGCTATCATCTGTAACCTGACCATGAAGCTCCGAACCTGCAGAAGAAGGTGGTTAAGTGGGCAAAAGCTGTCTGTTCAGTGGCCCGTCCAGCCCTGAAGACCACCAGAGGCTTCTGTAGATGTCATTTTCTCAGAAGTAGGGACTATACATGTCAGAGTAGGGTCTTTGTGTGTGGGATCAACACACATAAAGGGCTGTTTCAAGTGTACTGGTTGTGGGAGAATGGGAATTGGTCTTTACTACTGAGAGATGTTTTGCAGGCTTTTTTTCAGGCTAGTAGCAATTTTAGATGGCTTTCTCTAGTTATTGCAAGGCTATGTGATTGTGCACAGGAATTAAAGTGTTCTGACACAAGCACTAACCCTTTATCAAAACATCATATTACTGTAAACCAGTAGGTAAAAATAGGGTACATTAATTATTATAAAATAACTTATCATCTATTAGTTGCTGATAAAATAGTTACAGTATATATATATATATATATATATATATATATATATATATATATATATATATATATAAAGTTTTTCTGGTGGCTGGTTATGGCCACCTTTCCACTTGATTAAAGAAGATAAATATACTGTAACTATTTTATCTTTTATTACATTTACTATTTATTTACTACCTAAATGAAATTTTAATATTCAAGCAACTTTCCACTTGATTGATATATATATTGTCATTTACTCCCGCCTCTTTAAGAAATGCTAGTTTCCGATTGGGGCAGACAATTAGCCAGTTAAACTACAAGAGCTAGTGCTAAACAGTCAGAGTTGGATAACTATAACACTGAGCAATTTCTGAGGTGAGTTTTGATTTGATTACCTTGTTATCTTGGGGAGTTAAAGTTTAAAGCAAATTGGCAAAAAAACAATTTCAGAAATATGTCATTGCTGTGTAAACCTACTTCCACTACAGTTACGGCTAATGTGATTTCTATGCTGAGGAAAAATGGAAAGATACTTCACTGCGTCTCTCTCCACCAAGCCGCAAATCAGATTCGAGGATATTAGTTGAATTGTTGTACAGCACTCTTTCACTATATAATTAAGGCTGAGGAAGGGCTATAAATTCTTCGTTGAAGAGTTTATTCATGGCTATCAAGGTAAGTTGACAACTAGCTGCTACTGTCACTTGCAGCCGCTAACAACAGTGGGATTCATCATTCACAATAAGACCAAGAACATGTATTAAGAAAGTAAATTGGGTAAATTTTGACTTGATGTTGACTTTAACATTCAGTGCGTTTACATGGACAGCAATCCAATTAATCCAATATTAACCTGATTAAGATAATACTTTGATTAAGAAACTACCATGTAAACAACAGTTTTTAATTACCTTAATCCGATTAAGGTCATACTCGAAAGTAAAAACAAATCGAATTAAGACATGTGGAGTACTCCTGTTTTAGTCGCATTATCAAGGTGTATTACAGACATGTAAACACCTTAATCACATTATTAACGTCCTGTAAGAGTTTTCACTGCATTTTGCAACAGGACACGTACATACACATGGCAGTGCTCAAACGATTTACGGCAAACAAGAGAACATGGCTGTGTCCCAAACCGCGTTCTTGCCTGCTATAGGCCTGTAGTAGACGAAATACATGTATCTCAGCTACTATACAGTAGGTAAATACATGGTTTGGGACGCAGCCCATGGCTTCAAGCAGTTGTCTATTAGCATGTATAGCATAACAAATAATTAACTGCACTTGAAGCGTTCGTAAATTTTTTTAAAATAAAAACACCCATAACTATATACGGTACCATAACGAAGACGAACTGTATGTTGATGCGTGAAATTCTGGAGGGATGTCGGACGGCATGGCGTGGGGATGTAATGACGTGTGCTGTTAATCGAACTATGTTCTATAACATGTAAAACGGGTACGGGTATTCTAAAAGCGACTCATGTAAACACCTAAATCACAATATTGTCTTACTCAGAGTAAGGTCAATAATTAGATTACTGCTGTCCATGTAAACATAGTCAGTGTTTTATATGTTCTGATTATGATTAAGGCAGATGAACTAAAATGAGCCTAATGCTAAGTGGGGTTAGCTGGTTAACAGATTTTACTGAAAGTGTTTAATGCCATTGCTGGTAGAGCAATGCCCTCAGCTGTTTTATATATATATATATATATATATATATATATATAACTATAGATGTGTGTATATATATATATATATATATATATATATATATATATATATATATATATATATATATATATATATATATATATACACACACACACACATCTATAGTTAATACCAAAGTCTAGTGAAAGTTTCATGTGAATAGCCTCATTGGAAATATATTTACTGAAAAAAATGTTGCCACATTCAATACTTATTTCCCCCACTGTACATTATATAGGGTATCTCACAAAAGTGAGTACACCCCTCACATTTTTGTAAATATTTGATTATATCTTTTCATGTGACAACACTGAAGAAATGACACTTTGTTACAATGTAAAGTAGTGAGTGTACAGCTTGTGTAACAGTGTAAATTTGCTGTCCCCTCAAAATAACTGAACACACAGCCATTAATGTCTAAACCTCTGGCAACAAATGTGAGTACACCCCTAAGTGAAAATGTCCAAATTGGGCCCAATTAGCCATTTTCCCTCCCTGGTGTCATATGACTTGTTAGTGTTACAAGGTCTCAGGTGTGAATGGGTAGCAGGTGTGTTAAATTTGGTGAGATTGCCAAGACCCTGACACTTGAGCTGCAGCACGGTGGCCAAGACCATACAGCGGTTTAACAGTACAGGTTCCACTCAGAACAGGCCTCGCCATGGTCGACCAAAGAAGTCGAGTGCACCTGCTCAGTGTCATATTTATTTGGTTTTCGTTTGTTATGTAAACCCCTCGCGTGTCTCTATGTGTTGCGAAGTATTGAGTGTTATCACTGACTACGTTTACATGGACAGCAGTAATCTAATTATTTGCCTTACTCTGAGTAAGATAATAATGTGATTAAGGTGTTTACATGAGTTGCTTTTAGAATACTCCTGTCTTGTTTCTGTTTTACATGTTTTAGAACATAATTAGAATAACAGCCCGTGTCATTACGTCACTGCGCCACGCCGTCCGACGTCCCTCCAGAATTTGATGTATCGACATACAGTTCGTCTTCGTTATGGTACCGTATACAGTTTTGGGTGTTTTTATAAAAAAAAATTATGAACGCTTTAAGTGCAGTTAATTATTTGTCATGCTGTACGTGCAAATAGACAACTGCTTGAAACCGTGGGCTGTGTCCCAAACGGCGTACTTACTGTCTATATAGTAGCCGAGATACATGTATTTTTCCCCACTACAGGCCTATAGTAGGCAAGTATGTGGTTTGGGATGCAGCCGAACTCTCTTGTTCGCTGTAAAACGTAAAACTGCCGTGTGTGATTGTGTCCTGTCGCAAAATGCGGTGAAAACTCTCACATGACGTTCATAATGTGATTAAGGTGTTTACATGTGTGTAATACACGTCCATAATGCGACTAAAACAGGAGTACTCCACCTGTCTTAATTTGATTATTGCTTACTTCGAGTATGACCTTAATTAGATTAAGGTAATTAAAAATTGCTGTTTACATGGTAGTTTCTTAATTAGAGTATGGTCTTAATCGGGTTAAGAGTGGATTATTGTTGTCCATGTAAACGCACTGATTGTTAAATCTCCGGGTATCAGCCACTCACTGAACAGAGCAGACTCAGAGACAGGTGAGAGTGCAGCAGGAAAGCAAGACATTGCTATTGCAGGACAGTACTGGCGACAAGTTGCTAAGGTTTGTCCCAAAAGTCGCTCGATTTGTCGGTAAGCACTTTTTTTTTTTGGAAAAAATTTGCTAAAGGGGTCTGAAAAGTTGCAAAATTGGCAACACTGGTCTGCACTAACAGCTAGCTAAAAGGCAGACTAAGCTCCGCCTCTCCCCAGCAAAAAGAAAATACAGAGGGAGAGAGAATGCGGGGTTTTTCCATGTATGCACTTTCTATCTGAAAAGCAATAAAATACACCGAATACCCAAATGATGCCCTGTCTGTGTTTTTTTCTTGAAAGCAATTTGCGCCCTCATCCGATCTCTTCGTGCCACCCTGGTTGAGAACCACTGGTTTACAGCATTAAACCAGTGCAAGCTGGTTGAAGGAAGCGGTGGCTCAGAAGTTAAGCCTTTGAGCTACACATCAGAAGGTCAGGAGTTTAAATCCCACCACCACCAAGGTGCTATGGTTTGATCCTAATCCTTGAGCAACATACTTAACATTCAACTGCTCAGTGTCTCAATTGTAAGTCACACTGTATAAAAGCATCAAGCAAATTATATTTTAGTTTATACTGTAATTTTATTTACAAGTATTTAAGGCAAATACACTCTGCTGCCAGTAAATTACTTTCAAATTATCTGGAAAATTTACTGTATACAATATAATAATGATATAGTGTAAGTATATGCACTATATCACCTGTAAATACACCTGTAAATATATTAAATTACTGCAAATGTAAGTTTTTAAAATTCATTTAACACAATTTTAGCCAATATACCTATGGAAGGGAAGTTTGTCCTATGTGCAAAAAAGTGTAGCAGTGATGTTCTAAGGTTGTCTGTGCTTTGGGTAGTAGAAACAAGCGGATGTGAGTAATCGGCATGTGCAAACTTGTTACAGCTCCATTTTCTCCTCTGGCAAAAGCCATTTTTATTCCCCTTCTTCCCTGCCACCAGCCATGAGGGATTTGTGTAATCAGAGAGGTTTATCCATGGGCAAGCCAACCTCGCCCTTCCTCTGGAGTATGCACACTCGTTTTAGTTTGGACGTGAGTGCTATAGTGGCATCACAAAATTTGAAAATGTGAGCCACAGGAGGTTTTTTTGAAACATGGAATTTATTTAATTCATAGTAGGCTACTATTACTTAAACAAGTGAAACGTCATCACGCTATTTGCACTGGTTTTACTACATATTTTAAATTTCTCAAGGCAAGAGTGAGAATATAAAACAAAATCCCAGAACTGTGAACAAAAGGGATTTAAGGGAGACAGAGAAAGAGAGATAGGGAAAACGTTTGTGTATGGGTTCATAAAAGCAATGACCTCACCGCAGCCAAGGACTCCAGTCCACCAATTGGAGAAAGATGGATTCGGTGGCTCGGAATGGGCCCTGGATTATCTCTGCTGAACAGCAGTGCTGCAGAAAGAAAAGATGCAGGGCTCTGCAGCATCTCTTGGAGCTTGAAAAATGAGCAAGGGAGATACTATTTCTTCTTTAATTCACAGTGGAATTCAGGGGCTGCGATAAGCTGCTAGTGATCAACATCCTTCAAGTTTGAGCATAACTGGTTGACTGTTTTTACCCCCTTTATCCATCTTCAGACCCATGCAACCTTAAGCCTTGTGTCTGGACCTGAGAAAGTTTAAATTTTTATTCTCCTTCTTCTGCTAGCTGTGGTTTTTTGAAAGGGAGAAGTGTAGAGCAAGGGGTTGGAGAGCAGGAGAAAGCACAATCATGTGGCTAGCACATATGTTCAGTTCTCTGATTAATGCAGTGTCCTTGCTTCATCTGAAAACCGGGCACAGACAAAAAAAAATCTCTTAATGCTGAAATTGTTTTAAAAATTATTTTATTTTATTTTTAGAGTTATTAACATAATTATTAAATTATTGCTGAATATTGTGCATCACTTTGCAGTAGGCAGTATCTCTTGGTGCCTTTTCCAAGTTACTAAGCAAGATCAAATATCTGGATATTGCATTATATCCAGTGTAGATTTATCATTATTTATTTTTCAAGATCCACATTTCAAATTATAAAAAACAGCTCATCACATCCCTTCTTTTCACTACAAAATAAAACTGAACCTACTGTCTTCTCTTGCTCTGAACAACTCTTGATTAGATGTTGCTCATTTATTCATTTCACAATGATAATAGTTCACCTTTACATATTTCACCTAGCTCTCTGATCCATTATGGTAGATTGGAGTAATTGCATTATTCAAATGAAAAAGGACTAATTACTGGTGGAAAAAGAAAACTTTTACAAAAAAAAAAAAATGTTTAAAGAAATGTAATGTAATTTATTTCTTAAGAAAAAAGAAAAAAGTTCTTTTTATCTACTTTTAGGACTTCTGATGAAATCTGATGATGTTTTAGGTCATATTTATGCAGAAATATAGACAATTCTAAATGGTTCATAAACTTTCAAGCACCACTGTATGTGGTTCTTCCCCAAACTGTGCCACACAGTTTGAAGCACATGTCTTTGTAGGCTGCAGTATTACAATTTCCTTCCACTGACATTAAGCTGCCCACACATGTTCCAGCATGACAATGCCCCTGTGCACAAAGCAAAGTCTATGAAAACATGGTTTTCCAAGGTTGGAGTAGAAGAACTCGAGTGGTCTACACAGAGCCCTGACCTCAACCCTGAACACTGAACACCTTTGGGATGAACTGAAACAATGACTGCATTGTTAGGAGGTATATGATGGGCCGTTTGCTTGGTCGCCCGCAGAGACAAATCCGTAGCACTGCGAAGCTTCTCAGGCCCAATTCCCTCCCCGCTGTCAAGCTCACTCAGCAGGTCTGTTTGGTAGGCATGCAACCATTGTACACAGTGACCCACAAGCGAGACCGGATGGCGAATAGATTTTGCCAACCAACACCGAGGTGGCCTTACAAGGCTTGGATATCCTCAGTCTTTCGCTGAAGATAATAGGGCTGAGGACATGTTTTACAGTTGCCGTTTTATAGTCACGTGTGAAATTGCCACAACACCTGACCACGGCAGATCGATAAATAGGTATGATTTCATACAGTCTTCAGATACTGGTCACATGGGTGGCTGTGGCTCAGGTGGTAGAGCAGGTTGTCCAATCATAGGGTTGGCGGTTCGATTCCCGGCCCACATTTCTCCACATACTGAAGTGTCCTTGGGCAAGACACTGAACCCCAAGTTGCTTCCAATGGCAAGTTAGCTCCTTGTATGGCAGCTCTGCTACCACTGGTGTGTGAGTGTGGGTGTGAATGGGTGAATGAGACACAGTGTGAAGTGCTTTGGATAAAAGCACTATATAAGTGCAGACCATTTACGTGAGGGCACTTCCCACAGTGTGTAGCTCACGCAATGTTGCATTCCCTTTAAAAGGGAACAAAATTGTTTCTGGAAAAAAATTGGACTCATGAGAAAATGTCATACTTGCATATTGTGACCTGCAAACGTATGAACCTTAAAGTTATTATGATATTATGGCATTATGGTATTATGGTATTATGGCATTATTATGGTGTTATTTATTTCACTGCTGGACTATGTTCTTGAATAGAAATTAGCAATAAGATTTCATATTTTGGCTTAAATAAGAAAATTTGATATATGATGTAATTTTGGGTAGAGACACTCATTAGACTGTTCTGTGTGCCACTCATGAATGAGTCATTTCCTGTAATCATCCTGACATTTCACATTCTATATTTGTTGCACACACTTTCTTAAGACTTTGAAGGTCACTTCCAAATTATCTTAAAGCATGTAAATTGGATCGTTCATCGTCTGATTTTTAAGCAATGAAAAGTGGACCTTTAAATGTCTTCTGGTTTGTAAATTTATTCCACATTTCAAATTTGAAGATACAGTGACTTTTATGAGGGTGTTGCATCAGCAGTTAGCACTGCAACACATGAAATTTAATGTATCCTTCAATAAATATTGCGTTTAAATATATACATACAGTACAATATATACTCGGTAAAAAAAGAAACGTCCTCTCACATTCAACTGCTTTTATTTCCAGCAAATTTCCTAACGTGTAAATATTTGTATTGATATAAAAAACATTCAACACCTGAGACAAGTTTCACAGACATTTGACAGAGAGAAATGGAACAATGAGTCCCTGAACAAAGGGGGGATCAATAACAAAACAGTCAGTATGTGGTGTGGCCACCAGTTGCTTTAAGTACTACAGTTTATCTCATCCTCATGGACTGCACCCGATTGGTCAATTCTTGATGTGAGATGTTACTCCACTCTTTCACCAAGGCATTTGCAAGTTCTCGATCACGTCTGGGGAGGACACATGGTTACATGTAATTTTCCACTGCAAGGACGATCAGCTGTCCTTCCTGTCTCCCTGTAGCATTGTCTTAGGTGTCTTATATTACAGACATTGCAGTTTATTGCTCTGGTCACATCTGCAGCCCTTATGCCTCCTTGCAGCAGGAATATGGCATATTCATGCAGGTGAGCAGGAACCCTAGACATCTTTCTTCTGGTGTTTTTCAGAGTCAGTGGAAAGGTGTCTTTAATGTTGTAAGTTATTGTAAATGTGACCTTAATTAGCCTGTAGCCCAGTAAGTCTTAAAACATGAAGTGGGCTACACTCAATATATTTAAAAAAGAGATAAAATGATGTATTATATAGTGATCTTATTCAAATAGCACAGTGGTAGAGCATTCAAATAAAAGTTTGATATATTGATATGCATTGTATGCTTATGAAAGAGTGTTGATATTCATCATAAAGGTGTTGCAAAAAAGATGCTGGGTTGTATATAAAGTTCAGCATAGTACACATTGTTGTCACGATCTTACCGGCAGAAGATGCTGCGGCGGCGATGTGCACAGAGAGCCAAGGGCACGCGCGTACACGAACCAGAGCAAGCACGTGCTTGCGAGTTGCATAGGAACCATAGAGACTTTGTAAACAATGGACATGTGCGTTTGTTTCTGTTTTGTCTCAGCGTTGTTTAATTATTGGTGGATATGTGAGGGCGCGTCTCAATTGTTACAAGTTGTCAGTGCTTAAGGTAAATGACATTAGTTATTTAAACCCCTCTCGTTGCTGTGCACTTCGCTCGGTATTAGGTGTAAACATGTGTAACAGCGCCACGCGGTAATATTTCCATGCCCTTCTCTGGTTTCATTTTTCACGCCTCGGTTCTAGTTGATGTGTAACTGTGTAAATGTGCTAAGCGTTAGCGTTTCCATGACTTGTCCTAGCTTCCTGCTCCATGCCTTAGTTCTAATTCGATGATAGATGAGTATATGCTTAAAAGTTTGAATTGTGCCACGCGGTAATGTTTCCAAGCCCTGTTCTAGGTTTCATGTTTCATGCCTCAGTTCTAGTTAAATGATAGATGTTTAAATTAGCTAAATGTGGTGTGTTTCCACGCTCTGTTCATTTCATGTTTCTTGCTTCAGTTCAAGTTTTATGTTTAGACCTTGTTTCCCGCTTTCTAGTACATTGACGTTGGTGTGTAAATAAAGACTTTGATCCTGCACTTGCTTCCTGCATAGTCTCGTTTCATAACAATTGTAGAGAAACAGAATGCCTCAAACAAAAGCTGTTCAAATTCTTTTGAGACTGTAGGGGGTCAAATCAGTTGATATTCAAAATGTTTGATGATGATGATGTAGCTATTGTCAAAACATGATGTTCATTCCATGGGGTACCAAAGTTTCAAGTGTATAGATGAGCTCTTTTTCCGTAAACTGCCTCACTCCCATATCTACAACTGGCAGTGCAAACAGAGATGTCATTAATGTTAGGGCCATTGCTCCTGAAGTATCTTGCCACCAGAAAGGAGAAATACTTCATTCTAATGGTACAAAGGTGCTTGACAAAATGATCAGCTAGTCTCCTCTGAGTTTCCCTGATCTACATCTGATTGCATCTCTTGTAGGAAAGACAATAAACAAGTCCTGCAGTGATGCATGATGACTGATGGGTAACAAAAACTGATCCTTTAAAGCCTGTGAATTTAATGGCTGTGTTAATACCCTTAGAAGTGGAATATCTCTTTACAAGGATATCTTTAATGTTTTTTTTTTTTTTTTTCAAGTTGATGAGTAGACATATCTTAAAAAGGAAAGTAGTCTCAAGATTTCACTGAAGGATTTTGAAGTATAGTTTCAGCCACTGATTTATTAGTGGGATGGAATGATCTATGACCTTCTTAGGAAATGCAGTATTATGAAAACTAATTACACCTGTTACACTGATTAGCCATAACATTAAAACCACTGACAGGTGACGTGAATAAGATGATTATCTCCCTGCAAGTGAATAGTTAGTTCTTGAAGTTGATGTGTTGGAAGCAAGAAACATGATCTGAGCAACTTTGACAAGGGCCAAATCGTGATGGCTAGACAACTGGGTCAGAGCATCTCCAAAACAGTAGGTCTTAGAGTATTCCCAGTATGCAGTGGTTAGTACAGTATTTACCGAAAGTGGTCCAAGGAAGGACAACTGATAAACCAGATACAGGGTCATGGGCAGTGGCCTCTTTCAGCAGGATTATGCCCCCTGCCACACTGCAAAAATTGTTCAGGAATGGTGTGCCAGACAAAAACATCTGGTACATAGAGTCCTTACCTCGCAACTTACAGAAGTTACTTACAAAAGGATCTGCTGCTAATGTTGTGGTACAAGATACCTCAGCACACATTCAGAGGTCTTGTGGACTCTATGCCACAAAAGGCCAGATCTTTTTTGGTGGCATAAGGGGGACCTACACAATATTAGGCAGGAGGTTTTAATGTTATGCTTGATTGGTGCTTTCTGGTGAATTCTCCAATTGGATGGGTCCAAATAAAGTGTTCATATCCACTCTTACACTGGGTCTGCTATGTACTTTGAGCAGCATACTGCAAGCATTTTTTATGGAGATGGCTACCACCACCAGGTTTCCTTTTTTTTGGTTTTAAAGGTATAGGTTCTATAGTCTTTATATAACTTGAACTACCTTGGATGCCATTGTTGAGTAATAATACATGACATGTACAAATTATGGGGTAGAATTATATGATTGCTTTTAACAATAAATACATTGATCTGCAGATACGAATCCCTTTTTATGCCTCATGTCTATCCTGTACATACTGTATATCTACTGTATCTATCTATCTATCTATCTATCTATCTATCTATCTATCTATCTATCTATCTATCTATCATTCCATTGATTCAATTATAAATACCAACTGTGAAATTGTCAGTGATGCATAAGCATGCACTGTCACTTAGAATGTAGAGATAGCAGTGGACAGACAGATTTGTAATATCTTATTGCTATGAAGAAATGCACAATTTACTTACACAATTTACTTACTTAACTGAATTAATTTGTGATTATTTCAATTCCAATATAAGAGCAAACAATGATCAGTCAAGTGACAACGAGGCTCCAGTTTATCAAATAACATGTCTGACATTAACTCAGGAGAAGAGATTAGAGGGACTGGGGTGGATTATGCTTATTATTAAGGCGATTACTTGTTTTCAATTGTTAATGGCCATATTTATTGTTTTTTAATACTTTATTTATTACATATTTAATAAATCCAGAGTAAATCAATAAATAGTATTTACTTTCAGACAACATGATGTCTTTCAGTGGAATATTCTCCTTTCAGTGGCGTTTTTGCCTCTGTTACTTTTGGGGGCAGCCAGACATTAAAATGCTATCACTTTACTTCCCCTTGAGATATGTACAAAAGAGAAACATATTTCAGTTATGACATTCAGAAAATTTCAACATTTCACCATGTGAAGGGTTTTCCTAGGCCACTATATATAAGGAGATTTTTTGGAGGTATAGTAGTCCTATATTGTTCCTTCTAAGTTCAGACAGCCATCATTTCATCATGTCTTTCATAACATCCTGAGCCTCGCCACGTGTGTTTGAATATTTCATGGCAGAATGATGGATTCCTAATCTTAGCCCCAAGCCAGCATTTTGTCACAGCCACATCTTCAGACTGTAAAGTTCTTCTTTTTCTCTCTATCTATGTGTTCAAAACTGATTTTCTCATAGGGACTTTCCTTATTCCCTTTTCAAAATCAATTTGTTAGATTTTTTCTCTCTCTTAGACAATCATACACAAATCCATACATCTGTGCACAAGCAAACAAGCTTATTGTTTCATTATGGAGTTGCTGTATCAAAATATTATAAACAGTTCTTTGTATTATGTAAATGTTTAATAATGAATGTATATCACATTATGGGTATATTCTATTTTATTTAATTACAATCCAATTACATGCGCCACAATTCATCAGTATCTAATCTCTGATTAAGAATAACATGTCTACTACATAATTAGCAACACTTCCAGTAATCAACAGTAATGTAAGTAATGGAACATTTATATTTGCACTTAACTTGGGAGATGCTTACAATTATGCAAATCAAAGCAAATGCAATGGGATGCAATCCTTGTGGTTAAAACCACTTATACCACAGCGTTGTTGAATTCTTTGTTCTGATTGGCTGAGAGACGTTCTGAGGTATACAATTAATTTTTAGTCGATGCACAGCAAAAGTAGTTCCAGTTAGGTATTGACTGCATTACAGTTCCATATCACTTTGCAAAAGTTAATTGAAATAACGGAAAAATTAGGCTACTGTCCACCACAGCACATAGATGTAATAACAAACAAAATGTCAGAAAACTACGATTTTCCAGAAATATGTAAGGAATAATTGATGACAGGCCATTGAATTATTAGAAAAATAATGCACACCCGAGGTGGTAATGTGCCCAAGAGGCGAAGCGGAGGCATGAGCCATTGATATGCAGTTATTAGAGAGAGAGAGTGAGAGAGCAAGAAAAAAGAGAGCGTGAGAGAGCATGTGTGATAAGCCGGTGGACAAGTATCAATATTTATTTATTTATTTATTAAAAAGCCTGTGAACAAGTAGGCTTATTCCATCCATCCATCCATTTTCTGTACCGCTTATCCTTACTGGGTCATGATGAACCTGGAGCCTATCCCAGGGGGCATGGGGCACAAGGAGGGGGACACCCTGGATGGGGTGCAACTAGGCTTATTGATATTTATTTATTTATTTGTTCTATTTTTATATTATCAGCATGAATGCAAACTCTCTTGCTCTCTCTCTCTCTCTCTCTCTCTCTCTCTCTCTCTCTCCAATAACTGCATATCAATGGCTCATGCCTCCATTAGCTCTGAAATTGGAATTAGCAATGGAGGCTTAAGATAGGATGCATAATAAATTAGTTCCAAACACAAGAGCATTTTAAGGACAAAACCTGACAAATGTCTTGAAGTAAAACATCTGAACAATGTCTTGAAGTATGGTAACTGTGGTATAAGAAGAATAATTGACTCCAGTCAGTTGAATTATTAGAAAATAATGCAAATCTGAGGCTTTGCATTGTGGCTGCATTACCACCACAGGGTGTGCATTATTTTCTAATAATTCGGACTGTCGTCAAGACATTCCTTATATGGAAAACCACATACATTCATGTGGTGATTTTTTTAAAGATTGTATTTTGCTTCAGAGAAATTTAATTAATTTCAGTCATTAAAAGTGATCTTTTAATTCAAACAAATAATGCATTTCCTGGCATGCATTTTTGAAGCTGATAGAAGACCAACTGCCGTGTTAAAATGCTTCCTCATCTAAGTGTGAATTTTGAGAGCAAGTTCAGGTGCAATTGAACATGATGGCACTACATGATTGAAAAATTGAATTAAGTCCCAATACAGATAAAGTGTTTCTCAGCAATAAGGAAGCTTGATAAGTTAATTCTGATTTTGATAAGTCTGATGTGTGATCGCTCACGGCTACAGATTTGTAAGGAGTGTCACAAAGTAATTATTCATTAATTTTCATAAATGATGTTCTAAAATACATTCTCCCCTGAAGTACTGACAGATAAGTCAATCAGTGCTGCAATCAGACAGCTTATAAGCAAATCTCAGAACGGAGATCAGGATGGATATTTGATAAAAAAAAAAAATAAAAAAAAATACTTTAACGTAGTTTGGAAAATATGCCTTAAGGGCTTTTTCAGACTGACCAAAACATCATTTCTACAGTGAGCAATCTATTACTGCTTATTCTCTTTGATTGTGAGAGACATTAGGGACAGATGAAATGTATAGAGGGGTGTTTGAAGAGTAAGCATTTATAAAGGCCCTGCCAACAGCAAACAAGCCAACAGGGTTTGGCAATTGTTCTGATTGGGTATAATAATGATAATGTGTTTCAGGGAGTATCCTTTCAGGACTACAGTCAACCATCTGTCAAAATGAATAACATACAGTGTACCACAATAGTGTTGTGGGTGCCTAATACCACCTTAAGTATATTATTTTTGTATAACAGCACAGTCCAAAGTGTATGACACATCACACTTTTTAACTGTTCACAGTTAAATTTATTATTGTGGAACGACCGTGACACAAGTTAGTTCCTGTTACTGCTTAGGATATTGCAACAATAAACAGTTGTTACCTCAGTGGCATCCCAGTTTCCTTTCAAAGGGATCTCGACATTGCATGAGGTTTGTGCTGTGGAAAGCACCCTTGCGAATGACCGGTATCTGAAGTTTGCATAACATCGTGCCTATTTATAGGCCTGCCGTGATCAGGTGATGTGGCAATTAAGGGCGTCACATGATATAAAAATGGCACCTGTGAACTCATACTTTTCTGTAAAGTATGAGTGAGAGAGAATTTAGGAAGTGTGTCCTGTTTCATCATGGGAGACGGACACAGTTTCTGTGTGAAGTGTCTAGGGATGGAGCACACCGGGGCAGCCCTTGAGAGGTCTGACTGTGTGCATTGTGAAATCCTTACAATTAAGCAGCTCTGCTCGTAGCTCGCTCTCTTCTCAGCTGAAGGGAGTTGGGTTTCAGAGCCTCACCGATCTGGGCCGGCTGCTGGCTCAGGTCCTGGGGATTTCATATGGATCTGGAAGAGGAGCTGGAGTTGAGCGCTGCTCTATCTCTTACTCTGTCTTCTAGGTCCAGCTCTCTGCCAGATTTTGGAGCTTGGGTTGCGACTCCTCTGGCTCAGAGAGGGTTTTTTTTTTTTGGCTTTCCATAGAAATGCAGGTCTTAGTTCTAGCACTGAAATTCTTTCTTCCTCAATTGAGAGGTCACCATGTGTTAGTTGTGACAGACAACACAGTGGTGGTAACATATATCAACCACCAGGGAGGGTTACATTCAAGCCCACTGTTCAGGCAGGTGCAACTAATTCTTCTCTGGGTGGCGGGAATGTTCTTGTCAGTGAATGCAATGTACATTCCGGGCAACCAGAATGTGGGGGCAGATGTCCTGTCGAGGCAGGCGCTGAGGCTCAGGGATTGGAGGCACCATCCACAAGTGGTGGAGTCCATATGGCGGAGGTTTGGCCAAGCAGGAAGTGGATGTGTTCGCCTCCGAGGAGACAACACACTGCCCGCTGTGGTTCGCCCTCACTCCTCCCGCACCATTTGGGCTGCACGCTATGGTGCACATGTGGCTGAGGCCACGTCTGTATGCTTTTCGCCCAATCGCTCTGCTCCCACAGGTTTTAGTGAGAGTGCGCCAAGACTGTCTACATCTGCTGCTAGTAGCACCTTATTGGTCAGCTCAAATATGGTTTTCAGAGATAATATCCCTGCTAGACGGCATGCCTTAGAAGAGTCTGTTTCAAGCTGCAGGGCTGATTTATCACCCATGGCCGGAACTTTGGAAACTCTGTTTCTGGCCCCTGAGGAGCACCAGCTCATAGATTCTGGCCTTGCAACTGAGGTTGTATGGACCATGTTGAATGCTAGAGCATTTACATTTACATTTACATTTATTCATTTAGCAGACGCTTTTATCCAAACTGACTTACAAATGAGGAAATACAAGCAAAGCGATGTATCAAGCAGAGAACAATCTTTAATTGAGTACTAGAAAAGCAAAGTGCACAGAGTAGAGGTGTAATTGCCAGAGTAGGTGTTTATTTTATTTTATTTTATTTTTTAGGATAATGTGGGGTTGGCATTTTAGGGGTTAGTTAGCTGTTCACGGAAGAGGTGGGTCTTTAGCTGGTTTTTGAAGATTGTGACAGATTCTGCTGTCCGGATTGAGGTTGGAAGTTCATTCCACCATTGAGGGATAGTTAGTGTGAAGGTTCTGGAAAGGGGCCTTGAGCCACGCAGAGCAGGCATTACTAAACGTCGGCCATTAAGTTATCACAGATTACTGGCGGGAACATAAGCCTTCAGGAGTGTGTTGAGGTAGGGGGGTGCTGTTCCAGACAAGGTCTTGTACGTAAGCATCAAGGCCTTGAATTTGATACTGGTGGCTACAGGAAGCCAGTGGAGGGAGATGAAGAGGGGTGTGACGTGGGTCCTTTTGGGCTGGTTGAAGACGAGACGTGCTGCTGCATACTGAATCATCTGAAGGGGTTTGATAGAGCTGGCTGGGAGGCCCGAGAGTAGTGCTTTGCAGTAGTCCAGTTTTGATATGACAAGAGCCTGGACTAGTAGTTATGTAGCCTGTTGTGTAGAGCATTATCCACAAGAAATTGTATACGCTCAAGTGGTGACTTTTTGCCTTGTGGTGTGAGGAACGTCAGCTAGACCCAGTAAACTGCGCAATAGCTACAGTCCTGAAGTTCTTACAAGGACGTTTCTCAGCAGGGTTGGCTCCTTCTATAATTAGGGCCTACATGGCTGCCATTTCAGCGGCTGAGGCCGCTGAGGCCCATCTGCAGACCATACATGCCTTCCTGGGACCTTTCTGTGGTCTTGGAAAATCTGTCAGGTGCCTCATTTGAGCCCTTAGAATCAGCCTCAGAGAAGCTTTTTATTCTAAAGGTAGCTCTTCTGCTGGCCCTGACATCTCTCAAGTAAGTAGGAGATCTACAAGCTCTCTCTGTTGCCTCTTCCTGCCTTCACTTTGCCCCAGGTTAGCCAAGGCCTTCCTATATCCTAGGCCGGATTATATTCTTAAAGTGCCTACGTTTGTTGACAAGCCGGTAATATCACAAGCTTTCTGCCCTCCTCTGTTCCTCACACCACAGCAAGAGAAATTGCACCTACTCTGTCCAGTAAGGCCTCTCTGTGCTTATGTCCACTGCTCTGGCAAGTGGCATAAGTCAGAGCAGCTGCTGGTCTGCTTTGGCGGTGACAGTAGAGGTGATGCTGCGTTGAAGCTGCGCATCTCTAATTTGATAGTGAAAACAATCTCTATCGCTTATGAACTGCATGGTCTTGCTACGCCTCTAGGCATAAGGGCTCATTCCTAGGGGGGTCGCCTCCTCGAAGGCTTTGTCCAAAGGGGTACCATTATAGGATGTGTGTGCTGCAGTTGGGTGGTGTACGCCACACACATTCATTCGATATTACAGTCTGGATATATGTTTCACCCCGGGCGTGAGTGTCTTGTAGTGACCCTCGGGCTCTTTTGAACAGGCCATGTATGACGGAGTGGGTATTCTTGTTCCCACAGCACGAAGCTCACAAAACATTGAGTTCCCTCTGCATAGCTTTGTCTTAATGGGGCATGCTTGTGAATTGTGTCTTCTCTTCAGATAATAGAGGCTGACAGCACGGTTCACAGGTGCCATTTTTATATCACGTGATGTGCTTAATTGCCACGTCACCTGATCACAGCAGGCCTATAAATAGGCATAATGTTACGCAAACTTCAGATACCGGTCATGCAGGAGGGCACTTCCCACAGTGCGAAGCTCACGCAATGTCTTGTTCCCTTCTCAAGGAAAACGGGTTACATGCGTAACCCAGACGTTTGTCTCTCTTGAAGTTAATGAGACCAAAAATGCAGCTTGTCATTCTACCATGAAACTGCACATCATAAACATTTCTGTCCTGACGACTGCAGTGAAGCACTGACACTTACTGGTGCTGGCATCTGCAACTCCTTCCACTCCTTTTAGTCTACTAACAAAAAAGTACACCACATTAACGATGATACATTCTTTTTTTTTTTTTTTTTGCTAAACAAAACACTTTTTAAAATCTATTTATTATTAGGCTTAGATTATGTGGAGCGTCAGCCCTACAAGTCCCTGTTTATGAGCTGTTGCTATAGAAACAATAAAAAACACACCAGAACAAGTACATTAATATAAACCACTCATTCCTGTTACACGGAACTACAGTCAGAGCCATGCTGCTATATAAAATCAATCCACACCTTCTGACCAATCAGAAATGAGAATTCAACCATGCTGTGGTATTACAGGATGAGAGGAACACATTGTTCAGTACCAAGAATTCACATTTTGGACACTGTGCTGTGTTTAATTATTTCAATAGTTCAAGGTTAGATACACCGATGATTCCAATTAATTTGCATAATAGATCTTGTAATGTAATGTTTGGCCAACATATTTTAGGTTGTGTTTAATTCTGAAAATTGACTGATTTGTTGCGGTGAGTACAGATTTTAATGAGCTATGAATAAGCTGCTGATAGAAGGCAACCTATGGCTGGCTATACAGTAATTGAATGCATGTAACACATACATGTATGCTGTTTCAAGAAGTCGACTTCATGCTAAGTGAAATCTACATACGTACAGAGAGAATGGTAGGTGTTTGTGTACATAAAACACAAGAGGAATGTGAGGTGACAGAGATGGTGCTGAGAGAGATATGGTCTGTTCTTAAAGAATAATGTGTGAAATAAACACGGTGAAGCGTGTGACATGGTTGTGCTATTGAGTGATCTACAACTCGACTCAACTTTGCATCTAGTGGAGAAGGAGCCAACACAAACCATTGAAAATCCATGCATTTTTAAAAAGGAGACACATGTCTAGAAAAAAATGCATTTCAGTTGCTTTGGAATTTTCATCCAGGAACTGTAAGCTGTCTCGTTTTAGCTTAAAAACAATAGCTCCTTAATTCAGTATGAATTTCTGTAGAAATTTCTAAACTACACTGTATGTACTAAACAGCTCTCTTCCTGCACTGACTTGGTGTGTGTCACCAGATATGTTTAGGCTCTCTATTTGGAAAGTTTTACTTTTACAGAGGACATAGCCAAAGTCTGAATCTGGAATTTGGATAATCTATGCATCAAGTGCTGCTGGATAAACAAAACTCAAATAAATTCTCTTTTTTTATATAGTCATACATGGGAGATAACTTTCCAGATTACTGAAGTTAAACCCTTTTCGAGTTTAATTCTTTCCAGCACGTGGGAAACTTTCTTTTTTTTTGTTGACATTATAGTAATTAAAGCTGATATGGGTGTGCTTGGGTGTATTGTGTATTCGTGTGTCAGATTTTGTTAATTGCTCTGATCCTGCTCCCATGAAGTTTTAAACCTCTAGCCACCTCCATCTTCCAAATCTGTCACTGACTCCCTGTTATTTACACATCCAAATAAAAGGAACAATGTTCTGTGGACAATAATGCTCCTCAGAGAGGGAAGGTAATCGGTAGAGAGAAAAGAAAAAAAGAAATAATTCCCTATAGCTAATTACAGAGAATGCTTGTGTTATGAACAAATGTACTGAGATACAACAGTGCCACTCCCTGGTGGTAGTGGAGGGGTAATTTGTGATGAGAATTTGAGAATATGCTGGATAAGGAGATTTGTGTGATTTGTGTTCTCTGTAAATAATAATAATAAAAAAAAAAAACAACAAAAAAAACTGGTTTCATACTGACTAAACACACCGTGGGTAATGGGCAAGTTAGCCTCATGGAGTGTGTATTATATTACCGATCTAATGCAGCTCAGTTTGCCAACAGACTTGCAGATTCTGTCACCAGGAGATCCACACTCCTCTATGTGGGCTTGAAATTTTATGTATATTGGTTATATTCAGTGAATAAGGATGTGGTTTGGATAAAATGAGAAAGTGTGTGTGTGTGTGTGTGTGTGTGTGTGTGTGTGTGTGTGTGCGTGTATGTGTGTGTGTGTGAGAGAGAGAGAGAGAGGGAGGGAGATAGAAATGGTGAGATGGTGATTCAGACTGATCTTTCCTTTCCCTCATCGTGACTTTTATTTCAAGCACTTTTAAAAGCCTCCCCCTTCCAGTTCCCAAAGTCTGGCACTTTTCTCTCACTTAACTCCTACAGTAAATATTGTCCTTCCATTTGCCCCAATATTGCCTTTTTTCTTTACTAAGGTGGTATTTAAATCGAATGTTTACAGTTAAAAAAAATAGATACATTAGATACATCACTACTAAAGTTACACAGTTAGCATAACAGCAATCTTTGGGGTCTGATTGGATCAGTTTTCATTACTATGACACAAAAGACACATCTCAACTTTCAAAATTCTCAAATTATTTTCTCACTCACCTCCAACAATACTTTGTGTAACTACAGCACACTGTCCATACATTCTATTTTCATAATACTATTTTGTCACATATTTTCAAAACTGTTCAATATGAGTTTAAAACCAAGTGCTAGATATAGATTATTTGGAGTTTCTGCTTGCTCTGTCTGCTCTTCCCATGTCTGTGTCGGTTTCCTCCGGGTTCTCTGGTTTCCTTCCACCTCCCAAAACATGCCAGTTGGTAGATTGGTGACTGTAAATTGCCCCTAGGTGTGAATGTATGTGTGCATGGCATCTTGCAATCTACTGGTATCCAATCCAATGTGTACTCCCATCTCACAGGCTTCAGATTCACTATGACCCTGACCAGGAGAAAGCGCTTACTGAAGATGAATAAAGAAGCATTGCACTGAAAAGTGATGCACTGGATTTACCTGAATCAAGACAAACTTGTGTTAATGTAATATCACATGTGAATGATGTACTCATTTGAATGAACTTTTCTTTTTTTTTTTTTTTTTTTTTTTTACAATTATGTGCACACATTTCTCAGTATCTCTTCACACAGACGGCTTCACGAGCATACAGCTGAGTACAGCAATTAATTTCATATCCAAAATGCACTATGAAAACACTTACATGCCTAAAAACCAACTCATTGTACCAGAACACCACACTTCTCTCTCAACAAGAATACTTTATCAACAACACAATGACCTGACAAAAAACACTAACATCAGATAACAGTACCAGATGTATCAATTTGATTTTAATTTTAATAAATAAGTTATAATTCTCAACAAGATCATGCTACCCCCTTATTGTATAGAACTTACTACATTATACATTGCGTTATCATTTTTGCATGCAGTAAATCCAAAGTATACAAAATTATACCACTGCAATTCCAGGAAAGTAACACAGTACATACATAAACATGCATGCACATGTGAAATATCACATGCTGTATTTCAATTAAATCTTATTTGTATAGCGCTTTTTACAATAGACATTGTCTCAAAGCAGCTTTACAGAAATATCAACACGGTATACAGATATTAAAGGTGCGAATTTATCCCAACTGAGCAAGCCACTGAGTGGCGACGGTGGCAAGGAAAAACCCCCTAAGATGTTTTAAGAGGAAGAAACCTTGAGAGGAACCAGACTCAGAAGGGAACCCATCCTCATCTGGGTAACAACAGATAATGTGAAAAAGTTCATTATTGACTTATATGAAGTCTGTATGGCCTTAGGAGCAGCCGTAGTCCCAGCAGTCTGGAATTGGAGAATATTTGAGCTCCATCCAGAGGCAGAAAGGATCTGGACATCTAGTATCTCCATAAAATCGTATGTGGCTCGGCAGAAGGAGAGAGGGAGAGAAAAGATTATTAGGACTGGGAATTAGTATAATAGAAAGTCTAGTCAGGGTAGGCTTGAGTAAACAAATACGTTTTAAGCCTAGACTTAAACACTGAGACTGTGTCTGAGTCCCGAACACTAATAGGAAGACTGTTCCATAACAGTGGGGCTCTATAAGCGAAAGCTCTTCCCCCTGCTGTAGCCTTCACTATTCGAGGTACCGTCAAATAGCCTGCATCTTTTGATCTAAGTAGGCGTGTCGGATCATAGAAAACCAAAAGGTCGCTTAGATATTGTGGCGCGAGACCGTTTAGTGCTTTATAGGCTAATAAAAGTATTTTATAGTTAATGCGGGATTCCACTGGGAGCCAATGCAGTATTGATAATATTGGTGTGATATGGTCGTATCTTCTAGTTCTAGTTAGGACTCTAGCAGCTGCATTGTGGACTAACTGGAGTTTGTTTATATTCCTACTGGAACATCCAGACAGTAAGGTATTACAGTAATCTAATCTAGAGGTGATGAATGCATGAACTAGTATTTCTGCATCATGTAGTGACAATATATTTCTTATCTTAGAAATATTTCTGAGATGAAAGAAGGCTATCCAAGTAATATTATCTACATGAGCATCAACTGATAGGCTGGAGTCAATAATCACTCTACTCCAAGGTCTTTAACTGCTGTACATGTTGAAAGAGAAAGCTACATGTTCTAGCTACACGTGATCCTAATAATAGTATTTCTGTTTTATCAGAATTAAGTAAAAGGAAGTTAGTTAACATCCAACGTGTAATGTCCTTTACACAATCCTCAACCTTACTAAGCTTCTGTCTGTCCTCTGGCTTCGCTGAAACATACGACTGTATCACCAAGCACTAAGAACAATATATCAGCCATAACAGTAAAACCACCAGCCTAATATTGTGTAGGTCCCCCTTTTGCCAACAAACCAGCTCTGTCCTGTTGAGGAATGGACTCCACAAGACCAAGATGTTAGCACCAGTTCCTTTAATTCCTGTAAGTGGTGAGGTGGGGCCTCCATGGATTGGACTTGTTTGTCCAACATATCCCACAGATGCTCAACTGGATTGAGATCTGGGGAATTTGGAGGCAAAGTCAACACCTTGAACTCTTTGTCATGTTCCTTAAACCATTCCTGAACATTTGTTTTGCAGTGTGGCAGGGTGTACTTTGTCTGCAACAATGTTTATGTAGGTGGTACATGTAAAAGTAACATCCACATGAATGCCAGGACCCAAGGTTTCCCAGCAGAAAATTGCCCAGAGCATCACACTGCCTCTGCTGGCTTGCCTTCCTCCCATAGTGCACCCTGGTGCCATCTCTTCCCCAGGTAAGTGACACACATGCATCTGGCTGTTCACATGGTGTAGAAGAAAATGTGATTTAAAATGTGATCCTGTTCAGATGCTCATGTGCCCATTGGAGGAGCTTTTGGTGGTGGACAGGGCTCAGCCTGACTTGCTTATGTAGCAAGCTGTGATGCACTGTGTGTTCCGGCATGTTTCAATCATAGCCAGCGTTAAGTTTTTCAGCAATTTGTGCTACAGTAGCTCTTCTGTGGGATCGGACCAGACGGTCTAGCTGTCACTCCCCACATGCATAAGTGAGTTTTGGGCACCCATGACCCTGTTGCCAGTTTACCAGTTGTCCTTCCTTAGACCACTTTTACTAGTTACTAACCACTGCATATCGGGAACACCCCACTAGACCTGATGTTTTGGAGATGCTCTGACCCAGTTGTCTAGCCAACACAATTTGTCCTTTGTCAAAGCCTCTCAGATCTTTACACTTGTCCATTTTTCCTGCTTCCAACACATCAACATCAAGGACTTGTAACATGTCATTTAATGCACATGGTTTTGGAATAGGATTCTCAACAAAAATCAACATCAAAGATAATGATAATTTTGTAATGTTAGTGTTTTTTTATTGTGTGTGTGTGTTTTTTTTTTTTTTTGTGAATGATAAAGTGTTCTTCTTGAGAGAAAACCTTTGCTAGTGGCATGGAAGAACGAGTTAGTTTTGAGGAATGTATGAATCGATTTAGTTTTTTGTTTGTTTTAATGCATTTTGGATTTGAGGTTTACTACTTTGCTGAACTTGTTGCATGTTGGTAAAGAGAACTGTGTGAAGAATTTTGAAAAGGTGAACATAGTATTAAGAAATGTATGTAATCAACTGTAAAACAAAACTTAATAATTTTATTGCTATAAAGTATATCTTATGTATTTAACAACTTGATTCATTTGCTCTTTGTAGGGACTGTTGTCAATCAAATAATAGCTGGGGATGTTTTTGAGTTTCATTAATACACAAATTAATGAATACAGGCATGGTGGATTAACAGTGTTGATTTCTTTTGAACATTAAGCAGAGGGAATAGCTGAGTGGGGTAGGAGTCATTGCTTTTGAGTGTTTGTGGCTCTCTTTGTGTGTGTGTGTGTGTGTGTGTGTGGTGTGTGGTGTGTGTGTGTGTGTATGAGAGAATGAGAGAGAGAGAGAGAGAGAGAGAGAGAGTACAGGTGCTGATGTGTTTGGCTATATCTAAATGTAGGTTTTATTGTGTATTCACACCTTTGAATAAAATCCTAATGCTGTCATGGCCTGCTTTTCATTTGTTAAACTCACAATAGCATTCAAATGGTGATGTGTGGTTAATATAAACAGGTTTGGCCAGAGGTCTCTGTTTTCCATTAACAGCTAGCCATTACATTCATTTCTATTGTGACAATATGGTCTAGTGGCACTAGGGACACTCTGTTATTATGTCATCGTAAGAGGCTCACTTTAAGTGGCAAGCAACACAGCATTTTATTACTAAACTGCTTTGTTTGGCTGTTGTGTCTGAATCAAGAGCACGAAAGTGCTAATGGACAAGTTTAAGTGCATATGTAGTGAACACTTTTTTTTTATAGACAGCCTATAGCATAACAACCCTCCTCAATGTTGTAGGAGTTGAAACAGCCACAGTAAATAAAAATTAACAAAGCAACAGGGGGAAAAGATGGGACACAAAAGTACAAGCAAAATGTCCTAATGCAAAGTTTGCTTTGTAGCTCTACAGAAATGTGGATGCTTTAATGAAAACTTCCTGTTTTTTTTTTTATTTTAATTTTTATTTCTTTCATTACCTTGATAAATAATGTGGCAAATATTGTATAAATGTTCTGTATGTGTTACCTTGGTTAGGCAACAGTTCCTAAAATCATAAAAAATTTACATGAATTATAAGCTATATTTTGACTTGAATTTCTGATTATAAGATACAAATTCTAAGTAATATGCAGTAATTTACATAAAATGTACTAACCATATAAATTTTGGCAAGGCCATGTTGATGGCACAACCAGGGGTTAAATTGATATTTAGGAGGTGGCAAAGGCATACTTCTGTGATGGGTGCCAGCAATGTGTTACCAGCAATGGTTTACTGACCACAAAATCAAGGTCCTGCCATGGCCATCCCAGTCCCCTGACTTGAAACTCATAGAAAACCTGTGGGGTGAACTGAAGAGGAGAGTCCACCAGCGTGGACCTCAAAATTTGAAGGATCTGGAGAGATTCTGTATGGAGGAATGGTCTCAGATCCCTTGCCATGTATTCGCCAACCTCATCAGGCATTATAAGAGAAGACTCAGAGTTGTTATCTTGACAAGGGAGGTAGCACAAAGTATTGACTAAAAGGATGCTAAAACTTGTTGCACACCTATATTTAACAAATATATTTTTTATAAACCTGTGTTTTGTTTGCAATTGTTTGATAACCATGAGAGTAGAGTATGTTTGTGATTTTTTTTAACAAAAGATCAAAAGTTTAAACAGTAAAGACAACTTTTTCACAGCCTACTTTGCTCATATTTACCAAGGGTGCCAATATTAGTGGAGGGCACTGTATATCATGGAAATGTAAAAAAAAAAAAAGTCTTTTGTTCCTAAGGACTTTAAATTGCGCTACAGTATTTACAATAGTTAGAGTGCAATAGCGGATACATGATACAGTAGGGGAAAAAATGGCAACAAATTAAAGCAACAAAAACAACATAAAATGTCTTAGTAAGGTCACCATGATGCCCCAGAACAGTTTTAATAAACCTTCACCCAAATTCTACAATCATCTGGAACCTTATTAGAGAGTTGAACACAATTCTTCCAAAAGACATTCCTTCAATCAGTGTTTTGATAATGGTAGTGTAAAGTGCTATCTAACGTGTTGGTCTAAAGTTTTCCATAGGTGTCCAGCTAGGTTGAGATCTGACACATTTAAAGGCCATAGCATATAATTTACGTCCTCATCAAACCATTTTGTGATCCCTCATGTCCTGTGGATGGGGCACTGTAATCCAATGGACCACTCCCATCAGGACAGAAATGTTGATTACTCAGAACAACATACTATTTGTAGTGACTCTACCCTCTAAGGGGACAGGTTTACCTAACCCATTTACCTAACCCAATGTTTACCACAACAAAATGTTTCCTATAACAGAGTCACTTGTTTTTCCTTTAATTTGTCACTGCTCTGTGTAAACCTGCATTAGGTATTATCCTGTTGAATTGGGTATCTGATGCAAGCTTAATCTGCACTGTTAACTCATTAGTTAGCTTAAAAAATGGCTAGGTTTTCAGGCATGCCTTTGAATGTATTTAGCAACAGACTCTTCAGAATCAGAATCACCTTTACTGCCAAGTATGCATACACATACAAGGAATTTGTCTTGGTGACAGGAGCGTCAGTGCAACAGTACAAAATAGCAACAAAGTAACCATCATATTTCAGAAATTGTCAACTGAATGCAATAAAAATCTATTCTCCCACTCAAATCAGCCCTTAGGTGCAAGATCATTTGATGAACACCCTACCAAGTGGGATTGCATGTGATATAATCCTGAAGCAGAAGCATTATTTAATAAACTTAACAGGCACAAATATGGAGACACCAATGGATATGTCACTGTGGAGATTTCTGCTGTTTAAACTGAAACAATTTCTTATTACCCAAATGAGGCTAGCACCTTTTCTCAAAGTCTCCCTAAACTGTTAATTTTTTTCCTGTCAAATGTTTACTGTAAAAAAATAATAAATAAATAAATAAATAAAAGCGCTAAACAGGCTGCTGAATAAATAAATATTTATTTATTTATTTTTAGTTTTGTTTGACAGTTAAAAGACACGACTGGAGGTAAAATATCTCTCTCATCTTGCAAAAAATGGAAATAAACACTTGAGCTGAGAGCAGGGATGTCACCTGTCAGTTAGAATTTACATTTCTGAAGGTGGATTTTGCCTTTGACTTGACAGCTGTAAAGTAGCTTTTATTAAAGCAATACTAACATCCCTTGCACTTTAAAACAGTGCAAAAAAATTAACCATCTCCCAGTTTGTGCAATACATTTTTTAAAGAAAGTTACTTCACAACATGCACTAACAAAACCTCAGGTAAACAGTATTTACTCAAAATGACCTCAACAACCTCTAACACGTTAACTGTATTATTTAACACAGCTCCGTGGGAGAGTAATTAAATCGTGTAAATGGTGGCTTTGGCAAGCTCATATGGAATAATGGGGTGTGATGTGTTACTGGTATAAACACTGTAGACATAGGCCATTCATCAGACACGTATGCAGAGTATGCTAGTGACCCAGATAAGCTCAAATGCAGAGGAATGAACTATACCCTCCATTGGATATGAAAGCAGCAAACCAGAGAGGAGAACCATACAAAGACCCATAGATGATCTGTCACTGTCAGCATAGACCATAGAGACCTCAGAACACCCGGGTAACTCAGCTCCATTGTGCAATGCGGAACAGTGGAGGCCAATTTGATTGCTACACAGTGGTAAGTGAGTAGCCATATGCCCATACTAGAAAGCAACAAAGTGACAGGTGACTGTTCACTTTCTCTGTATGTTTGTGACATGGAAGAGTGGCAAGTGACAAATTGTCAGCTTTACAAGAGATAGAGTTTTTTTTTTTAAAATTATATTAACTGTGATGCTGTAAAGTCACAAATCCAAAAGAAGCGCTTGAATGATTCAGGATGAGCAATCCTACGGTATTTGTGATCTTACATCAATTAACCCCCCCACTGCAGTTACTTCATATTTAATGTTTGATATGCAAAAATGGAAGGAAAATTTATAACCATGGCTTCATCTTATCTTGTCATATGACCCCCCCCCCCAACCAGCACCACCACCACACACACACACACACACACACACACACACACACACACCACAATTAAAAACAACAACAACAAAACAAGATTGGACAGTGAACGCAAACAAGCAAAAATAGTAGCATTTGTTACACACTCACAATCGGCAAACTCCAAATGAGACAACGTCCGCTTCCACTTCTACAAATGAGACAACTTGTCACTTCTGAGTGTGAGTGGAGGTATCACAACAGCCTAGGACAATACCTTTCCCTGCCAAGAGAGATCAATTACACACCAGAATTCTAGTTCAGTCATTCAGTTTCAGTTCTCTTCCTGTTTTTAGCATTATAAAAACACGTGGTTCCCTTTCAAAGGGAACGAGACCTTGCGTTTAGCATAACACTATGGGAGCGCCTCTTGCGCGTGACCAGCATCTGAAGCTTGTGAAAAATCATGCCTATTTATAGGCCTGCCATGATCAGGTGACGTGGCAATTAAGTGTGTCGCGTGATATAAATACAGCACCTGTGAACCGCGCCATCAGCCTTTTATTATCTTCAGCGAAAGACTGCATGTCGGTTGTTTGTGTAAAGGAACAAAAAGATGCTCAAGGTGGAGGAGGTGCCTGCGAGCTACCTCTCTCCATCGACGGTAGGTAATTAGGGGTTGCCGGCTTTGCCATCCAAGCCACCGTGTAAGGCCACCGTGGCATTGTTGGGCAAGGCCTATGCAGTAGTAGTCTTGCTTGTGGGTCACTGCAGACAATGACAGTGTTGCAGGCCTACCAAGCAGACCTGCTGAGTGAGCTCGACATATGGCGGCATTCAGCCAATTCCTTTCCTGTTGTCTCGAGTTTACCCGGGCATCCACGAGTGGAGCCCTGGCCAGCACTAGTGAGAGGGAGACCCAGATGGCGAGTATGGCAGCCCGCCAACCCCTGCAGACAGCCAGGGGAACCGGGCGGCCACAGTCGCGGCCTGCTACTAGGCCTGATCTGAGAATGGTCATAAAGGCCAAGCAGGCAAAGAAGAGCGGTCCTGAGGGGCTGTGGAGGGACGTATCAGGAGACATGAGGTGGTTAGGGCAGTTAGCCCCCAGCCTTACTGTAGGGCCTCCCCTAGCCAAGGTGGTCCCAAGTTTTCAGTGTTCTCTGGTCAGCGAGCTGTCACAAGGCAACAAAAATCTGATGCTTTCCCTCCAATAGAATGTGGAATAGTTAACATCCCTAAAAGACCATCTGGCAGCGTGGAAACTACTGCCAAATGTGTCTCCATGGGTTCTGTCTACCATAGAAAAGGGTTACCGGGTCCAGTTTATAGCTCGACCCCCCCCGGAGGTGTGCTCACCACAGTAGTCAGCACAAACCAGAGCCCGACGTTAGCACAGGAAGTAAGATCCCTCTTGGACAAAGGGGCCATAGAACATGTACCCCGTTATTCCCTGGTCCGCAAAAAATAGGAGTATGTGGACAATTTTAGATCTGCGTTAACTGAACTGTACTCTTCAGATATACAGGTTCAAGATGCTGACGCCCAAACTTATCGTTCCACAGATTCAGTTTGAGGAATGGTTTGTGATGATAGATCTAAAAGGTGCATATTTCCACATAGAAATATCACTAGCTTTATCCCCTCGCACCTTCACAAAGTGCATGGATGTCACTCTGGCTCCATTGTGACTCCAGGGCATCCGTGTACTAAACTACCTGGATGACTGGTTAATTCTAGCACAATCCAGGGAACTGGCAGTTCAACATTGAGATGTTGTGCTCACCCACGTGAAGAGCTTGGGGCTCAGATTGAACCTCAGAAAAGTATGCTTTCCCCAGTGCAGTGGACAACTTTTCTAGGGGTTATAAGGATTCTACTACGATGAGGGCATTTATATCCCCAACATGCGTAGGGTCAATCCTATCAACACTGAGCAAGATAAAGCTGGATCTTGGGAGACTATTGGTGCTTATGAGCCTATTGCACAGGAGACCGTTCAGTGGTGGCTGAGAAGCTGGTGGTTTTGTCCAAGGATGAAACCTCTGAGAATACTCAGTGTCATGCGGCGATGCCTACATGCTCTGAGAATTTGAGTGTCCCTGGTTTCTAGCCTTGGGTCACACTCTAGGGGTGTCTCCTTAGCGCAAGATGGTAATGACAGACACCTCCATCACGATCTCTGGTGTGGCCCTCATCTGGAGCGGCATATAAATTGCCTAGAAATGTGGGCCATATTTCTAGTACTGAAATTCCTTCTTCCTTAATTGAGAGGTCACTAGAGGTCTTATATATTGACCACCAGGGAGGATTATGTCCGTGCTCCCTGTTCAGGCAGGCGCAACTAATTCTTCTCTGGGTAGAAGGAAAGTTTTTCAGTGCAATGTACATTCTGGGAATATGGGGGCAGACATCCTGTTGAGGCAGGGGCTGAGGCCCAGGAATTGGTGGCTCCATCCACAAGTGGTGGAGTCCATATGGCGAGGTTTGGCCAAGCCTGACTGCATGTGTTCACCTCCGAGGAAACAACACACGGCCCGCTGTGGTTCTCCCTCACTCCTCCCGCACAATTAAGGCTGGACACCATTGTGCATATGTGGCTGAGGTCACATCTGTACGCTTTCCCCCATCGCTCTGCTCCCACAAGTTCTAGCCAGAGTTCTCCAAGACAGTCTATGTCTGCTGCTAGTAGCACCTTATTGGGCAGCTCAAATATGGTTCTCAGAGATAATATCCCTGCTAGATGTCACTCCTTGGGAGATTCCCATCTGCAGGGATCCACTGTAGACCCTGTGAACTGTGCAATAGCTACAGTCCTGGAGTTCTTACAAAAACATTTTTTAGCGGGGTGGGCTCCTTCTACAATCAGGGTTTACATGGCCACCATTTCGGCCAGCCACGCCCCTGTTGATGGAGCCTCTGTGGGGCAACATCCTCTAACTTCGAGATTTATGCGTGGTGTCAAGTGGCTGAGGCCCATCTGCAGGCCACGCATACTTTCCTGGGACCTTTCTGTGGTCCTGGAAGGTCTGTCAGGTGCCCCATTTGAGCCCTTAGAGTGGATCTACTGTCTCAAGCTGGAGGGCTGATTTATCACCCTCGGCCAGAACTATGGAATCTGTGGGTCTGGCCCCTGAGGGGCACCAGCTCATAGATTCTGGTCTCACAACTGAGGTTGTAGAGACCGTGTTAAATGCTAGAGCACCATCCACAAGGAAACTGTATGCACTCGAGTGGAAGCTTTTTGTCTTGTGGTGTGAAGAATGTCAGCTAGACCCAGTGACCTGCACAATAGCTACAGTCCTGGAGTTCTTACAAGAACGTTTCTCAGCGGGGTGGGCTCCTTCTACAATCAGGGTTTACATGGCCGCCATTTCGGCCAGCCATGCCCCTGTTGATGGAGCCTCTGTGGGGCAACATCCTCTAACTTCAAGGTTCATGTGTGGTGTCAGGCAGCTGAGGCATGTCTGCAGGCCGCATATACCTTCCTGGGACCTTTCTGTGGTCCTGGAAGGTCTGTCAAGGGCCCCATTTGAGCCCTTAGAGTCAGCCTCTGAAAAGTTTCTGACTCTAAAGGTAGCTCTTCTGCTGGCCCTGACATCTCTCAAGCGAGTAGATCTACAAGCTCTCTCTGTTTCCCCTTCCTGCCTTGACTTTGCCCCTGGATTAGCCTTCCTGTGGTGTTGCAGGCTTTCTGCCCTCCTCCATTCCCCACACCGGAACAAGAGAGAATGAGTGACAGTAGAGTGACAGTAGAGGTGATGCTGTGTCAAAACAGCGCATCTCTAATTGGATAGTGGAAGCAATCTCTATTGCTCATGAGGCGCGCGGTCTTGCTACGCCTCTGGGCATAAGGGCTCATTCCACTAGGGCGGTCGCCTCTGCGAAGGCTTTGTCCAAAGGGGTATCCTTACAGGATATGTGTGCTGCTGCAGGGTGGTCTACGCCACACACATTCATTCATTATTACAGCCTGGATATTCATTCCTCCCCAGGCTCGAGTGTCTTGCAGTGACCCTCAAGCTTGGGTCTTTTTGAACAGGCCGTACCCTTGGTATGACGGAGTGGGTATTCTCGTTCCCATAGTGTTATGCTAAACGCAACGTCAAAGGTCCCTTTGTAAGGGAACGAGACGTTGCGTAGCTTTGTCATACCAGGGTCATACAGGCCTGTGACGCACAGGCCTGTGCGTCTTGGCTTCAGATAATAGAGGCTGATGGCGCGGTTCACAAATGCCATATTTATATCACGCGACGCGCTTAATTGCCACGTCACCTGATCATGGCAGGCCCATAAATAGGCATGATTTTACACAAGCTTCAGATGCCAGACGCGTGCGAGAGGCACTCCCATAGTGTTATGCTAAATGCAACATCTCGTTCCCTTCTCAGGAAACAGGGTTACATGCGTAACACAGACGTTTCTTTTGTGAAGTCTTGACAATCTTTCCAGTCACTTAAGTGAGCTGTGTTAATCATGATTGTGTTGTCTATGTATGAGTATTCAGTAATTCTTGTCTGACTACTCTTTTGGATCATTCTATTTGAGCCTTATGCCTAATTGTATTTTGACCTTTGACTTTTTGATTTGGGGTTGTGCTTAATAAAACCTCTGCACATGCATCCTTGCTCCTCTGAAAAAAGAAGGAAAGAAAAGTAATTGGACAATAAATTTGTTTATCATGCTGCTGTAAAAATTGATGCAGCATTCTCATTATTTTCTGCTAGCCAGTGTAATCTATTGAAAATTCCTGGGACTTCTAATGAGTTTGAGTATTACATACAAAGACAAGCTATGACCACTGAAACCACCCTATGCTAACATAAACACAGGTGTTTAAATGAGGCTATCAATCATCCTTTTACCACTTATCATTTTGAATCATTTTCCCTTTGGAATCAGTACAAATGCTGTGTGAATATTGGCTCTTCTAAGCACGGTTAAAGACATACAATGAAATAGGTAGTTCTTGTTTGTTGTTGATGTGTGTACAGTTGTATAAGAATTTCAATAATGGATTTAATTTTTCTTGGGAAGTGTTTGGAAACAAAGCCTTGAAAGAAATAAGCACATGCTGCAAACTGCCTGAGTGAGTTGGATTGTGTGTGTGTGGTGTGGGAGAGAGAGAGAGAGAGAGAGAGAGAGAGAGAGAGAGAGAGAGAGAGAGAGAGTTGGACTATTTAATGTGCATGTGTTTGTGTGTTTGTATGTCTGAAATCTAGGAAAACTGCAAGCAATGGAAACAAAAAAAATGTTTTCCTGCTCGTAATTTGTTTTCCAATCACTTTTGCACCCATGCTTTTGGAACATGTCTAAATGTACCCCTGCCTCGAACTTTCCTTCACAGCTTTGATTGTCAGATTGGTATACAACACATATGCACAAAATACACAACAATACACATGATTTCCATTACATGAGAATAGATGTTAAACTTCATGCTCATTTTGCCAGCGAACTGACAAGAACTTCGCCAAGATAAGCACCAACTCAGATATCACTTCACAGTAAACTAGTGTCCCTATGTGTTTCCATCCATTTACGCTTCCTTCCATGTAATGTCCTTCAGTTTGGTGTTGATAGCTGACTCCAGGGATCTGCTTATTTTGGTTGAGCTAAGTAGGGTACATCCCTGGGGTCTTCAAGTGGGCACCTTCCATCCTTGGTGTTTCGTCGACTAGCCCACGACACCTCAAGAGGGCTCGACGGTGGTTCTGGCGTCCCAGAATCACCCCCCTCCGTTCCCCACTCAACTCAGCCCAGCTAATTTACTTGTACCGTTCTTTCTTTCTATTGTGCTTGAACTCCCCAGCCAGAATCTTTCCGTCTCAACCACAGCCAATTGCTGCTTCTCTCTGCTGCTTCAGATAAATTCTTCACTGTGCGACACAACTCTTGGCCGTTGAATCCTACATCTCTAAGAAACCGGGTTGTAGAGTGTGCCACAAATCCTCGACATCCTACTTCCACTGGGTAAACCCAAATTCTCCATCCTCGCTGTTCTGCTTCAGTGGCTAGTTGAGCATACCGCAATTTCTTCCTCTCATATGCCTCATCTACAGCATCTTCCCATGGCACTGTTAACTCTACCAGGTGAACAAGGCATGCTGACCCAGACCACAAGACTATATCTGATCGAAGGTTTGTGGTGGCAATCTCAGGTGGAAAAATAAGCCGTTGATCGACATCTACCAGCATCTCTGGCAGCTTCCAGTTGTCCTGGGCGAGGATTGGTTTTAACACCTTTTGGTGGTTGCTCTCCTGGACGGAGGAATATTGTCTTTTGTATGTACTGTTTTGATGGAACAGGTGGCAACTTATTGGTCATGTTACGCCTGTCTTCCAATGCTAATGCCAAACATCGCAGCACCTGGTTGTGGCGCCAAATAAACCGTCCTTGGCTAAGAGCCACCTTGCATCCTGTCAAAATGTGCCTTAATGTTGCAGATGATGAACACAAAGGACACGAGGGATCCTCTCCTACCCAAAGGTTTAGGTTCTGCGGTGATGGGAGAACATCATACGTTGACCTTATAAGGAAACCGATCCTGCTCTGTTCATTGCCCATAGGTCTTGCCAGCCAATCTTATGTTGTTCCACACTCTCCCATCTCATCCATTCTCCCTGCTTGCCTTAGAGATGGGCTTTATACACCTCATCTTCTCCTCCTGCTTTTGCACCTCATTAACTACAAGCTTCCTCCGTTGCGCTGGGGCTGCCTTGTGCCATGTAGGAGGACCTGAACTGAAACCAAGACCCCCTCTTCCATGCTGAACTTGCCCCATAATATCACCAATTTGAAGGGAAGCCTTTGCATCCTCCACAGCTTTCTTTGCCACCCCCTTTCTTCCAGTTTTCAACACAGGTGCTGCCTCCCTTACGCATTTATCGCGTGACTCTACTAATGTCATTTCCAGTCGGACCTTGGCGCACTTAAACTCCTCGGTTAAAGCGGAGACAGGTAACTGCAGTATTCCTTTACCATAAAGCCCCACTCTGCTGAGGCAGCGTGGAACTCCCAACCATTTCCTGATGTATGAACTGATTAAAGCTTCCAGCTTCTCTACTGCTGTCAAAGAAACCTCATACACAGTCAGTGGCCAGAGCAACCTTGGTAGTAGGCCAAACTGAAAGCACCAGAGTTTTAATTTACCTGGTAAAGCGCTGCTGTCTATGCTCTTCAACCCTTCCACCACTTGTTGTCTAACTTCTCCCACATGAACTGTGTCCTTTAGATCTCCGTCGTACCATCTCCCAAGGCTCTTCACTGGCTTCTCAGACACTGTTGGTATTGCCTCACCATTAATGAAGAACGTTTTATCTACCACTTTACCTTTAACTATAGAGATGCTCCTTGATTTAGTGGGCTTGAATTGCATTCGCGCCCATTCGATGTTATTGGTTAACTTGCCCAATAATCGATTAGTGCAGGCTACTGTTGTAGTCATGGTTGTCATATCGTCCATGTATGCTCGAATTGGTGGTAATTGTATTCCTGAAGCCAAGCGCTCTCCTCCCACTACCCATTTAGATGCCCTAATAATTACTTCCATTGCCATGTAAAAGCCAGCGGAGAAATAGTACATCCTGCCATTATTCCAACTTCTAGGCATTGCCACGTAGTGCTGAATTCTGTAGTTGAAAAACTAAATTGCAAATCTCCAAAATAGGCTTTCACTAGATTTGTTATAGTCATTGGTACACTGAAAAAATCAAATGCTGCCCAAAGAAGTTCATGTGGCACTGAACCGTATGCATTAGCCAAATCCAGAAATGTCACATGGAGCTCCTTCCTCTCCTTTTTTGCTGATTGAATTTGCTCCCAAATCACACTAATATGTTCTAAGCATCCTGGAAAACCTGGAATGCCTGCTTTTTGAATTGAAGTGTCGATGAAGCAGTTCTTTAATAGGTAAGTTGACAACCTCTGAGCAATAATGCTGAAGAAAATCTTGCCTTCTACATTTAGTAGGGAGATAGGGCGAAACTGACTAATGCTGCTAGAATCTTTTCCTTTAGGTATAAAGACTCCACCTGCTCTGCGCCATGCTCTTGGTACTACTTGTACTTCCTTAATAACATCTACTTTAGCAAGAGACCATAACTACTCAATATGTCCTGAAGTTCAATTGCATATACTGTATACCAGGTTATAAGATGTTTAAAATTGGTTTGACCCTTACTTGTCTTGCAGTCATCTATATGAACATGATGTTTCTGCTCATCTCATGTTTGAGTTAAGTTTCTAGATAAACAGTGGAGCAAAACCTCATCATGATGGTGCACAGCCTAAAGGAGCTACACTAGTTAATGAAAGTCTTTATTAGCTTTTAATTTGAGGAACAAACAACAGTGGAATTTTTGTACCCTGTGATTTTCTTTGTCTCTTCTTATATTCACTCATGTAGTTATGTGTAACTCTTTTAATAAATCTTTAATACCAAATCCAACTCACAAGGCAGAAGAATAGTCAATAAAAATACAGGCCAAAAGATTGTGTGAAAAGACAAAAACAGGATAAACCAAATCAAAAATGGGAAAGGCCAAAGCCAGAATACAAACAAGTGAGAATACAGTTCAGAACTGCCATTCAAAAGAGAGAATGAAATTGTGTAAAGAATATTGGAAACATCAGTGCTTAAATACATAGGCTGTATTTGAATTCACATACTGTGACAGTACCTACTGCATTTGATTCAGTACCTATTACTTGGCCACTGATACAGTTCATGGTGATCAGTACTAGTCTGTAGCATGAATACAATCTGGACGTACTACATCCGCCATGTTGTCATGTGACCTACAACTTAAAAAGAGCCGACGAGCTGCCTTCTGCCATTTTTGGTTCTGTCAGCTCTTCCACAACCAGTCCCATTGCCTTATGGGACAGTGCAGTGTTCATTGGTTCCCTACTGCAGAATCTTGGCAGAAGCAGTAGGTCATCCAGGTATTTCTCACCTACTGTTTTATAAATACTGAGAATTCGGACATACTACTCTTTTGGCGTACTGCTTTTCACCTAGGGTAGTAGGGATATTTGTATACAGTATAGTGTGTTGATTTTCAAACAGGAAGCAGGAGTGTGTTAGAGTCCAGGTGAATTGGAGAGTTGTAATGTCTGGACTGGATTGTACATTGAATCAGTGGCTCCTGGAATGGTGGTGGAACTGGACGCGACATCAGCTTAATGACTTGCTTGTCTATGATGAGGTGAAAGAAAAAGAGAAGATGATGACAATAGAGCAAAGGAGCAAAAACAAATAAAGAAAATAAAATAATATTGATTAAGATCACTGATTAATGTTAATGTTGTAAAACATGTGCCTATTTTGCCCTAATGGGAGGAAAAGAGAGATATGGAAGGGAAAACTTTTTTTGTGTATAATTCTCAGGGGACTACCAACAAACAAACCGACAACTCAGAAAGACAGACAGAGAGAGAGAGAGAGAGAGAGAGAGAGAGATATGATTGAACTGAAGATCAGGTAGTAAATAATTTTTGCACCTTTATTGACAAACATACACACACAGTAATTCCAATTGCTGTTAATTTGTGCAGAGCAACAGTTCCAAAAATGAAATGATAGCAGCATTGTATCCTGTTTCTCATACTTTTTTTTTTTTTACCTTCCTAATATACTATATTGGTGCTCTTTACAAATCAGACCCATGAGCATCCATTGGCTAAAGTCTGTGGCAACCAAGAAAATGAGTGACACTAAATTATTTTCAACTTGACAAGCAAGTTGCAATTGCTTTGTCAGTTTTACGCTCTCTTTTGAGGTTTCTTTGATAATTGAAAGAATAACCTTTCTGAGAAATCAAAATTGACAGAGAGAGAAAAAGAGGGCAGGAAAGAGAATATTGAATTTGAATCTCTTCCTTGTTATAGATGTAACAGTTGTCAAAATTGTGTCCCTAAACTGATATGGAGAGCCCAAGATAAAGAGGATGAGAAAAAAACCCTTACATTTATATGAGTGCATGAGTGTCATATTAGTTCATAAGGGAATACATCATGTTTTTTGGTGTATACCCAATATTTATGATGTTCAAAGGGTGACAGTTGGATGTACTCATAGAGGTGTAACTATAGGACAAGCAAGGCAGGAAACAGCTTAGGGCCCTGAATTTTAAGAATTTGAAAGTTTCTCATTTTGCTCAAATTGTCTTAACAGCTTAGTCTTTAAAAGTATATATAGAATATAAAATCCATCACTTTACCTACGATGTTCTATTGTAGCCTACATGATGAAATGATGGTTTATTTAATTGGGAAGCTTGATCTAACACTACATCTTATATGCAGGATATAACACTATCAGTAAGTTGTCCTATGGTTGGCTCATCATACTGAGGATTTTGTGGATTTCTGATGTATTTATAAAGGCATCTGGGTAACTTAGGGAAGCCTCTTCTTCTTCTTCTTCTTCTTCTTCTTCTTAATGGCAATAAAGAGGAAAAAATGGCAGGAGGGCCCGTTGCATTTAGTGCCTAGAAGTGTCTCTGTGTACTTGCAGAGTTTCTTATTTTAGTTCAATTTTGATGTTTCTGTTATCTCATTTAAAGTTGTTTTAATAATGTATTAATATACTTACAGTTTTTATAAATGGCAACCATTTATTGCATATTTTATGGAGTTACTGACACTTCCCACTTAAATTTTTGTGCCTGTTGTTGGGTTTTACAATATCTATATAACCAGTGATAGTTATATATATATATATATATATATATATATATATATATATATATATATATATATATATATATATATATATATATATATGGGGGGGGGGGGGGGGGTATTGTTATACTAACAATACCTTTGTTAGTATAAAAAGAAAAAAAAAAGTAAATGATTGTTGCTGTGTGTCAGTCGGTTTATTTTTCTTCTCAATAAAACTTTATTGGAAAAAAAAAAAATATATATATACCTATAGTTTAACTTTATTTTCACAAAGGAGTCGTTTGAAATTAAATTTCAAATAGGCATATCATAGATAAACACAAATGTAACGACATCTAAGAATTGGCAGAGAAAGTGAAAACTATTCTCACCTTTCAATTTTGTTAATATGATTAGAATGTTAAATTTTTATAGGGATTGCTTTAATAATAAATGCTATAATAAAAAATTTACAGCCTTCAGACTTTTTATTCTCAATAAATGAACTCCGCTTATTGAACAGTATCCTGTAATGGAAAAAGATTTTCACAATTATATTACTGTAAAATTTGTATAATTATTAATCAGCAAGACATATGTTCCTTAGAGCCCCTAGAGACTTTTTAAAGGTTCAAGGTAAAGTATTCTTAACCAGACTAGCTCTATCTTCACAATTCTTTCTTCATCATGAATTTCTCTCTCACTTTCCCTCTCTCTGTCAGTTTTTTCTCTCTCTATCTATCTGTCTGTTTGTCTGTCTTTCTCTCTCTCTCTCTCTCTCTCTCTCTCTCTCTCTCTCACACACACACACACACACACACACACACACACACACACACACACACACTTTGTTCTTCATTTAGCCCCTCCTTTGTCACCAGAAATGAATTGGAGATGTGGCCGAAGAAACCAGGGGGATGTCAATAATTTAAGGAGCAAGGGCTAATTTTAATCCATCTTGGTGAAATGTGCATACAAAGTTTCAAAGTTAGGGCATGCCAAGAATCTGTCATGTGATTCATGTTACCAAGAGAAAATTAATTTTAAAGACACATCATAATATAGATTTATAGACTTTAAAAAAGTCTCTTGGACTCCTAGGGCAGTCTGTGTGCCAGAGACTGAAACAGAGGAAGGGTTGGAGGGAGAGGGTCAATTTGTCATTGGTCGATATGACTGCTTTGGTTTTCTAGACTGATGATGACTGGAAGAGACTGTCACAGACTCTTCCATTCTGCCCTACAGCCTCTTAACCAACATAGTCTCATGACTGCATATTTACAAGGGCTCTCATGAGCCAACTGCTGTGAAAAGTTAGGACTAGTTAGGGTTAAAGATGAAAGTTGTCTCATGCTGCTTTGTAAAAGTTACACAGATTAAAGCTACACACTGCAATCGTCTCACAATAATGTAGTGAACAACATATTGAGTGATAGCTAATAAAAACTAGTAATGCTAATGCTTTAAAAACCAGTTCCAAATTTAGGCATAGATGGATTTTCCAACAATATGATGTACCAAATGGATTGGCCCCATCATTTAGGATACTGAATATCCCTCCAACCATCCTTCCATGCTAAAATGCAAAATTACTATGTTTGTCTATGCTGAAAAAGGTGATATCATTCAAACATCTCTTCCTGCCTAGGGATGAAACGGTTACCAGTTACACGATAAAATTCCCAGACAGTTAGTATTACCATGTCACATTTAATTATCATTAAAACCGTGTGTGATTATCATGATTTGTAAAACTCACGGTAAATGCTGCCCACACACACACACAGCATGAATCTGACATAGGTGCAGTATTGCTTTTCAAGTGTGAAAATGAATGCTACAATTAAAAACTGAACACATCTTTTGAATACAGCATGAGCCGAATGAGTCTCAGCACAGATCAACAGGAGTCAGATTTCATTTATCACGTTTAGAAAGTGAGGCGAGCTGACTGACAGGAGTGAGGCAAGCTGAAGAAGATGGTGTAAGATTTAGTTTAATATAAGCGAGTTTGTCATTGTACTGTTTTGTTGTTGTGATTTTCATTAAGAATAAAAATGAACCCACCATTCAAGCAATTGTTGCTAATTCAAAAGTGAAAGTGAAATGCGCAAGGACTCACGAGCATTGCTAAGTGATTTTAAAGTGAAGGGGCAAAGAGGTAAAAGTACCAACGAAGCACTAAAGCCCCCTTTCGCAGCAACTTTTTTCTGGCAATCTCTGAAGACAGGGTTACCATCTTCTATTAAGTGTCCCTCAGAATTTTTCTAAAATCCAAAATATGACCACACTTCGGATTTGGTCCTCGTTAAAATGTTGGAAATTCTCCCAAATGCTGTCACTGCCTTCTGCCATGTTCTCTAACTGAACTAAATGATTTTTATTACTATAAAAAAGCAAAATGACAGTGTTTAAATGATTTCAGTGTGTTTATCAGTACTTTTTCAGCACATGTTAACAATACTATGATAATACTGATAACCATGATAGTTTTGGTCACGATTATCATGATATGACATTTTCATACCGTTACATCTCTATTCCTGCCAAAGTAAAAGATTCTTGGATATGTAAAATGACTGAAAGAAAGCCAGAAGCCTGATTTATCAAATGACATGCCAAGTGGCATTGGAAAGTTGATTAGTTTTCAATCTTGTCATAACTTCTACCACAAACACTCCACCCTCACTGAAACTAGGACAAATGTTGCATTGCAGCTATAGAAATCTCTAAACAGCTTATTCTGATCCTCAGTGAAAATATTTAGGCACCTATAGATAGTTTGTATTAGTTGCTATTTATGGCTTCTTACAGTGTGAAAAAGCTCCCTTGATTGAGCTGCTTATCTGCACCCTAAGAAATCCCTATGCTCAAGTGATATGACCCAGTGTGACTTGAAACTTAATTAATGAGCCACAGTTTACTCAGAGGATGAATTAGTAAACAATTAAACAATGACCTTGCAAGAAATTCCTAAAAATATATAAAAATCTATCTAGGATTTAAACATGGCCAGATGGAGAAGGTTATTATTGTGTAAACTATTTACTATATAAGGTTTATAACACAAAGAATGAATTAGAGAGACATGAAGTATAGCTTTGTAAGTTAATAATAATTTATTTTGGATGATGTCAATGAACTCAACAGGGTTTATGTCAACAAACACAGTCAGTCCCTTCAGCGATTTTTGGTTACAGCCAAACAGTGGAAACTGTAATGGATTCATGGTCCAAAAAAAAAAAAGAAACCTTTTCTCATTTAACTAATTAACTTAGAGACGAGAAAATAATAACAGAGCACTCTGGCTGGTGAGAAGGAGCAAAAGGCTTAGTGGGGGTGTGGGTTCCGCTGGGTGTTTATTACAATCTGCTCGCTAACAGCCCTGGAGAACTGAATGACTTTGAGATTGTGTCCTCCACGTTCCCATAGAAGCAGATGTAGCTTATGAGCACTGACAACATTCATGAAGTTCCTTACAATGCTAAAGGCTTGCATTTCACAAAGCGTAGTATGTCATATAGTCAAATTATTGGCATCTGTCAAAAAAAACCCTGAATATATACAATGCATAATGAATTAAATGAGGGGTGTTCCGAGATGGGTTTTCAATACAATCCAGATCCAAAGACAGATATGTGGCAACCTCACTGAATGTAGGAATGATCTTGTGATTAAGGAAAATATCCTGTTTATCATAGAGAAGATTGACTTTTTTGTCCGTGGATTGTGTGTATAAATGTAATGTTCCATTTCTCTGATGAGGAAATAATATAAATTGTTGTGAAAAAGTATTTGCCCTGATTTCTTCAGTTTTTGTGTATATCTCATACTAAATCTTTTCTGAAATTAAAGTCAAACTGAGTAAACACAAAATACAGCTTTTAAATGATAATGTTATTTATTAAATTATTATATTTATTGAAGAAAAAAAAAGTTATCCAATACCAACTGGGCCTGTGTGAAAATGTATTTGCCCTATAGTTACTAATTCCCCAAATATACAAAACTGTATTAAAAATGGGGTTCAGCTGGACTAGGCACAACCAGGCCTGATTACTGCAAACCCTGTTCAATCAAAAACAAACACTTTTTCAATCAAAAACAGAACTTTTTCAACAGCATGAAGTTGGTTAAAAAGTCTTTTAGTAACACACTATGCCAAAATTGAAAGAAATTCCCGAAATTATGAGGAAGTAAGGTGATTGAAATGTACCAGTCTGCGAAGGGTTATGACCCTATTTCAGTGGCTCTGGGACTCCAAAGAACCACAGCAAGTGCCTGTTGTGTACCTTCCCAGAAGTGGTTGACCTTCCAAAATTCCTCCAAGAGCACAGCAAGTACTCATTCAGCAAGTCATAAAAGAGTCAAAGACAACATCAAAGGACCTAGAGGCCTCTCTTGCATCAATAAAGGTCACTGTTCATGACTCCACTATCAGAAAGACACTGGGCAAAAATGGCATCCATGGAAGTGTGGTAAGGCAAAAACCACTGCTAACCCAGAAGAACATTAAAGCTCATCTGAATTTTGCCAAAACACACTTTGATGATCCTCAAAACTTTTGGGTGAACGTTCTGTGGACTGATGAGCTGAAAGTGGAATTGTTTAGAAGACAGCGGTCCGGTTACATCTGGCGTAAACCAAACACAGAATTCCACAAAAAGAACATCATACCTAGGGTCAAGCATGGTGGTGGAAGTGTAATGGTGTAGAGATACTTTGCTGCTTCTGGGCCTGGGCAACTTGCAATAATTGAGGGAAACATGAATTCTGCTCTTTACCAGAAAATCCTAAAGGAGAATGTCCAGTCTTCAGTGCATAAGTTGAAACTCCAGTGCAACTAGATTATGCAGCAAGACAATGATCCAAAGCATAGGAGTAAATCCTAGGCCTAGAAGTAAGTGAAAGACTGATCTCCAGTCATAAGTGTTTGGTTGCACCCCTCTTCATCTCCCTTCACTGGCTTCCTGTAGCTGCCCGCATCAAATTTAAGGACTTGATGCTCACGTACTAGACCTTGTCTGGAACAGCACCCCCCTACCTCAACACTCTCCTTGAGGTTTATGTTCCCTCACTGAACCTGCGATCGGTTAAAGACTGATGTCTGGTAGTGCCTACTCAGCGAGGCACAAGGTCCCTTTCCAGAACCTTCAAACTGACTGTCCCTCAGTGGTGGAATGAACTTCCAACCTCAATCCAGAAAGCAGAATCTATCAGTACCTTCAAAAAACGGCTAAAGACCCACCTTTTCCAAGAACACTTAACTAACCCCTAACCCCCCCACCCCCTTTATATATATATATATATATATATATATATATATATATATATATATATATATATATATATATATAAACTGGCTCTTACACCTTTACTCTATGGACTTTCCTTCTCCAGAACTTAATTAAAAATCTTGTATGGTCACACTACTTGTATTGTTCTCCGCATGATATATCGCTTTGCTTGTATTTCCTCATTTGTAAGTGGCTTTGGATAAAAGCATCTGCTAAATGAATAAACATAAATGTAATGTAATGCAGTTATTGCTGCTAAAGGTGGCTCAAACAGATTGTAAGTTTATGGGGGCAGTTAGTTTTTCACATTGGTGATAGGTGTTGGATAACTTTTTTTTGCGTCATAACAAAATAATAAAAAACTGTATTGTGTGTTTACTCAGGTTGCCTTTGTTTTATGTTGTATTTCGTTTGAAGATCTAAAACTATTTAGTATGCGATATATAGAAAAACAGAAGACATCAGGACATCAGCACTATATGTGAATGTGAGAGTATGGTATGATTATACAAAAATATTATGAATCAAACTTCAGTAATTGAAACTTTATTTAGAAGTCATTGAAATTTATTTAGAAGCGTGATCTACCATTTAAATTCCACCATTATACTCAAAGTGCATCCAATTGTACATCTAAAAAAAAGTAACTCATATGTATGTTGTGACAACAGGCCGGTGGCTGGCGCACAAAAGGAAAAGAGCGCTCCTCCCACGACTGCCACTATGGTGCTGAAGAGACAGCTCCTCTTCAGCACCACCAATGTTTTGGACAGCCGGAGAGAGCGTGGCTGCAAGGCGGGGCTGCCGACACACACACGGCTGGCGGCTAATGATCAGCGCGGTCGCTCTCCACCATCTAGCAGCCGACGGGAGAGTATGAAAGGGTCATCCTCCACTAACAATGGGAGAGAGGGCTCCTGAGGCATGCATAATAATTTGTTCTGGGTTTCTTGCAGAGGATTCAGACGCGACAGAGGATTTCGCCCTACTGGCTGCACCCACGGCATCGCCTGACTGCAGAACGGGATCTCAGCTGCTCAGAAAGCCCCCAGCACGGCCCCGGCAGCCCCACGGATGACACTGGCGCCTGAGCACTTCACCCCACTGCACCTCCTTTGCACCCACACCCTCACGGAATTTAAATAAACTCTCCACGTTTGCCCCATAAACGGCCTCTTGTGTGTCTGTGCCCAGCCCATTGCTATCTAGGTTCACTGCACTGGTGGAGGATGTGGGCATAAGCACAGACCCACGCACTTAAAAAAACAAAACAAAACACATCGGTACAACATACAATAAAAAAATGGATCCCATGCTGCAACACCTGATGGAGACCAATCTCCAGCAGGAGGCTGTGATGCAGCAGCTTGCCCAGAGCCTGCAGGTTGCAACCAGGGAGCTTCTGGCCCAGAAAACAATGACCCCTGCAGCCGCCACACCTCTCTCTGACCCGGCCAAGAAGCCCGGCGCCTTCTTTCCCACCTGACCCCAGAGGACGACAACGAGGCCTACTTAGAGGCCTTTGAACAGGTCATCCACCGGAAAGCCTGGGGCATCGAAGAGTGGCCACATATCCTCGGGCCGCTGCTCTCCGGAGAAGCACACGCGGGGTACTATGCCCTCTCTCCGGAGGAAGCAGCAGACTATGCAGAAGTAAAGAGGGAGACCCTGGCATGGTGTGGGTGAACCCCCCAACAGGTGGTGGCGGAGTTCCACCGATGGAGCTATAGGCCTGGAGCCAATCCACGCGGACAGATGGACGCCCTCCTGTACATCACCAAAAGGTTGCTCCAACCAGACTAGTACACCGCCACTGAGGTTGCAGAGAAGGTGGCCATGGATCGGTTCCTGAGAACTCTGCCACCCACAGAATGCCAGGACGTTGGGTTGCAGGCTCCCGGAATGTCCAAGGAACTAATAACCGCCCTGGAACGTGCCTTGGCCACCCTGGATCTCGGCAGGAAAGGACGGTGAACCCTTATCCCCCCTAGAAGGTTCCCACCACACCGGCCCAAACACCAGCGCTACGCCGGGCAGGGAAAGAGCAACCGAAGCCACCCTGCCTACAGGACACCCAGGGACGAGCCCATGCCGACAGAGCCGGACCCAGGGACACCGAAGAAGGCCCAGAAATGCTGGCTGGCAGGGTGTGCCCTCCACACACCGGACCCGCCAAAAGCACCCACCCTGACAATGTGGGTAGAGGGAAGCCCGGTCACCGGACTGTTGGACTTAGGAAGTACTGTGACGCTGGCCAGATCGACAATCATGCCAAAAAAGGTCAGCAGGAACGGAACCATCACGGTGACCTGCGTACATGGGGATGCACGGGAAGTCCCCACCGCCGAAGTCCAAATACAAGGTAGAGCAGGCACCTGGCCACTCCTAGTGGGCGTCATCCCCGACCTCCCATTACCACTGCTCCTGGGAAGAGACTGGCCAGGGTTCCCGGCCAGCCCAGCTCCCAAGGCCAGGAGGGTGCCCCAGTGAGTGAAGGAGGCATGAGTTTGGCAGGCCTACATGGCTCAAGATGAGGGGGACGCCACATCAGAAGGTGAGCCGCACACATATACTAACCCAATATTGTGTGTTCCAACAGGTGAACCAGAGGAGAACTTCGGGTGGGAGCAGAAAGAGGACAACCACCTGAAGCACTGCTGGGCCCAGGTGCGTCAGATCGAAGGGGTCGACCAGAGTCCGGACCAGAGGCTCCCCTCCACCTACTCTCTAGTCAGGGGAGGCCTGCTTTACCAACGGACCAGCCACAGAGGGGAAATCATGGACCTCCTGGTAGTCCCCAAGATCAGAACCAAAACACTGATGCACCTGGCCCATGCCCATCTGCTCAGGGGCCACCTGGGGGCACGAAACACCCTGGAAAAACTGAAGGACCACTTTGTCTCTTGGGGGATGGACACAGAGGTCCGGGGCTTCTGCCAACAGTGCTCCCAGTGCCAATGCACCACCCTGAGGAAGCCCCCGCCAGCGCCCCTTATCCCTCTTCCCATCATCCCATCCCATTGGATGATTGGCATGGACCTCTTGGGGCCGCTTTCAAAATCCGCCCGGGGTCATGAATACATACTGATCATCGTGGACTACGCCACCAGGTACCCCGAGGCGGTGCCACTACGTAAAGCCACCTCCCGCAACATCGCTACAGAACTTGTGCTCCTGTTCAGCCATGTGGGGATCCCGAAGGACATACTGACAGACCAAGGTACGCCTTTTGTGTGGAAACTAATGTCTAATCTGTGTCGGCTGTTGCAGTTAAAACACCTGAAGGTGTCCGTCTACCACCCACAAACTGATGGGCTTGTCGAACGGTTTAACCAAACCCTGAAGCGGATGCTGCGTCAGATGGTAGACAAGGAAGGGAGGAACTGGGACCTCCTCCTGCCCTATGTCCTCTTCGCCATCCGGTGTGCCCCCAAGCATCCACAAGCTTCACACCCTTCAAGCTCCTCTTCGGACGGCGACCTCGAGGATTACTGGACGTGGCACGAGATGTGTAGGAAGAACAGCCCTCCCCGTTCCGCTTGGTCATCGACTTCATACAGGAGATGCAGGAGAAGATCGACCGAGTGGCCCCGATTATCCAGGAACATATGAGAGCCACCCAGAAGGAACAGAAAAGAGTGTACAACCACACAGTGCAACACGGGAGTTCCAGCCTGGTGTTCGGGTACTCCTGCTAGTGCCAAAAAGCTCCTGTAAGTTCCTATCCCGGTGGCAAGGCCCATATACAGCCCTCGAGAGGAGGGGCGCCGTGAACTATCACCTGCAGCAGCCCGGTAGGCGAGCAGTGACAAAATCGTACCACATAAACCTGCTGAAGAAGTGGATGGAACCAGTTTCAGTATTGTCTGCATGCGCTGCCCTAGACACAGATCACAACGAGGGTGCCTTGGTCCAGCAGGGTGAAGACCTTACCCCCACACAAAGACAGGAGCTGATGGAGTTGGTGGGCCAGTTCACCGATGTCTTTTCTACCTCCCCAGGGATGACGCAGCTGGTCCACCACGAGATTAAAACCTGTCTGGGAGTGGTGGTATCAAGGAGGAGGTCGGCCAGATACTGAGGGACAACATAATAGAGGAGTCTGCCAGCCCCTGGTCCAGCCCCATCATGGTTGTGCCAAAGCCCGACGGAAGTATGCACTTCTGGAACGACTTCCGGAAGCTGAATCGGGTCTCAGAGTTCGACAGCTATCCCCTCCTCCAAGTAGACAACCTAGTGGAGCGACTGGGGAGGGCCCGGTTCATATCCACACTGGACCTGACAAAAGGTTATTGGCAAGCCAGACCAGGTGAAATGGTGTGCAGAGGCGGAGCGGGCATTCCAAGCCCTGAAAGAGGCTCTCACCCAAGTACTGCGTAACCCAGACTTCACCCTTCCATTTGCAGTACACACAAATGGATCCAAAACCGGGCTGGGTGTCGTACTCTCGCAGACCTTCAATGGAGAAGAACACCCGGTCCTCTACATCAGCAGGAAGCTGTCCCCAGCTGAGAGGAGATATGCTGCCTTGGAGAGAGAGGCCCTGGCAATAAAGTGGGCCATCGAGGAGCTGCGCTACTACCTGGCCAGTCTGCACTTCATTCTGGTGACGGACCACGCTCCACTGCTGTGGATGGCCAAGGCCAAAGACACTACCACCAGGGTAACACGATGGTTCCTTTCGTTGCAGGAATTCTCTTTTCAGGTCCAACACCGGGCAGGAGTCCAACATGGGAACGCAGATGGCCTCTCACAACGTGATGCACTGTGGGCCCAACACACAGTGGCAGTAGGCTCTGAGCTGGGGGAAGGTACTGTGACGACAGGCCGGTGGCTGGCGCACAAAAGGGAAAGAGCGTTCCTCCCACGACTGCCGCTATGATGCTGAGGAGACAGCTCTGTTTCAGCACCACCAATGTTTTGGACAGCCGGAGAGAGCGTGGCTGCCGACACATACACAGCTGGTGGCTAATGATAATCAGTGAGTGCGGCCGCTCTCCACCATCTAGCAGCCGACGGGAGAATATGAAAGGGCCATCCTCTGCTAGCAAAGGGAGAGAGGGCTCCCGAGGCATGCATCATAATTTGTTTTATGTTTCTTGAAGAGGATTCAGACGTGACAGAGGATTTCACCCCCCTGGCTGCACCCGTGGCATTGCCTGATTGCAGAACGGGATCTCAGCCACTCGGGAAGCCCCCAGCACGGCCCCGGCAGCCCCGCGGATGACACAGGCGCCTGAGCACTTCACCCCACTGCATCTCCTTTGCACCCACACCCTCACGGAATTTAAATAAACTCTCCACGTTTGCCCCATAAACTGGCTCTTGTGTATCTGTGCTCAGCCCACCGCTGTCTAGGCTCGCTACAATGTGTATACTGAATGTCCAGTGAGTTGTATGCAGGCTTGGGGAGTAACATAATACATGCAATGGCATTATGTAATCAGGATACAAAAAACTGGTAACTGTAATCCATTACAGTTACATAAAAAAAACCGTAAAAAAGTAATCAGATTACAGGTACATTTTGAAAAAAAATAGAATACTATCAGGAAACAAATTAATCAAACAAAATTAATCTTTTGACATAACACAGCTGCTTGATTATAGTTCTGGTTCTCTCTTGCTAGTCATGGCTCACATCAGCTACCTGCTGATACATGCGCAAATAAATTTTGTGCAAAGCTAATTTGGTAGAATTGAACACAAATTGTTCTCTGAAATGCTTTTGTTAGGGTGACCATGTGTCCTCTTTTTCCCGGACATGTCCCCTTTTTTGGACCTTTAAAAAGCGTCCGGCCAGGTTTTCTAAATTTGAGAAAATGTTCGGGATTCGGCTTTAGTTTCATTATGATGTGCATACAGTCTAATACTGTGATGTGTGCGCACATTTTTGCTTTGCTTTAACCCCTCTCCGTAATTCCCACCTTCTCGCACACTAATTGGTCAAGTATAAAAGACTTGCAGCAACTATTGATCAAAGTCCTGCCTCTCTCTTTCTAGTCTACTCTCAGTGAATGTGCGAAGGTGAAGCACTGTTGTGTATGGCATCAAACAGTTGCAATAGCAGCAAATGACAGATGTCCTCAGTCAAAACAATGCCCATGGCCATATAAAGTCATTTTTTATTTAATATTATCACATTGCTTTGAATTCCATGGCCAGTCAAATGTGTAAATGATGTCAGAAGTTCCACTCGTGGCATCTTATATTTTATTTTATTCCATGGACATTCAAAAGAATGTAGGAAAAAAAGTAAACCGTGGGCAGAGTGAAATCACTTTTATTTATATATATTTATGTGATGCTAATAGTGTGTCTTTTTCAGTGTATTAAAGTCTGCATTCATAATAACACTGTTTTGAATGCTAATAATAATAATAATAATAATAATAATAATAATAATAATAATAATAATTAAAGCCATGTAATAATTAAAGTGGCTTGCCAAATAAAAATGATCTTTTATTACATCAGCAACACTATTAGCAACACTGCACACTCTTGAGTCCACACAGCAGAAAGCAATGGTCTGTCACTGCTCCACTTAAACAAGCTCAACATGCTGAGAAGTACACAATGGTGTCAAGTTGCCTCAGCTGATCCAACACAACAAGCATGTGGATTACTCTAAGCTGATTTGCCCATAATTTCCTCTGCCAGCACTTAATTTAAAAAAATAAATAAAATAAAACATGAACCCTATCAGAAACAAAGGAAAACAGTACAAATGGATGTACAAATTCCTGGGCAACCTCATCTCAAGTTCAAGCTCATAATTGGTCCCAATTAAAGATGTATGCAGGGCTGTTTTTATTTTCATTTTTATTGTGCTTGAACATTTAAGATTTTTGTTTGTACTGTACCTGCCTGTGATTTATCCTAATAAATTTAATTGGAAAAAATACAAACAAACTAGTAGCCTAATTTAAACCACCATGACCCTGACTAGGTTACCAGTGCTGTCAGGTTAATGAACACCTTTGTATGTCCTGTAAGCTTCATACCTCACCACTGAATCAAAGTAAAAACCTCCCACTTGTGCAAATTTTTGGTGCAAATTTTCTCCCACTTGTGCAAATCTTGTGGGATCCCAGTCCTGATGCACACCTCATCTCAACCTGATATCCTGTGAAGCTTTTTGGCAAACTTTCCAAAATTGGTTGTCTCCTGTATCTGTTTAGAATGTATATTCGTATTTGGTCCCTTCCCTAATATAGTATACAGTATTGTAGTCTGCAAAAATCAGCTGGTGTAACATCAATGCTATAAAAAAATATTCCAGAAGCTGATTTAATCTATTTCTTGTATTGTGTCCTGTCTGCCTATGAGAGAAGCAGTAATGAAGGCACACCTGTCTCTATATTCTGTCTACTCAGTGTGTGTCTGGATGCGAATTTCCCTGCTTCCGGCCTTTGAAGTGGCAAGCTGGTGGGGGTAAATCTCAAGGATGTGAGCCATCAAAGCAGCTCTGAGTTTGATGAGGCAGGTTTTCTTTTTTAGTGACGCTTGTCAGCCAGTTTTCAGTGTCTGGGACCTGTTTGCAAAAATGAGCAGAAACTCTGGGGAACAAATTATAGGTATTGTACTCTTGTGAGAAATCAGTTGTTCCATTGTACTGATTGCATGTCACTGTTGACACGGGGTTGTTTTGTCTGTTGAAAAGTAGTCAAAGCTTAACATGATAAGCACATCATACATCATACAGCATTACATCACACCATGTCCCAGAACATTCCTTTGGCTGGGGCTCAATATTGGTGGCTCAACGGTTAAGACTCTGGATTACTGATCAGAAGGTTGGCATTTCAAGCCCCAGAACCGCCAAGCTGCCACTGTTGGGCCATTGAGCAAGGCCCTTAACCTTCTCCGCTCCAGGTGTGCCATATCATGGCTGACCCTGTGCTCTGACCATAATTTTCTAACAAGCTGGGATATGCGAAGAAAAGACTTTCACTGTGCTATAATGTATATGTGACAAATAAAAGCTTCTGCTGACATGAAAGGATTCAGATTGCAATATTAAGGGATACAAAATTTTAATACTGGATCACTGGTCATAAGATTAAGGATTTTTCACTTCTATCAAAACCTGATCTGATGCCTTTTTAATTACCAAAGAAGTAAATGCACAGAGACACCTCCTACAGTACCATGCATCTTTTCTTGAATATGTGTGAGTTTGTGTGTGGGAGAGAGTACTTGTGTGTCCAACAAAAGTACAGAGCTGTTTCTCTCTCCTGTTGATTATTTAATGGAAATGCTTCACTGTGGCATTTGTGCCAACTTATCGGGGGGAAGTGGCTGACTGTGAATCTGTCTCGCTTGCAGAGGTATTGCTGTGCAGGGAGAATGCAACACCTTTTTTTCTGAGCCCCACACAAAAGCCCTGCAGTGGGACTGTGAGTGACAGATAGCGAGCACACCCTGCTACTTTACACAATCCCATATACTACATGCACTTAGACATACAAGGCCCTTCACTGTTGGGCTGATAACATACACCAATGTTATTGAACTCAGGAGTTCAAACTGGTAACAAATGGCTGAGCAAAGAAATGAAATGGAACAGTCTAGAAGGAGGAGAGCTGACATTTCAAGCTGTGGATGATTCTGTATAGAAGTGGGAGAAGAGTGAGAATCTTCTTGTAATAATTGTATGTGCAGATTGTCTGGAGAGGATGTGGAATTGATAAACATTGTGTGCGTGAGTCATTAAGTAAAAATAGTACAACATAATGTAACTGCACTATATAACAGTAGGTAATACTAGCATGTAGTTACAACTCCAATTCCATAATAGTTAGCACAGTATGGAAATTACAAAAATCAACAAAAAAAAAACAACAACAAAAAAACAGTCATTTGAAAATTCAATTCACCCTGTACTATAATGAAAACACATTATTAACACATTATTTTATGTTTTACTTTGTGAATTTAATTTATTTTTGAAAATATACATTCATTTCAAATCTGATGACTGCAACACACTCCAAAAAAGTTGGGACAGTCAACTGTTTACCACTGTAACATCATCTTTTCTTTTAATAATTAAGGGTTTGGGCACTGAAGACACCCGCTGCATTTCTTCAGCTGTGCAACTATACAGGGCCTGCAGGCAGGCCATGCTAGCACCTGCACTCTCTGCTTTCGCAACCATGTGTTTGTAATCCGGGTAGAATGTGGTTTGGTGTGGTCCTGCTCTGGATAGCAGCATATGTTGCTACAAAATGTGTACATATCTTTCTGCATTAATGGTGCCTTCACAGATGTGCAAGTTATCCATGCCATGGGCACTGACACACCCCCATACCATGACAGATGCTGGCTTTTAGACCTGACCCTGATAACAGCTTGGATGGTCCTTTTCCTCTTTGTCTTGGAGAACACAGTGGCTGTTTTGTCCAAAAACTATTTGACATATTGACTCGTCAGAACACAAAACACGATTCCACTGTGCTACTGTCCATCTCAGATGAGACCGAGCCCAGAGAAGTTGGCGGCGCTTCTGGACAGTGTTGATGTACGGCTTCTGCTTTGCATAGTAAAGCCTTAACTTGCATCTGTAGATGCAGCAGTGAATGGTGTTGACTGAAAGGCTTACCAACATTCCATTACAGACTCATGATGGTTTTTAAGACAGTGATGTCTGAAGGATCGGAGATCACACGCATTCAGAAGTGGTTTTCGGCCTTGCCCTTCATACACCTATATTTGACCAGATTCCTTGAATCTTTTAAGTATATTGTGTACTGTAGAAGGTGAAATGCCCAAAATCCTACTGATTTGTCTTTGGGGAATGTTGTTCTCAAAGTGTTGGATTATTTGCTGATGCATCAGTTGCAGATTGGCGAGCCTCAACCCATCCTTGCCCTTGAAGTACTAGGCATTTTTTGGAGGCTCCTACTACGATTAGATGATTGCCTCACCTGTTTCACCTTCTTATCACCTGTCCCATTGCTATTAGTCCTAAATTGCCCCTATCCCATACTTTTTTGGAACATGTGTTTTGTTTAATTACAAGTCAAAGTACATTTACAAATCACTCGTATTTGTTTTTAATAGCATTTTACATACTGTCCCAACTTTTTCGGAACTGGGCTTGTAGTTAGCAAGTAGGATTTCAGTAGCGAAGCTCTGATTTGCATAGTAATAACTTCACTGTAGCCAATCCTGTCAAAATAAACCATACCAATCCAAACTACTTTGTTCATCAGCTTTACACACAAGTTTTGTTCAAGTTAAAAAACCAACAACATATCTGTGCAAATCATCTTGCATTCACAAAACCAAATAATATAAACTTGACTAAATTCATCTTAAATAATATAAAATCTTAGTCAATACTAAGATTTGTTTGATAATGGCTAAATTGATTTTATTATGATTTTGGAAACAAAATTCACTTTTAATTAATTACACAGCCGAAAGTAAAATTGACATCTTTAAAATGATATTTTTATATTTTATACAAACGGTTATTATGATCACTACATAAACATTATTATATTTATATTTGTGACATGTATGTATGTATGTATGTATGTATATATATATATATATATATATATATATATATATATATATATATATATATATATATATATACCTGTTATAAATGTACTGTACATATCACAGATCCACTGCAACCCTGACCAGGATAAAGTGATTACTGAAAGTGAGTGAAAAAGAAAAGTGTACTTCTGCCTCCTTGTTTTTAAGCCTAAGCCACTTCCTCTGAATTTGAATTACAGAGTTGCTGACAGCACAAGTTTAGTCATGGAAAAAGAGCTTAACCTGAGGACATGGCTCAAACATCTCTGTCAACCTCATTTCTGAAAATATGAGGATAAATCAGGTGGAATGGAGGCCAGATAAGTCAGTGACTGCCAGCAGCGCTCAATGACACATTGTGGCCTCAATGCATGACACAGTGAATGCTATTATGCACCACTAAGCGGTTGAGCCATAACCTTTACACATTCCAGCATTAATTGGTTTTTGAAAAGTGAACATTACAATATGGTCCTTAGCCACGTAAAATGCTTCTCCTGTAGTTTCACTCTAATAAAAATAAATACAATAGGTAGGTTGAAGTCAATGTTTTTTCTCAGGTATATATAATGATTTGAAGATTAATTCTAATTACACTACAGTGCTGTTGTATTGTCAAATATTACGGGTCAGAAGGTTTTGATTAATTTTTTATAGCAGCTCTGACAGTAGTTCTTGTTATAATTCAAATCACAGGGTTGCTAGTTCTATTGCATTATTCTTTCTATAGTAACAGCTCATTCACAGGGACTTTCATATAGTATACAATATTGTGCAATATTATTTATACAGTTGATTCCATGTAAAGCTCAGCTAAAATGTTATATCGTTTCAAGAGATAATTTAGTATACACCAAATGTGCATAACTACACTGTGGCCAGGTGATTTCTAAAGCTAAAGCTAACACTAAAGGAAGATAAAAATAGTTTCTTCACACAGGGCAGGTACACAGATAAAGCTCTCTTGTGTAGTTGCCATTGTAGTACTTGGTTCAAAAACATGTGCAAGAATCACATGGGTCAAAAAGGTTTGTTCACAGACTGTCTTGATTCATGACTATCATTTGTGTATGAAAAATTACTATCAGGCTTGATTAATTATCTGTGAGAATCTCCATTTTCACTAAATCCAGTGAGTGTGAACCTTAACCTTTTGCGAAGACTGTAAGGTCATCTAAAGTACAAAAGCCCATCAGAGCTCCTCTGTTAAAAGGAAGACACAGCTGTGGCTGTTTGATGTGCTCAGTGACATTTAATCATTGCACACAGTAAATGTGAATCTGAATGTGCTAGCCATTTTCAAGAGCTTGAGAAACAAAACTGGAGTTTAACAAATAGAATTTATTCACAGGACATTTATTCACCTTCCAGCATCTGTGATTTATATAAATACTACTACTACTACTACTACTACTACTACTACTAATAATAATAATAATAACAATTCCCAAGTATTCTAACCAATTTATTAATGAACCAATGACAGACATATTTGTGTCAACATGAACTTATATTATGGGTATGTTCATCTATAAATGCATCTATCAGGATCACCATAGAACAAAGAATGAGGGTCTTCACCCAAATGGAATGACAGAAATCTTGAAAAATGAAAGCAGTGCTTATGTTTGTATACAATATACAGTTAGCAAGTGTTAAAAGGAAAAATGGCACTGAATGAATGGCATATCCGTATGGAAACCCTATGAGGCATGCACGCATGCACACACACACACACACACACACACACACACACACACACACACACACGCACACACACACATGCACACAAGCACACACACACACACACACACACACACACCATGTCTCCTGCTTTTTTATAAGTGATGTGCACTGCTACAGGAGACAATAAACTGGTGGAGGAACCAATTACCAGAAGGGTGACACGAATGTGGTTCATAGCCTTCAATATGTCATTATCTCTGAATCGACACATCCAAGCAGCCCTGACAGGCCATTTCTGCAGGAACTGCACCAAGCTGCCATGATAAAGCGCCAGCCAAGTAGAAACAGGGGAGAAAAATGGGGAGCCATCCATAACAGCTAGCCGCACACCTCTCCTCACATCCCTGTCGCTCTATTCCTCCTTTCACTGAGTTAACTTTAATGCATTAACATTTCCTGAGGAAATCAGCTTTTTGCTTCGCGCACCCAGCTAGACCTTTCCAGAGGGCACCCGGACCTTTTTCTGTTCTGCCATGTCAAAGTATCTTCCAGATTACCCCTTAAATCTGAAATGGTAATTCTATTTTTCTAATCTAATCCTTTTAGTACCCCATACTTCCACAGCAAACTGCCCCCAGGCAATTACAGCAAATGTCAATGAATTAAGTAATAGCTTAGTGTGAAGCCACTGACTTGCTGTAGGCTGACTTGCTGTAGATCAGCGCTGTCAGCAGAAATACACATCTGTCAGTAGGGCAGCCGGAGGATTCATGCACAGACATACACACACACATATACTACTGCACATAACTCCTGCCTAAAACGTCCATTGAGTGCTCTACAGTCAAATGGTGTCAGTACGAATGAAATGTGCTTTTTCTTGAATATGGTTATAAGTGCCTAAAATGGGTCACAGCCCTGATGCACACACACACACACACACACACACACACACACACACACACACACGCCATTTCAATGCAAATCAGTTTTATTTGTATAACACTTTAACTATATACATTGCTACACAGCAGCTTTACATAAATGTGTAAGTCAAGGGGGACAGGAAAAAGAAACCTTGAGATAAACCAGATTCAACATGGAACCCATCTTTTTCTGGGTGAAAACACATAGTAGGATTATAAATCAATATGATATAAATTATAACATGATAAAGAACCTACACTTTTTGATAGAAGCAGGTGTGGCGGATCATAATAGACCAAAAGTTTGCAAAGGTACTGTAGGGTGAGATCATTCAGTACTTTATAGGTCATTACTATTCTTTTATAATCAATGCTGTCCCATCAATTCATGGGAACCGGTGTAGTGAGCATGTTCATGAATTTACATCTATGCAGCATGCCGTTACAATAATCCAACCTAGATGTAAAAACAGTATGAACTAGATTTTCTGCATCATTAGACATTAAATTTCATAGCTTACCAATATTTATCAGATAAAAATAGTCTATTCTAGTAATATTATCTACATAACTAGAGTCAATAACACCAATAACTTTCCACTGTATATGTTTTAGAATGCCTACCTTTGGCCTTGTTAGAAGAAATTCTGTCTTGTCAGAATTAAGTAGACAAATGTTACTCAGCATCAGTGTCTAATGTCCTTTACATATTCCCTAATATTATTAAGCTGATGTCTGTCATCTGGTTTTGCTGAAACATACTGTACAACTGAGTCATTGGCATAATAGTGGAAGCTAACATCATGAATAATTGGAGGTCGCGTATATAGGGGAAAAATAGTTGACTCATCATATAGGCACACAGTCACTGTAGCTCATCTGATGCTCAGCACAATTTGTCGGAGCTGCTCAACTCTATCCACCAATGGCGAACCACCACAGAACCACAGCTGACCAGATATTATTTGGGTAGTGGAACATTTTCAGCACAGCGGTGACTGTGACATCATAGTGGCATGTTAGTGTGTTAAGTGCTGAAGTAAGTGTATCAGTGGTTTTTAAACAGCTCAGTGTCAATGCTGGGTTGAGAAACAGTCCAACAACCAATCATCAGAAGACCTGTGGACAGAAACTGTCACTAATGGATGAATAGAGGAAGATTAACACAGCTCATTGTTAAACTACAGAGTTGTACAATGCCAAAACTAAGTTGATTTCTTTTCTGATGTTAATCATTTCTCCTGCCTTGAAATTACTTGCTCACAGAGTACTGAGGAGGCTGAGAAAAGTGGAGAAAATATATTTTAATTATTTATGCGATCAATTTGATGTGTTATGATCTGCTCAAGGCTAAGCTTTTACACATTATTAATATAATATTGTAGCATGGGTGGGGCTGCTCACTTACTGTTTCGTAATGTATTCAGGTAACTTGTGCATTCACTGGTTGAGGCAGTTCTATACCCAGCTATATTACTCTGTAGTACATTGCAGTAGGGTTCAGATATATTGCTCGCAGCTCAACGTGTGGATGAACATATGGACAACTGTAAAACTCCAGTAGCATAGGAGAGCTATAAGTCTTCTGTCACTTATCCTAAGGCATTGGTGAGTGCTGGCTCTTCTGCTTAAGCTTATCTGTAAACACCTGAGCTAACTGCAGCCTAGTCATGTTGTCAAGGCCGTCATTCTACTGATGCACACAAATGCCACAAGTACAGGTAGTTTTAAAAATCCAGAGAATAGGACACTAACACCCTCTTTTCTTTGTTGATTCCATTTCCACAATATATCTCTACATTCCACAATCTACTAAGGTACTCTTGAAATGCACACACAGGTTTGTGCTTCTTCTGAATCCACATGTATCACATTGTTAATAAAACAAAGCTTCAGATGCCATTGGTCAAATTAATTTACAACAGAATGAATCAAGCATCAAAGTGTGTTGTGTTTCAGTATCAAGGGTGATGTTACTATTTATTGATGCCTGCCTTTACTGTGTTTAGATCCTTTGCCCTGTTTACTGGCCTACTATGTGGCTTATCCCTTGGATGTGATATCTAATCATGTTTTTATCTTTGCCTGCCTCACCATTTTGAGTAATGGACTGTGTTAACATTGTTTGCCTTGATTTATAAACTGATAATAAAGTGCTTCTTTATTAGATCCTCACTCTCCTCCTAAATCTGGTCTGTTAAAAATGATCTCAAAATGTTCCATCAGAGTAACATCTTTCTATGTAATTCCTAATTACATTAGTAAATAACTCAATAGTTTATTTGCACTACTAGCACATACATATTTAATGGACATACATATATTCAACGTAATGATTTTCACTGTGTGATAGTGTGGCATCTTATTTGTAGAATATGCACATATTTTATGAAGTAAGCCTGCTGTCAGCATTTTAGCTGAAGACACTTTACTGTGTATTGTAGCTGTACTGTATTGCAATATTCACTACAATAAAGAACACTTTGGCTTAACAAACCATAATCCCTTTGGAATCAGTTATATAATTATGCTCTTGGAGCATGGTAGAGAATTAATGCTGCTGGATATGAGTTCTCTTAATCTTATTTCTCTTAATAAATACTATTAAGTGAATAGTATATTTTTAAAAACACATTTAAAACTGTGTTTTGTGTTTACTGAAACAGGGAAAAATCACTGGACAATCCATCCAAGCCAATGACTTTAAGATATGTTGTAATCATTTTAGTATAATTCCACATTAATTGAAATGATACTGGGTAACATTGGAGTGAACTGTGTATAACAAAGCACTCCAGTTGCTGTATTTCTTTTTTTAGAGCTTAAATTTTAAGCTCCAGCTGTGTGCATGACTATTTCACATTGCAACTACAAACAGCACAACAGGAATATTGCCTTGGCATGCACTCAGGTGTCACACTAAATATGCTACACTGTATATGTATGGTTGCTGTGTGAAATTGACTGAATACCAGCAGTGGTGGGCCAGGCCACTAAGTGCTTATGAAGAGTTTCATCATTTTTCTATAAAGTCAGATCTAGGAGGAATGAAAAAAATAAAATAAATAAATAACTGATTAATTAATTTACACATGCTGTTTGTTAATTTCCTTTTGTTTCCTCATGGATTCAGTTGTATTATACACTATATGGCCAAAATTTTGTGGACACCTGAGAATCACACCCACATCCAGTTCTTCCCCAAACTGTTGCTACAAAGTTGGAAACACACAATTGTATAGGATGAATTTGTATGCTGTAGCATTAAGATCTCCCTTCACTGGGGCCCAAACCTGTCCCAGCATGAAAATGCCCCTGTGCACAATGCAAGGTCCATGGAGACATGGTTTGCCAATGTTGGTGTGGAAGAACCAGAGTGACCTGCAGAGAACCCAAACTTTAACCCTTCTGAACACTTTTGGGATGAACTGGAAAAACAAATTTAAGCTAGGGTTTCTTGCCAACATCAGTGGCTGACCTCACTTATGCTCTTGTGGCTGGAAGGGCAGAAAGCCTTTCCAGAAGAGTGGAGGCTGTTACAGCAGCAAAGGGGGTACTACATCTGGAATGTGATGTTCAACATACACATATGGGTGTGATGGTCAGGTGTCCACAAACTTTTGGCTATACAGTATATATAATAGTCTGATAGGTCATTTTTGGCAGTGTGGTAAATGCAAGTACAACTAAGCATGTAATTCTTCCAAGTATCTTTACATTTACAGTCAATTGTTTAGGGAATAAAGGACAATGTTGCAAATAGGAGTTAAAAAAAAGACAATGAAGAAGAAAAAAAATTGCATCTGCATGATATCATGTTTCTTTCTTGCCTAGAAGTATAATAGGGCATCATTAGTGTCACTCCTAGCTGAACAACAACATCTGTTATTTACCATTATCCCATTATGTTCTATTTCTCCACATTCTCTGTCTTTTTCTTCTAAACTGGCAATGTGGTTCATTGGCCCATCTCCTGATTGGCTGCTTAATACACTAATTTCTTCTTTTGTCAGCTGCTTGCTGATGTTTTCTTTCTGGAACTGTCATACAGGTCCAAGGTTCCACACAGGGTTATCACTGTTCATTGGTTTTTCCATCTTCAGTAAATGTGTATGTGTTGTTTGTAACAGTAAAAGTATTTGCTGTGCCTTTACAGACATTTTTCTCTATTAAACATTTGCCAGTTGTGATGAGATGCAACATGAATGGTAAATGGTCTGCACTTATATAGCGCTTTTTTTAACTTTAGCAGTTCCAAAGCACTTAACACTGTGCCTCATTCACCCATACACACACACACACACACACACACACACACCAATGATAGCAGAGCTGCCATGCAAGGTGCTAACTTGCCATCAGGAGCAACTTGGGGTTCAGTGTCTTGCCCAAGGACACTTCGGCATGTGGAGTCATGTGGGCCAGGAATCGAACCGCCAACCCTACGATTAGTGGACAACCTGCTCTACCGCCAGAGCCACAGCCGCGCCAGTCAATGTAAAATAAGAAGTCAATTCAGTTTTATTATTTTTGGGAGGTGGGAAAAAGTTTACCCAGAGGAAACTCACACTGACCCACAGTGACCCAAGTTCAGGATCAAACCAGAGACCATGGAGATGTGAGGTGGCAACTCTACCCACTACACCACCATGACGCCCACACCCAATATCCTAAACGTTAATATAACCTAACACTATGTACATGAGGAGAGAAAACATGGGTAATGAAAATGTTAGCGTGGTGGATTTATCTCTGAAAAAAGTCCATAATGGGAGTTAATCAGAGCAAAGTGTGTTTACCCTCAGTGAGCTAAACCATTGCTGTGACTCAAAGTTGAGTCGTGCTGCAGCCTCCTCATTTGCAGAATCAACAGTTGAAAGGTCAGCACCCACTTATATTCATGAATTGCGTCAGAGTGATAGATTCAACCAAATGGAATTTTAACCTGTAAAGGGAGCATGAGCCTTGATTTCACCATTTCAAATATGCTTATTAAAATAGTAAATTTGTAACTTTTAAATTTTTTTTTTTTTTTTTTAATTTTTAACAGTTTTTAACAAAATATAACAATAATCTTTTGCATGAGTGGATGGTCAGTTTATGGTTATGCGTTAATACTATTTTATATATTCATTTGTATATAATTGTATGAAATCCAACCACATCACACTTGTTTGATGATTTAAACATTATCAAGTTAGAAGTCTGTATATAGTCTGAATATATTGTAAGGGTAGAAGAAACTACAGTCCCCTCCACAAATACTGGCACCTTGGTAAATATGAGCAAAGAAGTCTGTGAAAAATTGTCTTTATTGTTTAATCTTTCGATATTTTGGTAAAACAAACAAACAAACAAACAAAACAAACAAAACAAACAAACAAAAAAAAACACAAAAATACTCTGCTCTCATGAATATCAAACAATTGCAAACACAACACGTTTATCAAAAAAAAAAACCCTTTGTTAAATATACAGTATCTCACAAAAGTGAGTACACCCCTCACATTTTTTTAAATATTTGATTATATCTTTTCATGTGACAACACTGAAGAAATGACACTTCACTACAATGTAAAGTAGTGAGTGTACAGGTTGTGTAACAGTGTAAATTTGCTGTCCCCTCAAAATAACTCAACACACAGCCATTAATGTCTAAACTGCTGGCAACAAAAGTGAGTACACCACTAAGTGAAAATGTCCAAATTGGGCCCAAAGTGTCAATATTTTGTGAGGCCACCATTATTTTCCAGCACTGCCTTAACCCTCTTGGGCATGGAGTTCACCAGAGATTCACAGGGTGCCACTGGAGTCCTCTTCCACTCCTCCATGATGACATCACGGAGCTGGTGGATGTTAGAGACCTTGTGCTCCTCCACCTTCTGTTTGAGGATGCCCCACAGATGCTCAATAGGGATTAGGTCTGGAGACATGCTTGGCCAGTCCACCACCTTCACCCTCAGCTTCTTTAGCAAGGCAGTGGTTGTCTTGGAGGTGTGTTTGGGGTCGTTATCATACTGGAATACTGCATACTGATCATGCTCTGGTTCAGTATGTCACAGTACATGTTGACATTCATGGTTCCCTCAATGAACTGTAGCTCCCCAGTGCCGGCAGCACTCATGTAGCCCCAGACCATGACACTCCCAGCACCATGCTTGACTGTAGGCAAGACACACTTGCCTTTGTACTCCTCACCTGGTTGCCGCCACACACGCTTGACACCATCTGAACCAAATAAGTTTATCTTGGGCTCATCAGACCATAGGACATGGTTCCAGTAATCCATGTCCTTAGTCTGCTTGTCTTCAGCAAACTGTTTGCAGGTTTTCTTGTGTATCATCTTTAGAAGAGGCTTCCTTCTGGGACGACTGCCATGCAGACCAATTTGATGCAGTGTGCGGCGTATGGTCTGAGCACTGACAGGCTGACCCCCCACCCCTTCAACCTCTGCAGCAATGCTGACAGCACTCATATGTCTATTTCCCAAAGACAACCTCTGGAAATGACGCTGAGCATGCACACTCAACTTCTTTGGTCGACCATGACGAGGCCTGTTCTGAGTGGAACCTGTCCTGTTAAACCGCTGTAGGGTCTTGGCCACCATGCTGCAGCTCAGTGTCAGGGACTTGGCAGTCTGCTTATAGCCTAGGCCATCTTTATGTAGAGCAACAATTCTTTTTTTCAGATCCTCAGAGAGTTCTTTGCCATGAGGTGCCATGTTGAACTTCCAGTGATCAGTATGAGGGAGTGTGAGAGCGGTGACACCAAATTTAACACACCTGCTCCCCATTCACCTGAGACCTTGTAACACTAACAAGTCACATGATACCGGGGAGGGAAAATGGCTAATTGGGTCCAATTTGGACATTTTCACTTAGGGGCTTACTCACTTTTGTTGTCAGCGGTTTAGACATTAATAGTTGTGTGTTGAGTTATTTTGAGAGGACAGCAAATTTACACTGTTACACAAGCTGTACACTCACTACTTTACATTGTAGCAAAGTGTCATTTCTTCAGTGTTGTCACATGAAAAGATATAATCAAATATTTACAAAAAATGTGAGGGGTGTACTCACTTTTGTGAGATACTGTAGGTGTGCAATAATTATTGGCACCCCTATGAATTATATGAGAAAAATTTATTTGAAGTATATTCCCATTGTTCAACCATGACTTCCTGTTTCACAGGTGTATAAATATGAGGTAACACATAGGCGAAATTCCCTTAGTCATTCATAACAATGGGTAAGACCAAGGAACATAGCTGTGATGTGCGGCAGAAGGTTTTTGAACAAAATGGGAAGTTACTATAAGAATATAGCACAAGCATTGAAAATACCCCAAATGTCCATTTCCACCATCACGGCAGTAATTAAGAAGTTCCAGTAAACTGGAAATGTTATGAATCAACCTGGAATTGAACGTGTGTCTATATTGTCTCTACACACTGTGAAGAGGATGGTTCGAGTGGCCAAAAAATCTCCAAGGATCACAGCTGGAGAATTGCAGAAAGTAGTTGCACCTTGTGGTCAGAAAGTCTCCAAAACTACAATCCAAAGTCACCTCCATCACCACATGTTGTTTGGAAGGGTTTCAAGAAAAAAAGCCTCTACTCTCAACCAAAAACAAATTCAAGCGTCTTCAATTTGCCAGACACTACTGGAACTTCAAATGGGATCGGTTCTATGGTCAGATGAAACCAAAATAGAGCAAAGTACCTCTGGTAGTTAGCCATATGGAAAAATACTCATGCCCACGGTTAAATATGGTAGTGGATCTTTAATGTTTTGGGGCTGTTTTTCTGCCAGAGGACCTGGACATTCTGTTAGGATACATGGCATCATGGACTCTATAAAATGTCAACAGATATTAAATGAAAACCTGACTGGCTATGCCAGAAAGCTTAAAATGGGTCATGGTTGGATCTTCCAGCAGGACAATGATCCAAAACATACTTCAAAATCAAAACAAAAATGATTTACTGATCACAAAATCAAGGTCCTACCATGGCCATCCCAGTCCCCTGAATTGAAACCCATAGAACATCTGTGGGGTGTTTTGAAGAGGAGAGTGCACCAGCATGGACCTCAAAATGTGAAGGATCTGGAGAGATTCTGTATGGAGGAATGACCTCAAATTCCTTACCATGTATTCTCCAACATCATCAGGCATTATAGGAGAAGACTCAGAGCTGTTATCTTGGCAAAGCGAGGTATCACAAAGTATTGAATAAAAGGGTGCCAATAATTGTTGCACACCTATATTTAACAAAGATTTTTTTTTTTTGAAAAACCTGTGTTTTGTTTGCAATTGTTTGATATCCATGAGAGCAGAGTATTTTTGTGATTTAAAAAAAACAAAACAAAACAAAACAAAAAAAAACAGAAGGGAGGGCACTGCAATAAAGACAATTTTTCACAACCTTCTTTGCTCATATTTACCAAGGGTGCCAATATTAGTGGAGGGCACTGCATGTGTGTTGTAATCATGAGTACACACACATGAGCAACTACATGAAGTGTCATTTATAAACATTTTTAAATTTGGAATAACTTTTGTTCATTAATGATCCAATAATATGTATACACACTTTATCAAGTGGGTCATTTTGAATGAATAATTAATATTCTTGATATTTAATTTGGTGCCATTTCTTAGTAAGTCACTGAAGTTATTAATTGTCACTGATGATATAAGCACAGACCATTACACCAGTGACAGTAATACCAGTGACAAATTTCCAATTAAGGAAAACTGGAACAAATGTATTTTCCAATGGTATAATTTATCACATAGCATCAATAAATTATTCTATTAAATGCTTTAATTATTTTTTATTATTAAAAAAATATTTTAGAGCAAGATTGAAAGGTGGAACTCCCATGACTTGTCTGAATTATCCACAACAACAACAAAAGAATTTACAAGTAAATTAATAACTATACTGGTGCTGGTTGAAATGGCCACTTATTCTTCTGAGCTTTGGACCAGGAGGCACTTATCCACAACTGTTTGTGATTTTTTTTTAAAATAGCCAAAACCAGTGGCATGTAATGCAAGACAAAGGATTTCTGTCATATATATATATATATATATATATATATATATATATATATAATTATTCATATTATTAAAAGTTATTTTATTTAGCTAATTTACATAATTAATAGCCCAAATACTTATATTCAGCCTTGTGACATTAAAATGAATAAATATTATTTTGTAAATGCCTGCAAAAGCCTCTAAACCGGTACAAACTTCTCAAAAGACAAGCTATTTTTTAAGCACTTGGTTGGCCATTTCAAAGGAAATTAGAAAAGAATGTACACAATAAGAAAGAGTCAAACCATTTTTTATTGCTTATGAAGCTTTAAAATTCTACAATGATGTTAATTTGGGATGTGTTCTTTGTTGAATAAAACCCAAATTAGACACTTGTAAATGGTTTCTTCACTATTAAACAGAGACTATTCATAAGCACTTTAATAGGTTCATAACTGGGGATCTGACTAATCTGTTCATAACTGGGGATCTGACTAATAAATGCATTATTAATTTTGGTAGATTATTAAATGTCCTCATTATGCAAATTATTAAGCATGAATTAAACATCTAAATTTACAACTGGTTAATATATACTTAGTGGTGTTTTACACCTCTAGTTTTGTAGTGACTTCTACAGATTTCTGAAGACACTAATACATGTCCCATATTCTAGTATTCACATACAATTAATTTAATTCTTTAAATTAAAATGTAAAATTTAACGAAATTAACACTCTGTAGTGTAACAATTGTTTTGTTTTTGTCTTTGGTGGCCTCTGTGTTAATGCATGTAACATATACTGGCCTATTGTCATTTAGCCCTTTTTTTTTTCACTAAAAGGTTAAATGAGTTTGCCTTTAGAATATGGGACACAAATTACCATATAAGAACTTGTTTAGTATTTTATAGCTTCTAATTAGTGGTCACTAAAATTCTACTTTGGAATATGGGGCATGTTGTATATTACTGACTTTTTCTGCTTTTATAAGCTCTTAAAGTGATACACTGCAGGTCACTTGATTATGCCTAAAATCTACAGGTACAACCCCAATTCTCAAAAAGTAGGGACAGTATGGAAATTGCAAAAAAAAAAACAAAAAAACAAAAAACAAACAAACAAACAAACAAAAAAAACAACAACACAAAAACTAAAACAGTCATTTGAAAATTCAATTCATCCTGTTCTATATTGAAAACACATTATTAACACATGATTTGATTTAATTTATTTTTGAAAATATACACTCATGTCAAATCTGATGACACACTTTTGGCAACACACTCCAAAAAGTTGTCAACTGTTTACCAATGTGTAACATTACCTTTTCTTTTAATAACATTTATTAAGCGTTTGGGCACTGAAGACACTAGTTGGTTAAGTTTAGTAAGCAAAATTTTCCCCCCGTTCATCCATTATACGTTTCTTCAGCTGCACAACTGTATGGGGCCTTTGTTGCCTTATTTTATGCTTCATAATGTTCCACACATTCTCAATTAGAGATCAGAACTGCAGGCAAGCCATGCTAGCACCTGCACTCTCTGCGTATGCAACCATGCACTTGTAATCTGGGCAGAATGTGGTTGAATGCTGGAAAATGCAGGGACGTCCCTGGAAAAGATGACGTCTGGGTGGCAGCATATGTTGCTCCAAAATGGGTACATATCTTTCTGCATTAATGCTGCCCTCACAGATGTACAAATTACCCATGGCATGGGCACTGACACACCCCCATACCATGACAGAGCTGGCTTTTGGACCTGACGCTGATAACAGCTTGGATGGTCCTTTTCCTCTTTGTCTTGGAGAACACGATGAAATGTTGACTCGTCAGAACACAAAACACGATTCCAATGTGCTACTGTCCATCTCAGATGAGACCGAGCCCAGAGAAGTCGATGGCGCTTCTGGACAATGTTGATGTATGGCTTCTGCTTTGCATAGTAAAGCCTTAACTTGCATCTGTGGATGCAGCGGCGAGTGGTGTTGACTGACAAAGGTTTACCAAAGTATTCCAGAGCCCATATTAGGATATCCATTACAGACTCATGACAGTGATGTCTGAGGGATCAGAGATCATGCGCAATCAGAAATGGTTTTTGGCCTTGCCCTTTATGCGCAAAGATTTGACAGGATTCCTTGAAACTTTTAATTATATTGTGCACTGTAGAAGGTGAAATGCTCAAAATCTTACTGATTTGTCTTTGGGGAATGTTGTTCTCAACGTGTTGGATTATTCGCTTATTCGATTATTCGATTATCCGACCCATGCTTACTCTTGAAGTATTAGGCCTTTTTTGGAGGCTCCTTATATAATGTTATTACCTGTTATTGCCTCACCTGTTTCACATCACCTTCTTATTTCAACTTGTCACGTCGCTATTGGTCCTAAATTTCCCCTGTCCTAACCTTTTTGGAACGTGTTGAATGCATCAATTTCAAAATGAATGTTTACCTTCAAAAAAACTATGTAGTTGATTATGTAAGACTTCAAATACCTTTTCTTTATAAGATTTTTTGTATAAACACAAGACAAAGTACATTTACAAATCACTCCTCTTTGTTTTTATTCGCATTTTCCATACTGTCCCAACTTTTTCGGAATTGGGGTTGTATAACATATACAGTATGGGAAGTAAGTATTGAACGTGGCAAAATTGTTTTCAGAAAATATATTTCCAATGAGGCTATTCACATGAAATTTCCAACAGACATCAGTAATAACTTAAGAAATCTGGAAATATAAAGCATTCACAACATTTATGTCCATAAGTAGTTATGTGTAATAAAGTGGAATGGCACAGGAAACAAAAAAAATATTGAACACGCTAAGAAAAAGCAGTTTTCCATGGAAAGATAAGGCAAGGAACCAGCTGAAATTTGTAAGTAATTATACCTCCTATCTGTGCGAAATTAATATCAGCTGGCTTAGTAAATTGATGGTCTAGATCAGTTTTTCTCAACTCCAGTTCTCAGGCCCCCCTCCCAGAATGTTTTAGACGTCTCCCTATTTAAAACACTAATAAGCTGATAAGTTGAACCGGGTGTTTTAATTAGTGAGACTTCTAAAACATTCTGGGAGGGGGTGGGGGGCTGAGGACTGGAATTGAGAAATGCTGGTCTAGATAAAGGCTTTTTGTTACCAAGGTGTAACACAAGAAACATCTCATTTGCGTAAAAGCAAAGGGCTTTCCAAAGACTTCCGGAATCTTATTGTTGCAAAAGATATTGATATAATCAGATACAGACGTATTTCAATACTTCTGAATCCTCCAGTAAGCACCACTGGGATCATTATCTGCAAGTGGAAACAACATCACTCCGTCATCAACCGGCCACGTACAGGAGCTCCTCGCAAGAATTCTGACCAGGGAGTCAGAAGAATAGTCAGAAGAGGAAAGAGCTCCAGAAACACTTGGAGGCGGCAGGTACCATCGTCACAGAGAAAACAATAGGCAATGCACTCCACTGCTCATGCTCACCCTGCAAGACACCATTACTAAAGGAAAGGCATATTGACACTCATTTAAAATTTGCTACAACTGATTTGGACAAGCCTATGAAATACTGGCAGAGTGTAGTCTGTTCAGATGAGAGCGTAACTGAACTTTTTGGCTGCCATACTATACACAATTTTTGGAGAAGAAATGGCACTGAACATCACCCTTAAAACACTATACCAACAGTGAATTTTGGAGGTGGAAACAATCAAGGCGTTAGAATGGCCCAGTCAATCACCTGACTTGAATCCAATTGAACAAGGTTTAAAGACAATATGTTTAATAGAATGGGACAAAATCACACCTGAATACTGCGGCCAGTTAATTTCTTCATAGAAGAAGCACCTTGAAGCTGTCATTACAAACAAAGGCTTCTCCACTAAGTATTAAATAAATTTCAGTTAGCGTGTTCAATACTTTTTTCCTGTGTCATTCCTCTTTATTACACATAACTTCATTTATGGACTTTAATGTTTGGATTTCTTTATATGTGTGGATTTCTTGAGTTAATACCAAAGTCTAGTGAAAGTTTCATGTGAATAGCCTCATTGGAAATATATTTACTGAAAAAAATGTTGCCACATTCAATACTTATTTCCCCCACTGTACATTATATACAGTATCTCACAAAAGTGAGTACACCCCTCACATTTTTGTAAATATTTGATTATATCTTTTCATGTGACAACACTGAAGAAATGACACTTTGCTACAACGTAAAGTAGTGAGTGTACAGCATGTATAACAGTGTAAATTTGCTGTCCCCTCAAAATAACTCAACACACAGCTATTAATGTCTAAACCTCTGGCAACAAAAGTGAGTACACCCCTAAGTGAAACTGTCCAAATTGGGCCCAATTAGCCATTTTCCCTCCCTGGTGTCATGTGACTTGTTAGTGTTGCAAGGTCTCAGGTGTGAATGGGGAGCAGGTGCCTTAAATTTGGTGTCATCACTCTCACACTCCCTCACACTGGTCACTGGAAGTTCAACATGGCACCTCATGGCAAAGAACTCTCTGAGGATCTGAAAAAAAGAATTGTTGCTCTACATAAAGATGGCCTAGGCTATAAGAAGAATGCCAAGATCCTGACACTGAGCTGCAGCTCGGTGGCCAAGACCATACAGCGGTTTAACAGGACAGGTTTCACTCAGAACAGGCCTCGTCATGGTTGACCAAAGAAGTTGAGTGTGCGTGCTCAGCGTCCTATCCAGAAGTTGTCTTTGGGAAATAAACGTATGAGTGCTGTCAGCATTGCTGCAGAGGTTGAAGGGGTGGGGGGTCAGCCTGTCAGTGCTCAGACCATACGCCGCACACTGCATCAAATTGGTCTGCATGGCAGTCGTCCCAGAAGGAAGCCTCTTCTAAAGATGATACACAAGAAAACCTGCAAACAGTTTGCTGAAGACAAGCAGACTAAGGACATGGATTACTGGAACCATGTCCTATGGTCTATTGAGCCCAAGATAAACTTATTTGGTTCAGATGGTGTCAAGCGTGTGTGATGGCAACCAGGTGAGGAGTACAAAGACAAGTGTGTCTTGCCTAAAGTCAAGCATGGTGGTGGGAGTGTCATGGTCTGGGGCTGCATGAGTGCTGCCGGCACTGGGGAGCTACAGTTCATTGAGGGAACTATGAATGCCAACATGTACTGTGACATACTGAAGCAGAGTATGATCCCCTCCCTTCGGAGACTGGGCCACATGGCAGTATTCCAGCATGATAACGACCCCAAACACACCTCCAAGACAACCACTGCCTTGCTAAAGTAGCTGAGGGTGAAGGTGATGGACTGGCCAACCATGTGTCCAGACCTAATCCCTATTGAGCATCTGTGGGGCATCCTCAAACAGAAGGTGGAGGAGCACAAGGTCTCTAACATCCACCAGCTCCGTGATGTCATCATGGAGGAGTGGAAGAGGACTCCAGTGGCAACCTGTGAAGCTCTGGTGAACTCCATGCCCAAGAGGGTTATGGCAGTACTGGAAAATAATGGTGGCCACACAAAATACTGACACTTTGGCCCCAATTTGGACATTTTGTACTCACTTTTGTTGCCAGCAGTTTACACATTAATTGCTGTGTGTTGAGTTATTTTGAGGGGACAACAAATTTACACTGTTACACAAGCTGTACACTCACTACTTTATATTGTAGTGAAGTGTCATTTCTTCAGTGTTGTCACATGAAAAGATATAATCAAATATTTACAAAAATGTGAGGGGTGTACTCACTTTTGTGAGATACTGTACATCATTATCGCACACTCATTCACACATTACAGACAAATTGGTGCCAATCAGTCTACAACGCACGAAAAAATGCCAGTCAGACTACAACACTTGACTTTGGACTGGGGGAGGAAACTGGAGTACCCAGAGAAAACCCCCAAAGCCCGGGGAGAACATGCAAACACTGTGCACACAGGGTAGAGGTGGGATTTGGATCCTCAACCCTGGAAGTGTCAAATGTGCTAACCACTACCAGTTATGCAATAATAATGTTTATGTATAAAGACTAATTCATAGTGAATTCACCATTTACAAGTGCCTAATTTGGGATTGACTGAGCAAAGAAGAAAATCTTAATTAACCCCTAATATGTGTTCTTCAAAATAAAAAGTAATCAAATTTTCCAACCACTTATTATAACCAATCAGTAATGGGACAGGTTTAACACAATATTCCGAGAATGACTTAAGCACATTTAAAACATTTGTTAATGTTTAAATAATGAATAACTAATTATTTGTTTATAGTTGTTAATGGTGTATTACATTATTACAACATGTTAGAACTGTATTATCAGTGTTATAAAATGTTCATTTAAATTTGTTCAAATTGAGTTTATCTTGAGAGCTCGAGTTTGAATGTAATTGCAGTAGCCATGATACCTGGCATCATATGGTCTACATAATTATCAAGCTTTTTTTTTTTTTTTTTTTAGGATTTAAGTATTGAGTCTGTATGGTTACAAAATATGCATCAGCTTGCTTATTCATGAGGCATGAATGCTAAAACCCACACATCACAAAAGCATTTGACATCTGGCAAGAAACACTAAAGATGTCTGCAGAAAGTTAAGAGCTGGCAGGCAGAAAAAATTGGAGGATGGACAGACTTGATGGAGATGGAGAGGGTGATTCATTCATTCACACATTTGCACCGAACATTCAAAGTGAGTCATAACTAGCATGTATTCTGAGAAAACTGCCTGTAATGTTTGGAGCATAGCATATTTTGAGGAGTATCAATTCATATGCTGCTTCTTGTGGCAAGAATCTCCATGGTTTAATGTGTGCATTCATATCATTCCCATGCTGAGGACAATTTCAATAATCTTTACCAAACAGCTGCCACAGAGTTTTGGCACAAGTATGCTAATTACTACCAAACTTACATATCCATGGTGATTTTTACAAATGTTCCTTGAAGACAACCTGTCTAAATTGTGTAAGTTATAAGCTCTTAAATTGATAAACTGCACGTCACTTGATGCTGCCTAAGATCTACTGGAATAACATTCATATTATAATAAGATGTGAAGTTAGATGATTAATTCATGCTCAGTAATTTACATAACATGGTGTTAACAAAGCACTAATTACACATTATGACAATTAATAATGCAGTTATTTGTCATTTCCACATAACAGATGACCAATTATGAACCAGTAATAATAGTGTTTATGCTTATGCTTTAATGTTTAAACAGGACTCACAGATGTTCCTTCAAGACCACCTTCTTCAAGACCCCTCAATTGCATTGGGTAAAGACACGTGTGTGGTGGTTGGTGTGTGTGTGTGTGTGTGTTTGTGTGTTTAAGTAGTGGGGAGGTAGACCATGGTGTGTGTGAAACAGAACCCCCATTGGAGACCTGAAAGGGACATTTCAATTAGAGGCACTGTGAAGTGTGTTGTCTGAGTGCTCACTGATCATCACCATGTGCCATCCCTCCTTAGAGATGCCTTTCTTTCTTCATTAATAAGTGGTGAAATTCACAGCATGACTTTCTCTCTCTCTCTCTCTCTCTCTCTCTCTCTCTCTCTCTCCATCCATCTCTCTCCCTTCTCTCTCGGCAAATGGAAAAAATGGAAAAAAAAAAGAATGCAGCAAAGGGAAGAGGTAGAAGAGATTTGGCACTCTTGTCAGACAGGCCTCACAGCCCTTCTCCTTTTATCTCTTGCCTTTGACTCCATGCTTTGATTATGAAATCCCCTTGCACAATGTTGAGAGCTGGCTTTTTTTTTTTTTTTAACAGTGCAAGGCCACATTTGAGCTGTGCAATTCAAACTCATGAAGAAATAATAAGTCTTTCTATACCAATAAAGTCTCTATTTATTTTACCAGACGACTTACTTGATGCTAAACACACGTTTGACTGCAGCACATGTAGGAATTTCCTACTCGAGTAATCTAATAGCCCTGAAGGGTTAATCTCTTAGTTTCATGAAGGTTAGTCTGCTCTAATTGCTCAGGATTACATCCACTTAGCATGTGTCATCCACGTTGTTTGTTTGCAGAAATATAGTTTTTGGAGAGACTGAAGAGAGTCTGCACTGGTGATGATTGCTATCTATATACATCTGTGAAGGCTGTTTATGATATTAGATGGGAGAGCTAAAATCTAATATATATATATATATATATATATATATATATATATATATATATATATATATCATGATGTCTATGAATAATGATGACTATTACACACACACACACACACTGCCATAGAGATGGCACTGATCCAATGTACAACCCCAATTCCGAAAAAGTTGGGACAGTATGGAAAATGCAAAAAAACTAAACAAAACACTCATTTCAAAATTTATTTCAAATCTGACGACTGCAACACACTCCAAAAAAGTTGGAACAGTCGACTGTTTAACACTGGGTAACATCACCTTTTCTTTTAATAACAGGTATTGAGCGTTTGGGCACTGAAGACACCAGTTGGTTAATTTTAGCAAGTGGAATTGTCCCCCATTCATCCATTGTGCATTTCTTCAGCTGCACAACTATACAGAGCTTTCGTTGCCTTATTTTGTGCTTCATAATGCGCCACACATTCTCATTCGAAGACAGGTCAGGAATGTAGGCAGGCCTTGCTAGCACCCGCACTCTCTGCTTATGCAACCTTGCGCTTGTAGGCAGAATGTGGTTTGGCGTTGTCCTGCTCTTGATGGCACCATATGTTGCTCCAAAATGTGTATTAATGGTGCCCTCACAGATGTGCAAGTTATCCATGCCATGGGCACTAACACACCCCCATACAATGACAGACACTGGCTTTTGGACCTGGCGCTGATAACAGCTTGGATGGTCCTTTTCCTCTTTGGCCCGGAGAACACGATGGCTGTTTTGTCCAAAAACTATTTGAAATGTTGACACGTCAGACCACTAAACACGATTCTACTGTGCTACCATCTCAGATGAAAACGAGACCAGAGAAGTAGGTGGTGCTTCTGGACACTGTTGATGTATGGCTTTTGCTTTGCCTAGTAAAGCCTTACCTTGCATCTGTGGATGCAGTGGCGAATGGTGTTGACTGACAAAGGTTTACCCAATAATAAAAGTATTCCCGAGTCCATATCAGGATATCCATTACAGACTCATGACAGTTTTTAAGACAGTGATGTCTGAGGGGTTGGAGATCACGCACATTCAGAAGTGGTTTTCGGCCCTGCCCTTTATGCACCAAGATTTGACCGGATTCCTTGAATCTTTTAATTATATTGTGCACTGTAGAAGGTGAAATGCCCAAAATCCTACTCATTTGTCTTAGGGGAATGTTCTCAAAGTGTTGCATTATTCGCTGACTCATCCGTTGGCAGATTGGCAAGTCTCGACCCATCCTTGCTCTTGAAGGACTAAGCCTTTTTTTGGAGGCTCCTTTTATACTGTGATTAGACAATTGCTTCACCTGTTTCACATCACCTTCTTATTTCAACTTGTCACATCGCTATTAGTCCTAAATTGGCCTTGTCCCAACTTTTTTGGAATGTGTTGCATGCATCAATTTCAAAACAAACATTTACCTTCAAAAACTGTGCAGTTGATTAGGTAAAACATCAAATACCTTGTATTTATATGTTTTTTGTTTAAATACAAGTCAAAGTACATTTACAAATCACCTCTTTGTTTTTATTAGCATTTTCCATACTGTCCCAACTTTTTCAGAATTGGGGTTGTATAAACCACCTCCTAATAATTCACATGTTCACAATCGCTGCTCAAATGTAAAGCAAATCTAGGGGATGTTTCACTCCATGTAATCACCTGATATGACTGTCACTGATAGGCTGTATGAACCTACAGTCTGGCTAAGAAAGAAATCTTGATTTGCACCAACCTTGATTTGCACCAAACATTTTCCAAACATTTTCCTGCACCAAACCTTGTTGCTGAAGGACACAGCTGCATAAAAAGCACTCCCATATTAACATCTGCTTTTTATCCTGCTTGAGTACTATAAACCACCTGACTGTGTTTTTGACTTTGTGCGCTTCCACTTGCTCATCTCTCTTTTCCCAACAGGCTTCCGTATGCTAATGATGCTTCAGACTGGTCTAACCCTCCTACCCACTGTGATGTGACCTCCACAATACAATATATATTAACTCTGAAGCTCAAATGACAAATGCCAATGACATAAATACATATTCACACTGAAGCTTCCCATAGAGGAAGAGCCATGATTCATTTACATTTTTGCTATTGATTTTCAGGAAAGACCTTGGCAGTATGTTGGCAGTATGTCAACCTCTGCCAATCTGTCTAAATCTAGAGCTCCACTTCTGAAATCTTTTTTTTCTTTTTACCCGCTTAATCAGTCTTTCTTTCTTCCTTCTTTTTCAAGCTAAATTACAATTTTTCAACCAGTAAAACATACAAATTAAGGTTTCATAATTCATGAAAAGTAAAAAAGTCAAGTAGATTTTTGAAAATATTGATTACTGTTCAGTCATCTGTATACTGTAGTCACTTAGTATCACATGGAAAAAGACTCAACAGTTAAACCATGATGCAACAAGTATACTATACACAACCAATTCATGTGACACCATAGTCTTTTTAACTATGTGTTGAAGAAATTTTTTATTTACATTTTTCAAATAATAGTTTAAGAACAGTGAGTCTGTGTTAATGGAATTGTGACTCTTAGCATATGCTGTTAATCAGATTACCAGATGGTTTTCCTGCAACAGGGGAACATACTAATGCCACCTGTCAGGATATCAATTAATAGTGGCATATGAATACATGTTTTCACTCACTAGCAATGAGCAAAAGACCAATAAAAATAACAAGCATTTGCCTACACAGTTATTACAGTTACAGTTATACCCCTTTGATGGATAAATTATGCTACAATGTGGAATATGTTTGAATTATGTACAATGTGCATATCTGGCAAGTTTAACGTTTGTATTACAATACAGTGCAAATTCTGCTTAACATCATGTAATGTATTCTAATTTTATGGATCCTAATTATATGGTTTCATTAAGGGTAGCTACCAAAAACATGTTTTCTATTTGTTTATTTGTTGGTTGGCTGATTGGTTTTTGTTTGTTTTTAACTTTGGCATTATTGGCACTCTTCATAAAAAAAGAATGTACATTAATATAAAAATGTAAAATGGGATTTTTTTTTTAATTAACATTTTTAAAACCCATCCATCCACTTTCTGTACTGCTTATCCTACGAAGGGTTACGAGGAGCCTGGAGCTTACCCAGGGACTGGGGGAGGAAACCGGAGCACATGGAGGAAACCCCCGAAGCATAGGGAGGACATGCAAACTCCACGCACACAGGGCGGAGACGGAAATTGAACCCCTAGCCTAAAATGAGTGGTTTTTTTTAGATTGAACGTATAGACACATTTACTTTTATATACTATTGTTTTCCTTGTACTTGCATTCCCCAGTTATCTGCCAAACATGCTCATGGTAGATTAGTAGGAACATGCGTTAACTTTCAGGCAAATTTCCAACTGTTCCAGACATCTAATTTTTTATTGTTGTTGTTATTATCATGGCCCTGACTGTGCTTAATTGTATTTCTGAAAAAGTGATTTTGGTCAAATGAAAAAAAATTGCTCTATGAGAGCAATTATGTTGGGAAAAAAAGTTTTTATTACAGTGATTGTTAGATGAAAGGTAATTGTTCTTTCTGCTTGTTTGAGTGACTAAAATGTAATTCATAGTGTGGAATATTATTTAAAAATTACTTTGTTGAAGGGTGCCAATAATTATGGAACTGATAACATATTTAATGATGTATGTGTAAAAATATACTTATTTGTTTAGTCTTACTGTATCTGACAATCTTTTGTAGATTAGCAGAAACTACACTCTGCATATAATTGCATTGAAAGAATATATGGAAGTATATGTTGTGTGTCAACAGCATTGCAGGCCTAAGCAGAAAGGTCAAAGGGAAACTAAGCAAGCCATGCTGGGTTTCTTTTCGGCTACATACATTATGCATAAAAGCACAGACGCTTTACCTCATTTGCATTTCCAAACACACAAACCTGCTTGTACCTGACACAGAGTGGAACAGCTAGACACACTCATGAGATCCATGGAAACATTTGCACAGTACACATACAACCAGAATCATCCTATTAAAACTATATGCTGTACTCAACACAAGGGTGTGGCTGCAATATGAGAAGGGACATGTAGTTTCTTTTTGGCTTATTGTTTCTTCATTGAACCATTAATCATCAAGCTTTTCAGAATTTGAGCTCACAACAGTACCTAGGAGTTATCCAATTTATTAGACTTAATTTCAGCAACATTAACATGAAAAGGAAGGATTTGATTATGTTCTTAATGTGGATGCTTTTAATAATAATAATAATAATAATAAAAAAACTAAAAAAAAAAAACTAAAAACAAAAGGTCTCACATGTGTAGCACTAGGTGGCTTCTGCTCTTCATGCTCTTATTATTCCAGGCATCATACTGGATAGGTAACACAGATTAAATATCACCTGAATATTTAAGGTAAGTGTGTTATTCACATTCAGGATGCAAGGAGTAGGATCAGTATTGCTGGTCACATTGCGCATGCAAACCCATAAAGGAGAGTGCATGTAGTATGCAAAAATATTTGTCTTATGTATATTATTAATATGCACATTAGCACATTATGTCACATATGCACATTTTTTACGGAAAATTATTTAACAAATTTACTCTCAAATTTAAAAATGATTTAATTAAACAAAAGAGTATATATTAAGAAAAAGTGCACAACTGTTGTTAAAGAACAGTCGGAATTGCATTCATTCATTCATATTAAGCAACAGCTTTATCCTGCCAGGATTGCACTGGATCTGGAGTCTATCCCAAGAATACTGTGAACAAGGCAGAGATACACAGTGAATGGGATGCCAGTCCATCAAAGAATCAGTATTACATTCATACTGTACATGAGCTATCCAAGGACAATCAAAACCACACAAACATTTCACTATGTCCTATACTACTTTGACATGGACATGTCAAGTCATATGATTCATGTCATGTCATAATTTACAAAATTAAGTTCAGTTTAAGTGTCCTAGGTACTATTTTTTTCTAATTTTGTCTTAGATGTTTATTTGATGATTTCTGTATTATTGGGTCAGTTAAACTTTTGAGATTTCCAAACATTACTTTTCCAACCAAAAATGAAATGTCACAGAAAAAAAAAGTTTGTATGTCAGTAAAGAAGGTAACATGTTCTGTAATAGAGCACTTTTCATAAAATAAATATATAAATAAATGCTGGTTGTTTGTATTAGCTGCAAAACAAACAAACAAACAAACAAACAAACCAAAAAAAAAAAAGAGGAAAGTGTACCATTCAAATTCTCCAAAGGAATAAGAAGATTCTCCAAGATATTGAGAAAAACTTAGCAGCCAATGTCCTTATAAAACTGTATAAAGTGAACCTGAGATTACTGATGTGTTTTTTAAGGCAAAGGATCGTCATGCCAAATAATGACTTTTAGTGCTATTTGTTGCTATTGTTAGTATGCCTTTAATGTAGAAAGCTTGACAGTTGTTATTTTTGAAGCTTTCTTTGCTGTATTTATTTTTTAAATTTTGTTTATCTGTGCCTAGGATGTTTGCACAGTACTGTATGTTTTCATATTATTTCCTTTATATGAAATCAAATGTAACCCAAACACATTTTGTTGAAATTCTTACTAATTTCTTCTGAAATTAATTTCTTCTGACACCTGTTTAATAGTGTTTTTCTTGTCCTTATACCGCTCTAGTTGTTCTGTGTAGTTAGTGTGTACTGTGTCTTTGTTCTGCTGTATTGTGTCACTGTATTTAAAATTGTATGGTGTACAGTGTAAGGATTTTATTCGTGTGATCCTGGAAAAATATTTTATCAGAACATAGACATATGCATGTGCATGGGGTGACAATAGAAATGGTTGTGATCTCTAATTAGAATACACATTTGGAAATAGTCTTTCAAAAAGCTTGGCACTGAATTACAGTGAAACAAATGTAAACGATGCTACACCTACAGGTTTCCCCTCCAAAAACGTACCCGCATGTCCATTCTCGGCACTTTTAAGATCCAGAGGAACAAGAGGGTCTCAAGCAAGTTAAGTCTTTAAAATTGTTTTAGTGAACCATTTTTGTCTTGCAAAACATAATACCTTAACTGGTGTCTTATTTGGTAAGAAGGGAGAATCCAGCTTCTTTTGCTGTTCTCCTCAGGTTGTTTCATTTATGCTGGAAACCAACAGCCTATCTGCATCTGATATTAGTTAGATGATAGAAGCAGCAATAAGGTTGAGGGACATCAAACAAAAGTGCATTTTGAGATAATAGCCATTCCTTTATATTTAACTGAGCCAGTGATACAGCTCTGACTAGCACATCACTGTGTTTCAGAACAGTAGGTGGATCTTAGCTGTCTATCAAACAACAGGGTAGGTATTAAACAGCAAGGAATGGTCTGTCCCTGTTTTGATGTGGCTGAGGGAGATTTACTAGAGGGACACATTTTTTAGAATGCTTCATTCAAGGCATCTGAACTTCACTCAGAGCTTGATTGACTCTCTTTCAAGGGCACACAGTGGCTTAGTGGTTAGCACATTCACACCCCCAGGGTTGGTGGGTCGATTCCCACCACTGCCCTTAGTGTGTTCTCTCAGTGCTGCGTGGGTTTCTTCAGGATACTCTGGTTTCCACCCCCAGTCCAAAGACATGCATGGTAGGCTGATTGGCATGTCCAAAGTGTGCGTAGTGTATGAATGGGTGTGTGAATGTGTATGTGATTGTGCCCTGCGATGGATTGGCACCCTGTCCAGGGTGTACCCCACCTTGTGCCCCATGATCCCTGGGATATAGGCTCCAGGTTCCCCATGACCCTGTGGATGGATGGACTCTTTTTCAACTTGTCCCTTATTAACACCTAAACATGAAGGGGAAACCTAAGTTTAAAATGTAGCAAGTAGAATGCTTAAGCATGATTCTGTAAAAACAGTTCCACTAAGCTGACTTGAAAGACAAAGGCGTATCCAACCAACCAACTTGTAAAATTGTTTTAATGAATGAGCAGCAGAAATAAACACTACATTGTTTAATTTTCTTTGTTCACCCTCCAGTTCAAAAATACATAGATTACATTAAGAAAAAAATAAAATAAAACATTTTTTTAAAAATGACGCACTATTTGTCTCTTCTGCTTGCTATAAAAGAAACAACACTTCCTATTTGATAAAAGAAACTTTATATTAAGGATTATGCATATAATTAAAAAATGTATTCCAAACATGTAATTCCATATTTCAATTACAAATTAATTACACATTTAATTTTGGTCATAAAATTTAATTTTGCCAATTCCAACCCAATAGCAACCTCTCCCTATTTTGCTAGCAACCAGGAAGGTGAAAGCTAGACTATGTGAAGCCAGCCACCACATCTTTTTGAATGCTATTCATGCCACAGAGCAGCTGAACACACTCAGATGAAAGTACTAACTGTTCTCTTCTGCATACATAAATTCACAGACACCCACCATTGTTTAGTATTGGTCTTATTGGCAAGAAGAGACTAATGGCATCTCTCCCACACAAAAATGGTGGATTCGAACTTGCCATCTCCCAACGATGGGCAAACCCTTATTGTAGAGTTTTCCGAGTGGTCCTAATCATTATCCAGTTGCTAAGTTACAGCGCTATGTTACAGGGTTACAGTACCTATAGTATGTTCTGCTTACAAGATACCTAACCAACATATTTATCGTGTACAGAAATAACTTAGAAGTGTGTGTGCATCGTGCATTGAGCTATTCAGGTAATATGTCCTTTGACATATATATATATATATATATATATATATATATATATATATATATATATATATATATATATATATATATATATATATATATATATATACTTGTGTGAAAGTGAGTTAGGATATGTCTGGGCAGGTGTAAATCGCTCTGAGATTTGCTGAGGCTGTTAAATTATTCAGGGAAAAAGTGCACCCTGGCTGCTGGAGTGTGGGCTGGCAGTGTGTATCTATATGCATGTGGGAGAGCACAGTTGGTAGACAGATGCATCACATGTGTGAGAGAAAAGGCATGAGAAGATGAATGAGTCAGGCAAACCCTTTGTTGTTTTTAGTATGTAAGCATGTGTGTGTGTGTGTGTGTGTGTGTGTGTGTGTGTGTGTGTGTGTGTGTGTGTGTGTGGGAAGGCTTTAAGGTAGCACTGTGCTGGATTGTGTCAGCAGGGCTTTCTGGATGAAGGAATAGGCTCAGGCTCGGGCATGGCGCTGAAGTTATGCTTTATTCACTGTCTCAGCTGAAAGCATCTCACTCAGGCAGGCTGCGGGGAAGAGGAGAGGAGAGATGGATTGATAGACAGATGGTGAGCAGAAGTGGGGAATAGTGATATGATTTGAGAATGAATTGTTAAAGAAAGAAATAGGAAAAGAAAAAGAGCACATGGTAATTTTAAGGGTATTTTAAGGGTTTAAATATAGCTGTATAACAATGGGTTATGGATATATACATTACTGGATAATATTATTCAAATGGTTACTTTACATGTTGCTATCATTTGGCTGTAGATGAATAATAGATAGATAGATAGATAGAGAGAGAGAGAGAGAGAGATTTGTCATAATTATTATGAGATTATGAGTTTGTCATAATAAATCAGACAAAAATACTTAATTCCCCCTCCACTGCACAAATTGGTAACGCCCAATTTTCCTTCGCAGACCCCTTTCACCAACACAGCACTGACCGAGCGCTTTATGACAGCTGTTTGACAGGGGGAGCACAGGCAGCAGCCCTGATAATGAAGAGAAGCACTGCCCAGAAGAGTATTTTGCATTGCAGGTCAAAGAGGGACAGCAAAAATAACAAAATATACACTGACAAGCCAGAGAAGGTATTATATGAAGGTGTAATCTAGCCAACGACACTCCATGTATAGTGTAGCTAGGTAACTAGCGTCATTGCAGTTCAGCCATAACTATCAATATATATATATATATATATATATATATATATATATATATATATATATATATATATATATAAAACAGGTTAGCAAAACAGCCTTCTGTTATGTTAGTTCATTTTTTTATATATAGTTCCTGTTGTTTTCCCGAACATAATAAGTGACATACAATACACACTATTTTCTGTTTTTGCTATTTCACCAAAGAAATAGTTCCAAACAAAGCCAGGACAGAACCGATGTTTCTCCGAGCAACACGCTGTGGTGTTTGTTTCATTTCTGTATTAATCTGTTTTTGGACCAATCAGCTGAATGAACGATTCAAGTGACTCACTCATTAACACAGCGACTCGCTGCCACCTACTGACGGTTTTAATTTCATATTTAACGTATACTTTCTTTAAAAAAAAAACAAAACATTTCACAGCTATGATGTTAGAATTTGTTAAAATGATGCATAAATTTAATAAAGTTATTCGATCTATAAGCTTTGAACATGTTTTCATATCAGATTCAAGGTGAATATATCAACAGGTAGAGCAGCCAGAAGAGGGAGAGGAGGAACAGTTGATCAGGTAAAGAAGATGCCATTCAAACAATAAAAACTGAGGAAAACAGTATAGGAAAGTCATTTTTATTGGTATCATGATTTTCACAACATTTCAAAAGAAGCTTTACGTAAGGTTAGGCTATACTTTAATGTTTTAAATGTTTTAAAGACTCCAGTGTTGTTGGGCTTTTTTTTCTGGCTTATCTGTATCACAGTCAGTATGTTTACATAGACAACAATAGTACAATATTAACCGGATTAAGACAATACTCTTATTAAGAAACTACCATGTAAACCACGATCATTGATTACCTTAAGCCGACTAAAGTCATACTCGAAGTAAACACAAATTGAACTAAGACATGTGGAGTATTCCTGTTTTAGTTGCATTATCGAAGTGCATTACAGACATGTAAACACCTTAATTACACTATAAATGTCGTGTGGGAGTTTTCACTGCATTTTGCGACAGGACCTGTACACACACGGCAGTGCTCAACCGTTTTACGGCAAACAAGAGAGCACGGCTGCATCCGAAACCGCATACTTACCTACTATATAGTAGGCAAAATACACATATATCAGCTACTGTATAGTAGGTAAGTACGCAGTTTGGGACGCAGCCCATGGCTTCAAGCAGTCATCTATTAGCACGTATAGCATGACAAATAATTAACTGCACTTGAAGCTTTCGTAAAATTAAAAATAAAATCACCAAAACTGTATACGGTACCATAACGAAGACGAACTGTATGGTGATATGTGAAATTCTGGAGGGAACGTCGGACGGTGTGGCATGGGGACGTAATGACGTGTGCCGTTAATCGAGCTATGATCTATAACATGTAAAATGGGAATATGAAAGGAATATCCTAAAAGTGACACATGTAAACACCTTAATCACAATATTGTCTTATTCAGAATAAGGTCAATAATTAGATTAGTGGATTTGTTCTTATATCAGATTCGAGGTGAAAGTAGCAGGAGATTAGACCAATCAAAAGAAGGAGAGGAAGAACATCTGATCAGGTAAAGGCAAACAAACACTACTGAAAGGACCAATGGAGATGTTAAAGGTGTCAATAAAACTGGCTAAAATTGTCTAATGTGTTCATATCACAGTGAGGGTCATATAGCACAGGGTGAGGACAGAAGCCAAGCAGCCATTCCAGATGAGCAGGTAAAAATTAAGCATATTGATAGGGAAGAATTTTTGATATGATAAACTGTATGCAATTTACAAGTTGCTGCTCTATACAATCGGGAGTTATTTGGTGTGTAACAGTGTTTCTTGTCATGTCAGTTTCACGGTGAACCTAAGACTAGAGCAAACTATGGGTTACACTTTCAGCAAAAATGGTTTCAGATGTTCCCCTGGCTGCACTACTGTGCCATTTTAAAAGGGGTTTTATGCTTTTATTGTGCAGAAGTCCTCTCAAAGAAAACAATGCTTGCTTCTAAGTTAGATCCTACCTTTGTGAGTACTGGTTTTAGGAACTGGAAAAAGGCAGTCGAAAAGTTTACAGCCCATGCTAAAAGACACTCCCACTGCCATGCAACAACTGTATATGCTCAGGAAACAAACAACATAGCTTCACAACTCTCCTCAGTTGTTTCTAGACAACTGGGGAAAGCAAGAAATGCATTGCTAAAAATTGTATTATGTGTTCAGTATTTGGCTCAACAAGATATTGCATTGAGAGGTCATGATGAAGAGAGGGGAAATTTTCCCCAACTACTAAAATGCAAGGTAACAGATGATCCAGCCCTTCACAAGTGGCTAGCACAAAAGCATAATTACACAAATTCTCCAATTCAAAATGACATACTTAACACAATGTGCAATGACATCATCAGAGGAATAGCTGATACAATTCAATCCCTTCCAGTCACTCAGTTTGCCTTAATTGTTTATGGAACACAAGATGTATCAGGCACAGAGCAAGACTCTGTTTGTCTTCGTTATGTTGACCATGACTTGATTCCTCATGAGGAATTCATTGTTGTTTACGGTGCAGCCAATGATGGTGCAGCCAATATGTCTGGCAAATACTCAGTACAGGTTGTAATTAGAAAGAAACAGCCTTTATATTGATATGTGCACTGTGGAGCTCTTTGTTTAAACCTAGTTACTGCAAAGGCATGCACAGCTTCAAAACTGCTGAGAGATTTTCTTGACTAGGAAATATGTGTAGCCTGTCTGGTAAATTCAAAGAAAAGTTTGTAACACTTTATATGAAGCCCATGCTTATAATTAATTATTTTATTTTTAATTTTACGAAAGCTTCATGTGCAGTTAATTATTTGTCATGAGCATGGGCACTGAAAAAGCAAGTGTATCACTTATAAGTAATTCTAACAATAATATAAATGTAGCTATAACTGTTATTATAACGAATTATAGGTCTTTATGTGTCATTATAAATGTGTTTATAGAGCAGTAATACTTGCTTATAAATAATTATAAATGGGGCTATAATTCATTATAAGCATGGGCTTCATAGAAACTGTTACCGAAAAGTTTAACCAGATTGCTACGGCAGATCATGGTATCTCAAGCACTCTAAAGCCTCTCAGTCAAACATGATGGACAGTACGACACCAAGCAGTAACCTCTGTTCTCAAGCAGTATGGTTCTGTACTCACTTCCTTAGAGTAAATATCAAACAGCAATACTCCAAGTGCAGCCACCAACAGTGGCTTGCACCAACAATTTCTCAAAGGAAAGACCTTACTGGGTCTTGTGTTGGCAAGAGCTGTGATTGGAGATTTGGAATGTTTGAATACTTCTCTCCAAAGAAAAACATAAACTATCTCTGGCATGAAAACTGCTCTTTCTTGTGTTCAGTCTGTTTTGAAAGACAAAAGAAATTAAGAAGCCTTTCAAAGTCTTTTTGAGCAATTAACTGTGATTGTGAATTCTCTAAACTTGCAGGCTATCAAACTCCCAGAACTAAGACAACCACATAAGCATTTTAGAGTAGAAGCAAGCCCATACATGCCAAAAACGGCATTATAGAGAGGAGTTTTATCGGGTGCTTGATGTTGTTGAGGCAGAGATCAATGAACATTTTCAGCAGGAAGGTATACTGGCCCTGCAGAAACTAGAGAACACTCTGCTCAGTTGACAAATTGATTCAGTGTGTGGTGAGCATCCTAAGATCAACAGCCAGTTGCTTGCAGTTCAGTTACCCATGTTTAGACATAACTACCAGTGTGGATCCAGTATGGAAGTAGAAAGGAGCTTGAGTGCCCTTAGAAGTTCGAAAACCTAGCTACGCTCAAGTATGTCGCAAAAGAGACAAAATCGTGTGACAGTTTTTCAAGTCCACCAACACAAGTTGGCCCTCTTAGACAAGATGTTGGTGTGCCAACAATTTGTTGCTGGTTGTGAGAGACGCAAGTGGATATTTTGTGCTTTCACTTGAACTGTATTATCATATTCACTGTTCTGTGAATAAATGTACCCTAATCCCAAGTTCACAGTTACAATCTGTATTGTAAAAAGTGCTATATAAAGTTAACTTGATAGTTTTGCAAGAGCTGACTACTGTATGTGTTTCCCTTGCAAAAGGATTAGTGGCATGTAAACAATAGATAGATAGATAGATAGATAGATAGATAGATAGATAGATAGAGAGAAATGATCCAATAATACTGCACATATAACAAAGCTGTTTTTTTTTTTTTTTTTAAATATATTTATTATTCTTCTTATAAAAAAAATATCTGGAAGCATAAACCCCCCACCCCCAAAGTTCAAACCAAATCTACGCCCTTGCTAATATCATAGTTGCAGAAGACTGCCATATTAGCTGCCATATTAGGCACTCATATCATACAGATTTACACTTAGGTCCAAGGGTTGGACTCGGCAGTAAAGAGAAATACAACTACACAGCTAAAGGAAAATGCACATGATACTAATGTACCTGCTTATAATTTAAGCTTAATAGCAAAAATATTAATGCAATGATATGCCTGTATTAGTCTGTGAAGGAGAATTCAAAGTCATTTTGGTTCCTATGCACAAATCTGTTAAATCTGTGTCAATGCTCATTTTATGCAGGGGCACGTTTCTCCACTTCACTGGTGTAATGTTGCTTTTTGAAGCTGCAATATATATGCTATAGTATGATAATTCGCAGAACAAAGATTAATCAAATTAGTTTCCCTCTGTTGAAACCCTGTACCAAATCAAATCTTAATTTCTAAAACTGTTTCTTTCTTAAGCCCAGTGTCCAATTATAGAATGTATATAATTCCATGAATATGGTCTATGTCTATTTGTAACTGAGTATGTTAAGGCTAAGGTTAGAGGCAGGATTACAATGTTTACTTCTTCGTTTGTATGAAATCAAATAAATCAATCTCAACCCCAGCATCTTCACTTGTTTACATTTGTATACATTTTTTCACGAGATCAAATTCTAAGTTGAAATTTCTGCTGACTCTGTCAAAAATAAACCCAGAACTGATCTCTGGCCAGACCTGAAGTTTTAAAATTGACTTGCTTGCTGTCACAGAATTTAATGAAGTGAATTAAAACATTTTAACATTAACCTTCCTTTGCATCTATTGTAGATTCCTAAGGCAAAAGCGGATGGTGTTTATGTATGTTTATTGACACTTTCCTCCACAATTCACTGCACTAGCCCTATAGTTAGGCTAGACATCCATTGCCTTGTAGCAACATTTATCTGAGCAATTTGTTTTCCCTGTCTCCATCACCTCCTTCCTTTTCTCTTTTAATGGAAGAGCAGGGCAGCCTGTGAGAGGGCTATTTTCTCTCCATCTGTGCAGAGATGAGGAGAAAAAGAACTACATTAAGAGATGAAGGACACGGAAGGCTTCCCAGGAGGGACAAGGATGCAAGGCGACCTGACTGAACTCATTCCAAATCTTCTTTCCTCATACATCTGAAAAACAAACACAGCAACATGCTGGAAAAAATGGAGGGAGAAACGTGACATGTGCCAGCTTCTAAAGCAAGATAAAAATGAGAGAGAGGAAGAACAAGGGCACTGAAAGAAACAGAATGAGTATTGTAGGTAGAAACAAATTTAGAAGTTTATTAGGTGAGAGACAGAGATAGATGGGCATGCTCTAAACAGTATTAAAGAACACAAGCCATCTAGAGGAACTTGATCTATAGTGACAATTTGCAGCATGAATTGGTTGAATTATGCTGTTTGAATAATGTGTTCCATCTTTTGCCGGAAGGAAGAAAAGAATAATACTAGGCCGAACCATTTGTGCACATAATTGTCATTGTGTATCTAGCCTAAGAATTTCTGTTATGTTTAGTCATCCAATGTGTAAGAATCTAATTGATGCTAGTGGTTTAAGAACGTGATGATGCAATTCTCAGCAGTGTAGTCCTTTTTTTCCCCACTCCCATTTTACACTAATATGTGACCTAAATTATCTTTGCCAGATACATAAAACCTAAAAAACAAAACAAAACAAAAAAAAACAACACTTTCTTGCACAATCACCACCTTATTGTGCCATGCCAAGCTATATACAAAACAAATACATTGTTCTTGTTTCCTTCCTTTAATCTTTTTATTTTTTATTTTTTAGTAAATACCGAATCCTACCAGGACCAATATTTCAGAGGGAGCTGAAGTTTTAGGTACAAAAATAATACAACATTAATCATCAAGGGCCCCATTCGACTTGTCAGATTTATAACACCTCTTAATAAATGCATGTTTTAAGTGCTGCTGGTACAAGATTACATCCAGCCCTAGCTGGAGATACTCTCAGCCTTGTATACTAACTCCCTTCAAACAAACAGAAAACAAAGTTTTTGACTTTACTCAACTCGTCCACTTCTTATAAATCTGTAGGATGTAAACAAGTGGCTGGAAACCCCATTCTGAAGCTGTATGAATGAAAGGAGTAATCAGTGACTGGATTATTCACTATCAGCCTTATCAAAGTTCAAAATATACACAGGAAGGTTGGCTGCAATCAGAGTTACTCTACACAGGTGTTGATGTTGAATTTCTGGTTGGCACATACTGAAATTAGCTGTGAGCAGTTCACACCTTTGAGGTTGCCAGTTCTTTTTTTCTTGTGTAACTCTCTCTTTGAGGTTATTAACAGTGTCAAGACCCTACACCCCTAGTCCCCGAAGTCACTTGTCTTCAAACCCAAAATAAATTCAGGTGTGATTTGATCAAACAGATTGCTATCAACTATAAAGCTTTTTGTGGCCTCTGCAGTGTAGATTAATTATTTTCTAATGGCATACTTTAATATTATCCTTGACATTCCATAGATTTTTGTGTGTAATTACAAACTAAAACTGTAAATACATGCCCGAGTAAAACATTGTGATTACAAATATCCAAACAGTGGTTCTAAACAACAGCACAATCAACTACTAAGTCTGTAGATAGTTTGGAGATACTGTTGTGTGCAATTTCACTATCCAAGTCCTCTATTTTATGATTAACAATAAAGACAAACATATTCTAAATATATTTAAACATATTGCAGTTACTTGAACCAATACAAATACAAACTCATTCTGTCAAAACAAATGCCTTATTATGAGTGAATTGTTGTAGTAACATATGTTGTAGTTGTAGTAACATTGTTGTAGTAACAACTCTCTATTCCAGTATTTGCCATTGTTCTCATTTGGCTACAGCAAGGCAAGAAACACTTTTTATTTTTAAAACTTTGACTCTTCACAACTCTGTATCTGGTCCCTAATGAAAATTATGTCTTTGTCGGACTTCATGTATCGCAGAATTTTTGTTAAAAACAAACAAACAAACAAACAAGTAAATAAAAACACTATATCAAGAGGAATCAGTCCTTCAAATACATAATGCAAATTATGTTGTTGTTTTTTAAACAAAAATGGATTGATGTATTTGAAATACATATACAGAACACATTATCTACAGCTGACGTAGGAACATTACTGTCACAAATTTCCCCCATTCATTGTGGTGTGTGGTTCAAAGCGTGATGAGTGCTGTTCTCATGTTTTGTTTTAGTTCTCTCTTTTGTATTGATTCAAGCATTGTCTCCACCCCTGTCCTGTCTTTGGCGTGTTTCCTGATTGTGTCCAGGTGTTCTTTGTAAAGTCCATGATTAGTTTGTTTTTTATACCCTCATTTTCCTTTGTCTTCTCGCACAGTCATTATCATTATGGTGAGCATTTCTGAGCTGCATCCCAATTTGTCCAAAATAATATCCAGGATTAGAATTAGTGAGACCGAAACTATAGTATGATGAAATGAGTATCCCAAAGATGGTTTACTATTTAGGGTAGATTTTTTAAGTGTGGATCAATGGACACTTTTTCAGCTAATACTGCCCACAACTTGCGCAAGGGAAGAGGACTGTTGTGACTTTTGTGACTGTTGGCTTTGCTGAATTCATGGACACATTTTAGAGAGGTGTACATGAAATGTGTAAAAAGAAATAAAGGAAACTGTAAACTAAACTATATAGTATAAATTATATAAGGATTGATGGAAGAAGAAAAGATGAAATGTTATGAGAAGTTTGTTTAATTTGACAGTGTGCACAACTAGGCAACAACAATCTCTTCTGTCACATAAGCTGTAAGTATGTCCCAGTATGTGCATACTATTTTACTACTCACTCAAAAGTATGTACTTTTTCTCCAAAAAAGAGTACATACATTTAGTGCATAGTATAATTATGTGAATTGAGACACAACATTAATTTACTGTGTCCTTTAATTCCTTGTTTTAGTCCTACTTCTGTCTATAGACCAGTGTCTATATTCTCATTTATGATTATGGATAACTCTAGTTTGTTGTTGTCTGCCTGCCTGTTCTCTGACCCCCACCTGGGATATTGATAATGATTATTAGATTATCCCAAATAAACAACATGCTGATTTTATGCTCTTATGTCATGCCTCATTTTCTTGCACACAACAGACATGATTTACCAAACCTGCTTCTGACCAGACAAAAGGACAAATGCTTAAATCAACCTTGATATTATTATTCCAGATTAAACTGTCTTGACCTGAATATATATCCATCAGTTCCACATTATTCCTAAAGGGTGACACTCAACATTATGTGTGCTTTTAATCAAAGTCAAGTAAAAAAAAAAAAAAAAAAAAAAAAAAAAAAAGAGAGAAGAATTTCCTATTTCCTCTGTGGATCATATTGGCTTGTTAACAGTATGTTCACAGTGTTCATCAAGGCAGAGTCGAATGGCTGCACAGCACATAATAGGAGGTACATCTGTTGAGGTGATTAAAAACAGAGTTATTGTCAAACAGAATGTATGTGTTAACGAATCTCAGCTTGGCTGTAATGACCGGGTGCAGCTTGGGGAAGGTGACATTACCTGGTCATACTGTCAAGCCATCACACTGTCACTCCTTATCTCAGGCCAGCTCCACACTCACCCACCAGCCTCTGTCTTTTCCTCCTTTGTGCTTGGACACAATGTTGTTTGATTGAACCATCCTCCCCACAATGGGGACTCAAAGGAGAATGGACGAGATAAAGATGTGGGTCATGCACCCCATCTTTCCATCTATAAAGGGCTGTGAGAGGTGCTGTCGACCTTTTGCATGGTTAACTTTCAGGGAAAATCATAAGAATGGCTAGACTGGTATTTGAGAAAGTGAATGCTTTCATTTAATGCCTTAATAAAAACAGTAAATAGACAGACAAAAAGACACAGTTTTATAACATTCTTCAATCAAATCTCATCTGTACTGTCTCAGTCTATGATTATTAGAATGAAGAGCAATAAGAAGCAGTTACATTTAATTATTTTTAGTCAGAAAAGTAGCAAGTTTTACAAACATGATTATTCATGAGCTAATTACGATTACGAATGGTAAGCAGTTCCCTCGCCATGCCTTGTCTGTCTGCACATGTTAACAGCTGGTTTATTTGTTGGTGAACATCAAAAACAAATCACACTCTATCAGCACCAACAATTTCTTTGTTTCAAGAGAGCGAGACAAGCTCTCAAAACAACCACAGAAGAACAAAGGAATGCACAGATGAAAGGTTATTTCCCTAAAGTTTTAATTGCATTTTTCAGTTTTTTCCAGTTTATACTGGTTGCTTGTTGTAGTTTCTTTTTTAATAAAGACAGCTGTTATCTTGAATTACTGTGTTAGATGTGGATTTTGTTATCATACATACACCAATTCTTCCATAATCATAAAACTCACTTAATGCCCTGATTTTTAACAAATTTTTATTTATTTATTTATTTATTTTTTAACAAATGTCATACATTTGTGCATATGTCAGGCAATGTAAATATAAATAAACATGCACTGCTGATAATTTTCTTGAGCTTAATTTTTTATGTGCTTTTGCAAGGTGCTTATAGCCATTTGTGTTTTGTACATTAATTGCATGTATATTACAGTATATGATGATAGATCATATATATGATAGTAGGAGAAAAAAGCAGATAAATATATTAATGTCTGACTACATTGCATGACTGGGGTGCAGTCAGCATTCCAATTCATCCCAAAAGTGTTCAGTGGGGTTAAGGTCAGACCTCTGTGCAGGCCACTCTAGTTGTTTCGCACCAAACATGTCAAACCATGTAACCTTGTCAGCTCATGAAGCTCGCATTATACACAGGGGCATTGCCATGTTTGGGATTCTTAGTTCCAGTTAAGTGAAATTATATTGTTATAGCATACAAAGACAATCTATACAATTGTGTGTTTGCAACCTGTTTGAGGAAGAACCACATATGGCTGTGATGGTCAGGTGTCCACAAACATTTGGCGATATAATGTATAAGTTCCTGAACAAATTGCTAACAAAACTGCCTCTTAATTTTGCATCAAACTGTCTCTCTGACTCTGTCAAGCCATCAAAAAACATTAAAATACCTTAATATAATTATAGGCAAATTGTAGTAATAAAAATAATAGTTAATAATTTAACAACTTTCTTATGTCACTTACTCCACCTGATGTTTTCCATGACAAGGAACTCTATTTGTTGTCTGCCTCCTTTGGCTACAGCAAGGAATTTTTTTAGTATAGTATAGAAAAATATCCTGCCACAACCCCACTAACCAATATGACATTGGATACTTATTTGATTATTTTGCAATGCAGCTTGTGAAATGAAATCAGTAATTGGATAACTGAGAAACAACAGATGGGATTCATCTGAACTTCTGATTGAGCCATTCTTGTCATTAGAATGGGACAGAAAGAGAGAACTGCAGTAGAGAAATAAATGCTTTAAATAGTGTAATGTTACAGAAATTATTTATACATAATATACTAAAAGTAATGCACAATCAAGTGTGTTTATGTGCACACTGATTATACACAGCTGTTTGCCATTTAATTCCTCCTCTTCAAAAATTTCCTCTACTTCATTAGGTTGATTATTTAGGTTGCAGAGTGAATTGAAGTGTGTACATCATGTACTTTCAGAAAGAAATCAAATTGTTGATGGACTTATGTAGACACCATTTTTCCATCATTACATTATTATGCTCTACACTTATACAGACAAGGCTACAGCTTATTATTCAGTAACTACACAAAAAACAACACTAAATAAAGTTAATGCTATGACTATGAGAAGTTGATGTAGGATATTTGGAATAATAAGCCATGTCTTTAAGTTTAGGACGTTAAATGATGTAAACACAGCGACTTGTTGCCAAAATCTTATTGTTAAAAATAAATATGAATTTTAAATATGGTAAATAATAGTGTAGTATATCTATCTATCTAATTCTCTAGTATGGTCAATTTTTTATTAATAGTAATAAAAATTTTTTAAAATAACAATTCATCACTCTTATTATTATTATTATTATTATTATTATTATTATTATTGTTATTGTTGTTGTTGTTGTTGTTGTTATTATTATTGTTATTATTATACATTTTAATACATATATTTTTTAAATTTTAACATTTTTACTTCTAAACAGAGACATATTAAAGATCATATCTGAGACAACCCCCTCAAAAGTCATCAGCTTTGGCCTTGTGTTTGGGACAACTGTCCTGCTGAAAGGTGAAATTTATACAGGCTTTAGATGTTTTTTTTTAGTAGACTAAAGCAGGTTCTCCCTGCACCCTTTGAATTTGCCAAGAAAGGCTTCTTGTTATGAGGATGAAAAGTGTGCCCATAGCATGATGATACCACCACCATATTTCACTGTGGGAATGGTGTTATTTGAGGTATGGCCTGCATTAACTTTGCACCACACAAAAATGCTATGGAATTTGCCCAAACACAGTATCTAAATATTGATGTTATCACACACTAAAAAAACCCCACATCTTCACTGGGCCACTCTCGTGCTTTCATATGGTTGTTCCTGAGCAATTGTTTCTTTTATCCACCTCCCACGCAGTCCTTAATTTTGCCAAACTCTTGAAATGGTTGTCTGGTACACCTTCACTCCACTCTCAGCCACTGTACTCTGTAACACCTTCAGGGGGGCTTTTGGCCTTGTCTGGGTAATGTTTGGGTGGTGTGATGCAGCTTTCACTCCCTCACTAGTGATCCAACAGTGCTTACTGGGATGTCCAACATCTTAGTTATTGGATATAATTTTAAACCCTTTCCCTAAGTTATGTAATTTGAGTACTGTATCTTTAACATACTTAGATGCTTCTTAATCTTCATTTTCACTCTTTCCCTTCAGAGTGACAGTCTCTTCCCTCTCATGACAGTTCAACTGTGGTGTTTCCATATTTCATAAATGATTACCAATTATAAATCATTTGTGTCCTTTTTAAGACAATAACGTTCATCTGGAGTTTCTGGAACCTGGGGGGTTGAATACTTTAGCGATCAGCATTTTTCAGTGTTTTATTTTCTTTGAAATACGTGCTGACCAATAATTCATTTTGACTTTGAAAATTCACTGTAAGACAGCATGAGTTTGCAATAAAAATACAGACAGAAAGTGTGTTAAATGTGTATTTAACATTTGTTATTTAGCCAAACCATAAATTCCAGCTGGTTGAATACTTTTGCAAGCCACTGTATATTTTTTATTTTTTAATCATCTTTTTGTTGCTATGTATCATTCTCTTAAAGAGACTAAATGAGGAAGCAAAGGGCTGAAATATTAGTAATCATTCTCACAAGTCCAATGCTTATCTCGCCTGTATTTTACCATTTGATAATAATGTTTATTCAGTCTATTTGGGACTATTGTAAAAGGTGAGATTACAAATCTGCCAAAAAACAGCATGGTGATTGTGAGAGAGGGTCTGAAAGTATTAAGAAATGGTATTTATATATATACTGGTTTATAGATGTATAATGGTGACAGAAGTCCAAAGGTCTGAGACCATTATTTCCTTAATGCATGAAAAATTAAACCCTTAAGAACTAAGGGTCTACTCTTACTCAATTCTGTGACAAAGGTACATAATATACCCTGAGGATGACACAGGCTCATGGAAGAATTGAAACGTGAGCTGCAGTGATCTTTCCAAATTCCCCTGGGCATGTTGCAAGAAGCAATTAAATCCAGCTGCCTGGAGCTGCATCACTAAGGGACCCATTAGCAAGCTGATAATGGATGCTACTGTACTTCAGAACTACAAATGGCAGATCAGCTGTAATGAGATTCCCAAGGCCCATCAGAGACAATTCTTTTTGTACTTAGAGAAGTCTTTGGTGTTAGTTTATGTGATATACCTTAGATAACCATCATACAGATATGTTCTGTTACAATTATAATAGGTCATTCAATATCAAGTAATGATATTGACGAAGTTTAGGTGGTATGTTGCATTTATGTTGTCTTGATGTTATTTGGCATTATTAAGTTACACTAAGAATGGGAAGACTATATTATAATATATTATGTCTGGTTACACTTTTTTCTCTTTTTTTTTGCCCATGTCACATCCCAGATTCTGTGCCAGGCTGTTTCTATCTACAGATTTTTAGGCCACAGTCAATAGTTGAAACATAAAATCATGTGGTGTGCGAGGGGCACAGACTTTAATCTTCCTACTTTTGATTGAATTTTAGGCTAGTCACAGTGAATCAGAGGATATCAAGAATGAATATGAACACACTGTCAATCAATAAATCAATCAATCAATCAATCAATCAATCAATCAATCAATATATATATATATATATATATATATATATATATATAAAACTTAGGCTGAAGCCGCAAACCAATGTTTGTACCAACTAATGTAGCTGCCTCACTATCCAACATATTTGTACATTATTTGAGCACGGGTGTGTGCTTTCTTACAGCTGTCTCCTAGTAACAATTGAACATTGTTCAATTGATCATTTTCTCAAAATGTTTGGTTCCACAAAAATCTACAAAACACTGATATGTGTGCATGTCCATGTCATAACATGTTGGGATTTTAACAATCATCTTGTGTAAACCCTGTATTAATAAAAGAACTGTGAAGAAACTGTCTTAATTTATACGTCACTTCACAAAAGTAAGGAACATGTTCATTAAACTGTTTAATGAACTTGTTAGCAGAACCTGCTGGTGCTCCTAGAACATAATGAACAGAATAGTGTGTTACTTATGTGTTTACTACTTTAGTTTTCATTTTATTATCTACTCAAGGTCATCTTGCTTTGAGATGATTTTCATTTGGTGCCTGTTATTAGATCATGGACTTCAATAATTTTAAGGAGCCACTGGGAGATGTGAGGTCAATTAAAGTTTAGGGTTAAGGTTAACCCTAACCCTGCGCTTTTATTTGTTTGCCAAAAAAAAAAAAAAGTTGTTGGTCAACTGGCTATGATATTAAGCTATGGGTAACACTTTATCTTAAGGAATAAAATGTAAGGAGTTTATGGAACAGTATCAGGTGTTAAAGCTCAAATAGCTGACCCCCCCCCCCCCCCCCCCAAAAAAAAAAAAAAAAACATAGTAAAGCCATTGAATAGAAGTGGCTCCTTAATGTAACATTATTAATCAACATTCAAGAAAACTTTACATTGTTCAATCCATGTTTAATCAAATTTATTCTGTTCTGAGCTCCATTTGTGCTCAATAATTGTATTAAATAAAATAGATTTCCAATAAGAATATAAAATTAAAAAATAAATAAATAAAAACTGTCAAATATAAGAGGCTGCAAGTGTGCAGCAAATCAGTTATCATTAATAATTTTCATTTTGGCAACTATAAGTACATTCAAAATGATCAAAGATGCCAATATATCAAGAATTTTTCCTCAGTCAAACACTTTTACAACACTGCTTTAGACTCCCAGAGATTTTATGTGAACCTGAGATTTTTTGTGAGAGAATATTTTTGGATAAAGCATCCACAGTGCTGCAGGAGTCGCACGTTACACATGCTTATACACACACACACACACACACACACACACACACACACACACACACACACACACAAACACAGAGAACACACACATACGCACACACCACACAGAGAGGTCTTGACATTCCCACTGTCACTGTCACAAATCAGAGAGATTGAAAATATGGAACAGACAACACATACATTTTTTATTCTGTGAAATCTAATATACCACATGTGTGTTAAGAGTGCTAAGAACATTATTAAGTCATACAGTTTACTGTGTCTAAATGATTCAGCACTCTAATTGCCATTTAAGATGCATTACTGTAAGCTACTTCCAAGGAAGAAAAATGGAACATAGACTTGTTATTTATATTGGATTAATGTATGATAGCCCAAAAATCTTTCTTTGTTTTTCAGTTTTTCAGGACATCAGTAGAAAATATTTCAATGTACAATATGGCATTCAATTTCTATATGACATTGACACATATTGTTATTGCTCATCCCCACATCTTGTGTTTTAAATGAATATTAAATAAACTTCCCATTTATTACTTGATAGTATTGTTTTATTGAAGTTAAACTATACTGAATTTGCCAGAATGGGCTTTTTTTTTTTTAAACAATGAGCCATCATCCATATTGAAATGTGGTGCACGTGGGTTGTATTCGTAGGTCATTAGGCCCCACTGCATTATTCATGCTGTTACCATTGAGATGTGGCCCTCACAACAAGAGAAACCTGTGGATGGGGCTGTTCAGATGGCTCCATCATGCCCTGACACCCAGCAGGCCTGCCATGTACAAGGCCTTTGCTCTTACACTTTTGCCATAGCCCCCTCCTGACCTTCATTAACAGGCGGATGTCCGGAGGGGAGAGCTCAGTTTACCATCTCTCTCTTTTTGCTCTCTTATCTCTTTTTTTTTCTTCTCTTTTCCTGCTCTCAGTAGGATGCCTCTTCAGACCTAGCAGGCATCTTTCTATTACTATTATTATTATTCAAGACAATTCCTGTAGCCCCGTTAGCATCGGTATCTCCTCTGTACCGGTAAGTGTAAGTCATAACATTATGACTGTCACACAGAAGGAGAGTGAGAGGATAGAGGGAGAACACAGAGAGGTAGAGGAGTGAGGGATTAAATAATGTTGAAGTTGGCCAAGGAAGCATGCAGGTGTCCAGCCTAATAAGCTCCATGAGCGGACTTGCTTAGAGGTTAATATGCTCTTCAGTGCCAAGTGCCTGCCGGACATGTCCTTAGAGACAGTGAGATGAAGAGAATTCACAGCTCTGTTGTGGGATCAACATTGAAGACTGGTGGATAAAATGTCTGATATAATGGGGACCGCTGAGTCTATTCTGACCCTTGCACAAATTCTCTTAGTGGTTGTTAAACTCTGCAGTGGTGTCAATGAGCTATTCAAGACCAGCTTTATCCATGTCATAATTAATTTTTTAAAAATAAATTAATAAAAACTCCTGGTGGCACCAGGATGATTATTCATTTTCATAGTAGATACAATATGTGTCATGCAGATATGTGACAATTTTCATACGGTTTGGCAGCTGAAAAACAGAAATGATCCTGTAATGGCATTCTAATTATAAAGCATATCTGAATACCATGTCATAAAATTACAAAAGAGATCACATCACATATGATCAGCATCATTCTCATCATTCTCATTATTACTGTCATTAGCGTTGATAAGACAATATGTATAATACTGCATCTGACACTGCAAGTGAGATTATTTTAGTCTGTGTGTAGGGGCTGGGGATTGGAGTGGGTGAGGGTGATGTGAACACTGACCTGTGTCATTTTAATGGTCAGCAGAACTAGCTGATGCATTTTGCAGGTCCTGGACTTGAGTTTCATTATAAACTCATCAGACACACTGCAATATCAGCTCAGCTTCTTCAGCCATAACAACAGCTGCCTCAGCAATGAGAAGTCACTTAACACACCCTTCAAATTCTAGACCTCTCTGAATCTCCTGGGTATTTTCTTGCATTTAATTCTCTTTTAAGATTGTTAATTGCTATTTTTAGCCTTTGTTACATCTTAATAATTCTCACTGGATATCTATTATTCAATAGAGTCTCTGGTATTTTTTGTATATAAATATGACCAATAAATGCCTTCTTTTACAGAAAGAGGCAATTGGACTGATATGGTAGATGACCAACCATAGGCTTTTCCTTCAGCCTCTTGGCAAACATGCAAGATTGCTTGTGTTTACACAGCACAAACTACTTAAAAAACTTTAATAACTTTGCTAAGTAAGGATGTTGTAATATAGGTGGGTTTTTTTTTTTTTAATCCTGTGACTACATTCGTTTGAAAAAGCTCATTATGTTTCATTGTTCACAATTTAGTTTCTTTCTTGAAAACTGATGTGCAGAGAGCCAGTCAGATTTTAACTTTCAAGATTCCGAAGTTTATAAGCAGTAACATACACAAAAGACATCAGATGTTTCATGGCCCTTGAGTTTTGTATCTGAAGCAGGGACTAGTCCCTTTATTTAAAAAATAAATAAATAAAATAAATACATAAAAATAAAAAATGTGAACTAAATATGTTTTATGCTTTTCTTTGATTTTACTATAGTGTGGAAAAAAGAATGTGCCACTTATCAAAATTTAAACTGCAGTGATAATATACATCTTTAAATCTCAAATGTTTCTATTAACCAAAATACATTCTTAATATTTTAAAATATATACTCACAAAGATACAATTATATATTGTGTTGCTAATATGCCCACATTTTATATGCTTTGGTACAATTCCACCCCTGCTTTTCTTCCTCACTCATATTTCAGCAACCCATCTGAAATAGCCTGCTGTTCTAGAAGAACATTAAAGTTCATTTTAAAGTGTAATGGGTCCCATCAGCTGGTGAGCCTGAAGTGTTAAGGGGTTTTTACACCTCACTGCCCACCCCTTAATACAGTGATTCTCATAACTTTTCATATACACTTGTCTCAAGAGCTTTCACACTTTCTGTACTAAATATGCTTCATGGATGGTATAAGCAATGTTGATGAAATTAGTTCCAAAATGTAATATTTTACATATTATTGATTATTTTCAATTAAAGTGTTATGGCCTATTGCAATAAGGTGTTGTATACAAGGCCATTTTATTACTTTTATGAAGGCATCACAAAATATTCCTGCATTAATCAAAAAAGAACTAGGTATTTTATTAAATGGAAGAGGATTCCCCAAATGGAACAGAGTAAAGCTGCAAAGCTGCTTTGAGACAATGTCCATTGTAAAAAGCGTTATACAAATAAAATTGAATTGAATTGAAAATTGAACAGAGAAGACTGTCACAAGGTTGTTAGTATTAAAATGCTGCATTATATGGCCAAAACTTCATAGACACCTGTCCATTTCACCCATATGTGCTTGGTGAACGTCCCATTCCAGATTTAGTGCCCATTTGCTGTTATAAAAAGCTCCACTCTTCTGGGAAGGCTTACCAGTAGATTTTGAAATGTGGCTGTGGAGATTTGCTCATTCATCCACAAGAGTATTAGTGAGGTCAGGGACTGATGCCGGACAAGAAGGCCTGGGGTGCAAATGGCTTTCCAGTTCATCCCAAAGGTGTTCAGTGGGGTTGTGGTCAGAGCTCTCTGCAGGCCAGGGACATTGTCATGCTGGAACAGGCTTGAGCCCCTTAGTTCTGATGATAAATAATGATACTGAATTATGCTAGTACAGCATATTGGATGCCATTCTGCAAATTAAGTGAACCATAATGACCTGGTTATAACATTAGTATGTATATAGCTGTTTACAAGCAAAACAAATAAAATAAAATAGCCTGTTGGTAAAGTGAACACAGGTGAATGTGAGAGGATATTGGACTCAAAAGACAAATTTATCTACCTGAGCAGTTAATTTTGCTTAAGGCCAATTTCAGCTAAATGAACTTTATTCCTATGAGTCCACAAACCTTCGAAATGGGGTAATAAAAAACAAGTGTCTTTTTTATGAAGAAAACAAATGGAAACAAATTTTAGTTAGTAATCACAGTGAACTTTAGTCTTACTATTTAATTAAGGTATTTTATTTACTTAATGGTAATTAATAAATTAATAAATAAAAATATCAGCACTATGTTCCCTCATCACACCATGATAATCATTATGGTGTTGATCTTCAGAGTTTGATAAAGGATTCAAATGAAAAGCTCTTTTAAACTAGTGTTTCTGAGAATATTTCCATAGAATATATTGTGAGTGTGACTTTGAAGTGTGAAACCTCCAAAGAGATAAGTTTCCCAGCATTCAAAACACAACAAATCAGCATTTAATTTTTCTCTCTTTGGATTTGACTTTTGGGCTTCCTAATTAACAAAATTGATTACAACCCCAAATCTCCTCTGGTAACACAACAAAGGAATGTAAACTAAACAGCAGTATGTTCACTCAAAATCAACCAATCAGCTATCTGCTGCTACAGGAATTTCGATCAGACTTGGGTGATCTCCTGCATCCTATTCAATGAGAATTGGCAGTTTTCACTGATTTGTGTGAGAAATACAGGCATCTTTATCCTACTAAAAGCCTCATCACTTCATGCTTCTGTGACTTGAGTCAGCTTAGCATTACAGTTGTCAACAACAACATCAGTGATGACTGGGTGACTTTGGAGTGCCTTATAACAGACTGAACATGCAAAACCTTTTCAGCTCTACATTCTTGGGAACCTCAACATACTATACACCTGATATTCATATACTATATATACAGCCATCCAGGTATTTTGTATAAAGCCCTGTTTTAGGAATAATTATATTTGGGCTATTCAGCATGGATATTTATTCAAGATGTCTTGGTAGACGTGAAATGCTTAAATCTTATCTAAAGAGTATACTTTAGGCTATGTGAGCCTCATGCAAGAAATGTGATAAGTGTATGACTTACCCCTGAATACATTTATACAAGATGCAAGCACTCAGTGGTTACAAAACAAATTAGGATTTCACAGACTCAAAGTTATGTGCTAATTATTAGTGAAAACAACAGGTGGTTGATAAGAGTGGGTCCCATCTATTTGGAGGCTCCTATTATACGCTTGGGTGTCTGTGTTTATGATGTCACTTTTGTCTTTTTCCCTAGTGACACTTTCTTCTCTGCTTTTATCCTCATATAATGTTTTTCCTCTGGGTAAGCAAGTAATTTCTGGCATTGGGATGTTTGTGTGATGCCTGGAGAGGACTGGTTCTTATCCTGAAGACTTTGCATTTGCTTGTAAGCATTTTCTATGTATTATCTGTCTTCAGTAAACAATTTATGATCGTTGTGGCCAAAGATAATTAACCTAGAGTTTCAGCATCTAAAACAAACATCCTCAAATGTTTGAGCTAAGAGATGAGCTGTAGTTTGCCTGACACACCACTGGGGAGCATACTCCATTTTGGTTTTCTCATTCATGGTTTTCCAGGATAGCAAGGCAGTAGCCCTAGATATTCCTAGGCATTTTGGTGAATTCTTCTCATGCCTAATCTTATCAATATTAATATAAGGATCTTCTGGCATGTTTGCTCTTCGTTTTCATAAGGGCTCCACATAATGAAGGTCATATTGGATTCCTCCCATGGGTAGGGTTACTAACTTTAGGTAGTTGCCTTGTGGTATGGGTGGAGGTATTTTTGATCATCTTCAATCTCAGAGTCAGTTCCTCCAGTGGATGGACTGGTATCATCCACTCTGGCATTTATCCGTGCCTCTTCTGAGGTCAGTGGTCTTTTTCTGCCTCCACCTTCTTGCTGTTCTATTTCCTCATATGAGCACCTTCCACACCTGAGTTCTTTTGCTGAAAGATTTAACACACAGCAGTCTTCCACCAGCAACATATGATTGATCTGCATGTTTCCTTTCACTAACTTTGAAGTAGATTTATTGAGAGCCCGTTAGGACTGCTATGGCTGTTTTACCTTAAGCATACTCCAGGGCTGCTGTTAGCAGGAGGATCTCTGTTATTTGTGCTCCTTCCTTTTTCCTGAGTGCACTACTGACTGCTTTTCCATTGTCATCCCCTACTACTCATTCAGCAACTCTCTCTCCTCACCTTGACCAGCAGTTGGTGCTAACCACAAAGAGATTCAGGCCCAGGTCCTCCAGTAGGTTGGAGCATGCTTTGGATGCTGTAATTTTATTTTGTTTAGAACTTAAGAATCCAACTGAGAATGAAATGAGCAAATGAAATATTACGGCGTATATAAATTTCTATATCTAGGATAAAATGTTATTTAAAAACCAGCTTTCCTGGTTCTCACATAATCTGAATTATTTTATTATTCTACAATTCATTAAATATTTTCTATCACCATAAATGAAAGGATTTTATTATTCACTGAACTATGGGAGTATTACTATTAGGATTATTTTCACTGCTTCAATCACATTAAAAAGAACAGTGAAGGATTTGTCTTATATTATTTACAAAGTATTACTTGCTAAGCATTTAATATGAATGCCTGTCACCTCTGACAGTGTCTCATTAGCATATGGTTGCTTGGTTTTTAAAGCCCAGTAAGTATTCGACATGAGAAAAATGGGGCGGGGGGGGGGGGTGGGTGGGTTGGGGGAATTGCGTTTTGAGGAGGAGAATTATGCGGCATTTGCTCACAATGCATGTTTCATAGCACACATAACAGGTTCAATTACATCTGAAACAAAATATTATAGTCAAGAATAAACTGTCTTTAGTACAAATTGCTCTAGGCAATGAATAATAGGAGTTGACAGGCATACAAAAAGCAGCCATTTCACTGAGAAATTCCATTCCATTCAATTATTAATTGGATAATAATGTATCATAGGTTACTCAAACATGGCTTCTTCTGACTTGGTACATTGTTTTCTTCTTAAAATCAGACATTGATCTGTTAAAATTATCTAACATTAGTAAAACTAATAATCTAAAACATATGCCAGGTTACATGTATTATTATGCATTTGTGCATTTGTATATGAACCACTGTATATGAACTAAATATGTTTATATGTTTTTACATTACTTCATAATACAATTTAGTAAAACATCAGATTTCAGGCTCTGTTGTACTGTAGACATAATTGTAGAGCTTGTATTGATTTTTCTCCTTTACTTTAATGCAGGTTAAGTGTCTCCTTACTGTATATGCTATGTTATTCAATGCATATGTACTCAGTCACACCTTAGACAGTTTCTCTGCTACTGCAGATTTAATTATATCTTTCTGTCTATTAGTCTAGTTGTTAAAGGTCACCCAGGAGGCTACAAAACTCATCTTAATGACTTGTCTAAATGAGTGAGTGATCATTTTCCTTTAATTATTGTTGATTACTATCATTAGGTCCTTGCTTTCCATCTCACGCACACTGTTAGTGGCTTGGATTAATAACAGTCATGGTGACTACTTCTTAAAACTAATTGGCTGCCAAATTTGAGTGGCACTAAAGGATGTGGGGGGGGGAGCCTAATAGAGCAAAGTGTCCTAATTTCAAAAGTATACTTTATTAGCCATGAAGTCCCTGACAGCACAGATAAGACAAAGGCTTTCACTGAGAACAAGTCTCCGCTGTCCCATTTTAATCAAATTATCCAGCTTTTGGGAATATTTTTGGCATGTTTAAAATCTTGGGTTCAGCTAATCTTTACATGCACATGCGATGTTAAATGTGGTATAGAAATGATAAAATAAGTGCTAGCAGTAACTACAGATAAGGAACGCCGCTTAACCGATCTTAATAATTTCATAAAAATGAAATTATTGAACGAGGAACGTTAGAGTTGGGAAAATGACCACACTGTGGTAACTTTTTCAGGGCTGCAGCTGAACAATATTAGCATGACTGTTATGATCAGCATAAAGTCTATGCTATGCATAGACTGTGAGGAGAGTGGGGTTATGGTAAGTGATAAGCCCAAAGGATAGTGTTGTTGGGAAAAAGAAAATATTTTCTTTTGAAATATTTTAAGCTCTCATAATGTATATGTGGAGCTTATAACTTTCACCAACACATTTCTGCAGTTAAGGTAAACTCCTTTCCATTTTGATCTTAGCCCAGTGGCTTACTCCAGCAGAATTTCCCTTCTGTCTCACTAATTCTGTTTTTTGCTTGTCTCTGCATGGAAGAGAGCTTGTGACTTAAAATTGCTTAACTCTGAATTCTTTGTGTGCATACTGGTGTGTATGAAAGTGTTCACCAAAGTAAAAAGTATTTATTTTGCACACAAGATTTGGTATATACATTACAATCCCTTGATAGTATCTGTCAAACTTGTGAAAATGCATTTCCTATAGTTGAATTTACAAATATGAGTATATACTGTATATATAAGTTTGTGTTCTGTGAAATACACTAGACATCCTACAAACAGGCTTTTTGATGGCTTTGATTTAGTGCTTTCTTCCCTTCTGTACTATCCACTCCGGCAGACAGGATGAAATAATTATATGTTTGCTTTGAAACCTTTACAGTATTTCATGTCTAATTAGAATGGGAAACATTAACCACTTAAAGCCCTACCTTATTATTAGGTTCTTCATCTTAAATAATATTATTCAGTAACAACAGTGAAACTAGCAAGAAATATATGAAGTTACAAGACTAAGAAATCCATCTTCTACACCGCTTATCCTTCAGGGTCGTGGGGAACCTGAAACCTATCCCAGGGAGAATCGGGCACAAGGTGGGGTACACCCTGGACAGGGTGCCAATCCATCTCAGGGCACAATCACATACACATTCACACACTACGGACACTTTGGACATGCCAATCAGCCTACCATGCATGTCTTTAGACTGGGGGTTGAAACTGGAGTACCCGGAGGAAACTCCCACAGCACGGGGAGAACATGCAAACTCCGTACACACGGGGCAGCAGCGGGAATTGAACCACCAACACTGTCGGTCTGAGGCAAATGTGCTAACCATGAAGTTACAAGAGTAAGAAATGTAAGATTTCACCATCTGAATCCGTTGAAAACACAAATGATATTTCCCAAGATCCTCAGTGCAATGATGAGCTATAAACCATGTCACATGATCCATTTCCCCATTCACTTTTGACTAGTTTCTCTTGTTCCCAATCACACACATCAATAAATAATCCAGACATTCCTTCGAACTTTGTGAATTCCTGCTCTTGGCTTTCACTAGTGACATTACTAAGCATTTTTGAGCTGTGTATGTGTGCATCACCCTGCTTTCTTTTGATTACTGTGATTTTCTAGTTGCTTAGTATAGTCTGTTTGCTGATCGCCTGTCCTTGTGCCTGCATCTAAGTTTCCTTTGCACTTTCAACTTGTTGGCTTTGATAATTCCAGTAATACTCTGCATTCGTGTTTTTGCCTGACAATCTGGATCCAATAAAGGGTCCTGGGAATTATAGAGTACTGTACACTGATTTCACTCTGAATAATACATTGAATGGATTAATACCAGTATATACATTGCCTTCCACTAATATTGGCACCTTTTGTAAATATGAGCAAAAAAGGCAGTGACACATTTATTTTAAACTTTATTGTTTAAGCTTTTGATCTTTTGTTTAAAAAATCCATAAAAATACTCTGCTCTAATGGATATCAAACAATTGCAAACAAAACAGAGGTTTATAAAAAAACAAAAAAAACACAACAACAAAAAAAAAACCTTTGTTAAACATGTGTGGCACAGTTATTGGCACCCTTTTAGTCCATCCTTTGTGCTACCACTCTTTGTCATGATAACAGCTCGGAGTCTTCTCCTATAATGCCCAATGAGGTTGGAGAATACATGGAAAGGGATCTGAGACCATTCCTCCATACAGAATCGCTCCAGATCCTTCAAATTTTGAGGTCCATGCTGATGGACTCTCCTCTTCAGTTCAGCCAACAGGTTTTCTATGGGTTTCCAGTCAGGGGACTGGGAAGGCCATGGCAGGACCTTGATTTTGTCAGTAAACCATTTTTGTGTTGATTTTGATGTATGTTTTGGATCATTGTCCAGCTGGAAGATCCAACCATGGCCCATTTTAAGCTTTCTGACAGAGGTAGACTGGTTTTCATTTAATATCTGCTGATATTTGATAGAGTCCATGATGCTATGTATCCCAGCGAAATATCCAGGTCCTCTGGCAGAAAACAGCCCCAAAACATTAAAGAGCCACTACCATATTTAACCGTGGGCATAAGGTATTTTCCATATGGCCACCTCTCTGTGTATGACAAAACTTGGAACTTCTAATTAGTGCCCTGATGGTGCAAATGGGCAATTTCAATGCTTTTGATATTTTCTTATAGCCACTTCCCATTTTGTGAAGCTCAACAACCTTTTGCCGCACATCACAGCTATATTCCTTGGTCTTACCCATTGTAATGAATGTCTAAGGGAAGTTGGCCTATGTGTTACCTCATATTTCACTACACATTTCTCTTGATCTGTTCTCAGCTGTCTTGGGTTGCTTTCCCTAAGATCATTTTAGCTGAGAACTGATGTTTATTCTGCAATTATATGACAATCTTTGAATATGCAGTGAGTGCAGATGTGTTTGGAAGTTGTCTTTAAGTTGTATAAGTTATGTGATAAGCAAATCATTATCTCTCTCTCTCTCTCTCTCTCTCTCTCTCTCTCTCGCTGAAGGCTTTCTCATGGCCCAAATTGAAGCCGGCTGAGTTCAGAAGTGTTCTCATGATCAAGCTCTGCTGGGTTGCCTGCCACTGATTCCAACTATCTTTAGATTCAGTGCAAACTCAGCACTCTGTGAACACCTTTTACAACATCAAACACAAGCCTGCAGGCTCCCTTTCAGCTCGACAAAAACAAGATGTATGAAAGAGAGAAAGAGATGGAAGCAGGAGAATGTTGGAAACCGAAAGGCAAAAATCAGAAATTGGCTTTTAGTTAAGTGTATCGACTCAGTATGGCTTTTAATAGGCTATACCTTTCTTCTTATATAGTTTAATTAAGCGTATTATAAAAATAATAAATTATAGGGAAAAAATTGTAAATTTGACAGTTCTAATCATGTTTACTGCACAAAACCATTTGCCTGCCTATATCAAGTTATGTTTTTCTGATAATTCTCCTGTTTCATTTATGATATAGTTTGTTAATTTGCTGATTAATTTTTTGATGTATGCAGGCTGACTGAGCAAACATACCACCCCAGGTTTTTAATTTTTCTGTTCTTTTTTTGTGGCCTCAGGACGCTGAACCTAATGAGGCTCGGTTTATTAGAGTATTTTTTTTTTTTTTCATCGGCATATAGCTATAGCTGCACACTTTCAAAATTGTAATCCACTCTGAAAGTCTGAAACACATGATGCACCTTCACATGTCTAAAACAAACATAGCTAATTTAAATGTGCATTATTTTGTTAATGTTTCTTTCTTTCTAAAATTGAAGGTGGAGTCATTTGCATATCCATCCATCCATCCATCCATCTTCAACCGCTTACTCCTTTTCAGGGTCACGGGGGAGTCCTTTGCACATCCTTGTGTATATTAAGTGCTTACACTTACTGATGTTGCATTGTTTGATAGTGTTTTGTCTGGCCCCTTCCAGTATATATATATATATATATATATATATATATATATATATATATATATATATATATATATATATATTTTAAATTACAACTTTATATTATGTGTCATTGAGGCAGGTGTGATGAAATGTAAATCTATGGTTCACAAGTCATGGGTTCTGCACAGAGACATACATGATATCCATCGATGGAAATTCGTAATCCCTGGCAATTCTTCTGAACCCAATTTAATCATCTGTGCACATTAATAATTAATTCCTCATTTTCCTGACCCAGCACAGCAAATGATCTCACACAGTAATATTGACCCTTGGACATCAACTACAGCTTCTTCACCATCTGGTACTGAGCAAATATAATAACCATGCTCCTTATTGGAGTCCCCTGGGTCCATTGCCTGTGACAGTGTCATGAACAGGTTCAAACTGCACATCATAATAATCATTAGTCACCTGCTCCTCCTTCTTAGGATCTAATATGTGTAATGAGCAGGATTGTGAATCCATATGCACTGTCTAAATGTCAGTGTACCTGGGTGTAGTCAATTATGGGGTGAGACAAGCCAATAATAAATGAAAAGGAAACAAAAGGTTAGTTGCAAGATTTCAAGATAATTACTTGGGGTGGACTAGTAGAGAGGAAGTGCCATAAGATGCAGTATAAGATGTAAAATGTAGTATTAGTACATCATAATTATCGCTGTTCCTCTATTGCAGGGAATAAGAAGGATTGTGAAACCACATGCACTGTCCAAATGTCAGCTTATTTAAGTGTTGTCACTTGAAGAGCCACTGAAGAGAGCTGGTAATAAACACTTAGGAAACAAAAGGTTAGTTGTGAGATTGCAGAATAATTACAGGAACTATCAACTTATATAAATGAGCTAGGAGGGCTAAACCTCCCTGTCTTTCAAAAATAAAACAAAATCAGTATAACTAAGTACATCATATCTCAGTGTCTTAAGAAAAATACACAGAATGGCTTGAAGAAGATTCCATCACAGGAATCCCTTCGGCACAACCATTCTAAGGCAAGCCTCAAGATAGCTAAATTGGTGCCTATAACATTAAGTTTAAAGCCCTTCTAAAAGAAGCGAAAGTCAATTAATAAGTTGATGGTTCATTCAGGTCATAGTCTGTGCAATAGCATTCAGCACTAGGAACACAGAAATTCATTCATTCTGTGAAAGCCATTATCACCCCTGTTTATGTGTGTGTGTGTGTGTGTGTGTGTGTGTGTGTTCGTGTGTTTATGTGTTAGATTTGTTTCTGAGTAGTAGAATAGTTTAATAAAGTCTTGTCTGTTCTTAAATATACGTGTTTTATTGCTTTATAAGTCCACTGCCTTGAACTGCCAATCTTGCTACTCTGTTCTTAAAATAATATTTCCCTATATTTAGAATATTATTGCCGGTGGCCACGGAGGTAATATCTATTGCATAATTAATAAATACACTAATTTCAAGTTATCGCTGGATGAATAGTTGATCAGAAATATTAAATTAGCCAAATTTCCCCTTCCGAGCTGATCTCCTACATATTTGGTGGAGAATACATTTAACTTAATCTAAATAATTAAATGTTCCTTACATATAATGGTGGGGAACACAACAGCTCAATCAGCTAATTTTCCCGACAGAGGCTAGGACTGATATCTTTCTAGCCTAGACTCAAGAATAGATTCATACAGCTTATCAGTGACAGACATGTCAGGTGATTACACTAAGTGAAAGGCCCCTTAGTTATTTTTAATATTTTTCATCACATGTCGCCGATGCATCCATAACACTTCATCAGCAGTGACTGAGAAGATGTATGTGAAGTACAGTTACTTGTATATAATATATGAACTCAGACGTGGTGGATTTTTTGTCATCCTTTTCTCCTTTGGAGGAGAAACTAAAACTTGATAGACTAAGTGCACATTATCCAATCAAAGTACAAATTACAGAATAGGACAGATGACAGAACCACAAGTTTAGTGTTTTATGAATGATATGGCTGGAGTTTTTCTTACTGAGTTCAAGGCATGAATGCAGTAGAGCATTACAGACATAAAAAATTAGAGATCATGAATGCAGATGCCTATCTGCCTTGAAGTGTTCTTAAGAAAGATGCATGATTGTCCAACATCTTTCTTATTAGGCCATCAGTGTGGGCTTGTGATAATAACACATTTCTCAACTGTAATAATTTGTTGTCGAGCTATTGATCGATATGAGACTTTGGCTCTCCTGTGTAATATCACAACCAGCCATCACTGGTGATAACACTTTAAGGCATAGTAATGGACAGATTGAGTAGATCATTTTTCTGAAATTAGACTAACCGTTATAGATATTATTATCACTTATCACAGCCTTTGTCTGATACAGCTCTCAGTCCTTACTTCAGTGTCATCTGATTGAGCATTTGATTTCTGCTCCCTGAGGAACAATTTGTATTGCATTAAGAACCATCAGTATCCCACTGAGAAAATTGGCAGTTTTACTGGCTATTTAGATCCTGACTTAATCCAGAATCCATGTGCACTACTAATTCTACACTCTCTGCACAACTAATAGTCCACCTGGGAAATAAGAAAGCAAGAAATACTAAAAGGTTTGAAAAATGAGTGAAATGACTTTTTAGTTTTAGTCATGTGGCAGTGGTGCAATGCATGAAACCATGTAGATATAGTTTAAGAGCGTAATTAATGTTCACATCACTCATCAGAATAGGGAAACATTTCAGTGTTGTTGCCCATGGCAAGGTTGTTGGAAGAAAAATTTAAGGCAATGTTTTCTTTAATTCTGCAGTTTCCCTGACCCTGTAGCCTTAGACTTCTCTTCTTAGCTAACAGGAATGAAACCTGATGTGGTCTTCTGCTGTTGTAATCCATGTTCCTCAAGGATTAGTGTGTTGTGAATTCTTAGATGCTTTTCTGCTCAACACGGTTGTAAAGAGTGTATTTGAGGTAATGTAACCTGAAGCCTTATTTATACTTTCGCCTGCCTCCGCACAGCGAGCCTCCGCTGACTGTGCGCACCTCACCAAAAGGACAAGGCGTTTATATTTGATGCACTCACTGTTGCAATATTATTTGAAACAAAAGGGGGTGACTCGGTGTAATCGTCCTATAAATCAACAGGAAGTAGCTGAGAGAAGTAGTTTGTCGGAACAACCATAGCAACGCTTACAAACATGAATGCTAAATTGTTGTGTTTGTTGTTATCTAAAGGAATGTCCGTCCACCTTACCTTAAAATATCACCACCTTAAAATATGAGAACATGTATAAAACTAAATTGAACAGCTTAATTTTTTAAAAAATTTTTTATTCATTTCATTAACATTTTAATTAAGCGTGGACCTTTACTTTCATTAAATAGATTTATTATTTATTGTAGGCTCATCATTTTGTAAATGTTAGTAATTACTGTAGGCATAAGCAAAAAGTGGGTGCTTGCTGTAAATGTAATTTCTGACATTTACAAAATCAGGTGATTCGCCCATCAATGCAAATGTCTTTTTATGAGACATAAAGAAAGTTATTACAGAATGATCACTCTGTATGGCCGCACATCAATGTAAATGTGTCTATGTATAAAGACAAAAGAATGAGGTTTAATCACCGTCTGATGGTGTAATGTAATGACTGTGTATATTTATGAAGACACTCATGAATGAAAATATGGTACACCCCCCAAAAAACGTTCAGCTTTGGCTTTATTCTTTCAACAGTATGTACGAAGCAAATCGAAATCACTGTTTTAAAAATCTCTGTATATTAATTCTTAGTGTAACAAACTTAGCACACATAACATTTAAAAAGTACTTTAGTTAGAAAGGGTTGGAGAAAAAGTCTATTGTTGGTCCTTTTGAAAGCTTCAAAAAGCACCTGATGCAGAGATGTCTGTACAATCGCAAGATTCGCCTCAACTTTGTATGCGGAGCCATGTGGAAAGTTACAAAAAATGGCGTGCACACCACCATGCAAAATGAGGTCTAGCGCATTCAACGCGCTCAACTGCCCACTCCATGATGACGTCATTTTTGCTGCACGCTCCCTCGCGCTATTGCAGAATTGTCGAGTATAAACAAGGCTTCAGTGTCAGCTTGAACTCGTCTGGCAATTCTCCTCTGACCAACAAGGTCTTTCATCAACAAGGTGTTTCTGCAGAACTGTTGCTCACTGGATTTTATTTAATTATTTATTTGTGCACCATGCTGTGTAAACTCTAGAGATTGTTTTATGTGAGATCAGCAGTTATGAAATACTCAAACCTACCTGGTTGACACAGGTTGAACAGACATACCATGGTTAAAGTTTAGGTTGAGCACAGGTGTACCTGTAAAAATCACTAAAATTATATAAAAACCCTTATGAACATGGGGAGACCATGCAAAACCTGTGCTCAGGGGGACCCCGGAGCTGTAAAGAAGCAAAAAACTAAATAAGGCCAACAGGATGCAATTTAGGACACAGGCAACATGATATTCATGTTGCCTGTGTCCTAAACTGCATCCTATTGGTCTTTTTAAATTTTTTCTTAATCTCTCTTTGTTAAGCAATTGACGTTAGAACAGGTTGTTTTGTTATACTGGTTATATGGTTGTACTGTTTTGTTAGTCTGTCAGTCAACAATAACATGTCTTAGATGTGTGTTTATCTTAGAGATTAGTTTGTATGAAGTTTACTGGATGCAGACAGTGTGCATAGACAATATCTGCTCCACAATTCTGGTGAGAAATGAGGACACATAAATCACTGTAGACCTTGCAGAAAAATAAAAAGGCACCAAGAAATATGGGTAAGGAAATGAAAGTAGAAAGACACTGGGGCTACAGAAACTCGCTCAACCTTAAGGGGTTCACTTAAATAATTTTCACTTCTTTTTTTTTTGGGGGGGGGGGGCTTTAAAGAATTCAACCAAGACCAGAAGGCCTGTCAATAAAAAGTCTGTAAGGAATAAAATGAGTATACCCGCTGAATTGATGCACTTGGAAGGATTTAAAGAAATTCAAAGCTTTTAATTTTAGCATTTTCTAGAATAGGTAGGCTCTTTCTTCACCATATGACCAACCATCTAATTTTTATTTCCTTTTGGCTTGATCAGGAATTAGTTATTGGTCAAGGTAATAGAAATTTAATTTACTGTCTTTGGTGACACAATAACATGTAAACATCAGCTGACATAGCCTCTTTATCAGCAGATATTGCAGAGGATTGAGCAATCAATACATTTTTTATTCTCTCCATATTGCTGTTATATTGCTGGGTGTGTGACTAGAGCAGCAGCAACATTATTAACATTGTTTTGCTTTCATGTTATTTTTTTTCCTCTTCTTTTTTTTGGTTGATGGTGGCAATCAGACAAAATTATACACAAACTATGCTCATGTAATTGAACAGACAAATTATATTAAAGCATTTATAAGCTGGCTGGGTCTACTTTTTTATATTAATTTCATTATTTGTTAATTTTTTTAAAAAAAATAAACAGTGCTAAACTCTTCTGCAGAAGTTTGGATTCATTAAATATTTACTCTTACTATATATATATATATATATATATATATATATATATATATATGATACATTTTTTTAAATTGATGATCTAAAGTTGAGAACCATTCAAATGTGTCACCAATCCATAATTTATATTACTTCTATTAGTAACCCCTCTCAGAGACACTTCTATGGAAGCCATAATCTGGACAATAAAAATCTATAGTTTTTCTAGGTTAAACTATATCTCAGAAAATGTATTAAGAAATATTACAGTAAGTGCATGATATCATGAAATTTTAAACAGTGGGTATCCTTTCATATTGTCTAATGGCTTTTAAGGAGTCCAAAGAGAGGCATCATTTAATGGTCCAGCTAGGTGTACCTTCCATTACAATATGAAAATTTCAGTGCATTTGTAACCAGCTACTCAAAGACTGGCCACTATTATAGGTAACCACAGATTCACATGACAGTAATGAGTAGTCACTGTATCTAGATGTTCAAAATTTGTGCAGATCAGAAGATCATAGGTTCACTCGCTGAAGACAAAAGTTGGATTATTTATTGGACTATTTATTTCACTCAGGACTTATTAATTTTACTTATTATCTATTTTACCGTGCATCAGGAAAGTATTCACAACGCTTCACTTTTCCCACATTTTGTTATGTTACAGCCTTATTCCAAAATGGATTAAATTCATTATTTTCCTCAAAATTCTACAAACAATACCCCATAATGACAACATGCAAGAAGTTTGTTTGAAATCTTTGCAAATTTATGAAAAATAAAAAACAAAACAAAAGCACATTTACATAAGTATTCACAGCGTTTACTCAATACTTTGTTGAAGCCCCTTTTGCACCAATTACAGCCTCAAGTCTTTTTGAGTATGATGCTACAAGCTTGGCACACCTATTTTTGGGCAGTTTCTTCCATTCTTCTTTGCAAGACCTCTCAAGATCCATCAGGTTGGATGGGGAGCGTCAGTGCACAGCCATTTTCAGATCTCTCCAGAGATGTTCAATCGGGTTCAAGTCTGGGCTCTGGCTGGGCCACTCAAGGACATTCACAGAGTTGTCCTGTAGCCACTCCTTTGTTATCTTGGCTGTGTGCTTAGGGTCGTTGTCCTGTTGGAAGATGAACCTTTGCCCCAGTCTGAGGTCCAGAGCACTCTGGAGCAGGTTTTCATCAAGGATGTCTCTGTACATTGCTGCATTCATCTTTTCCTCGATCCTTACTAGTCTCCCAGTTCCTGCCGCTGAAAAACATCCCCACAGCATGATGCTGCCACCACCATGCTTCACTGTATTAATGGTATTGGCCAGGCGATGAGTGGTGCCTGGTTTCCTCCAGACATGACGCTTGCCATTCAGGCCAAAGAGTTCAATCTTTGTTCAATCTTTGGTCTGAGAATCCTTCAGGTGCCTTTTGGCAAACTCCAGGCGGGCTGTCATGTGCCTTTTACTGAGGAGTGGCTTCCATCTGGCCACTCTACCATTCAGGCCTGATTGATGGAGTTCTGCAGAGATGGTTGTTCTTCTGGAAGGTTCTCCTCTCTCCACAGAGACACTCTGGAGCTCTGTCAGAGTGACCATCAGGTTTTTGGTCACCTCCCAGACAAGGCCCTTCTCCCCTGAACACTCAGTTTGGCCAGGCGGCCAGCTCTAGGAAGAGTCCTGCTGGTTCCAGACTTCTTCCATTTATGGATGATGGAGGCCACTGTGCTCATTGGGACCTTCAATGCTGCAGAAATGTTTCTGTACCCTTCCCCAGATCTGTGCCTTGATACAATCCTGTCTTGGAGGTCTCCAGACAATTCCTTGGACTTCATGGCTTGGTTTGTGCTCTGACATGCATTGTTAACTGTGGGACCTTATATAGACAGGTGTGTGCCTTTCCAAATCATGTCCAATCAACTGAATTTACCACAGGTGGACTCCAATCAAGTTGTATAAACATCTCATGGATGTGGAATGGAATGCACAGTGTGCTCAGTGGAAACAGAATGCACTTGAGCTCAATTTTGAGTGTCATGGCAAAGGCTGTGAATACATATGTACATGTGCTTTTTTTTTTTTTTTAATAAATTTGCAAAGATTTCAAACAAACTTCTTTCAAGTTGTCATTATGGGGTATTGTTTGTAGAATTTTGCGGAAAATAATGACTTTAATTCATTTTGGAAATAAGGCTGTAACATAAGAAAATATGGAAAAAGTGAAGCGCTGTGAATACTTTCTGGATGCACTGTACCTCTGGGTTACACATTGGCAATAGCAAATAATATCATAAGAGGAAATAATCAGAAAAATGTAACAGATTCATAAAAATTAACTACTTTCAAATAAATCACTGTTCTGGAAACCTGAGCCCAAAAGGTTTAAATACAGATGTGTTGTAATGTGTTTTCTTTTTTAGATTTAAACAATAATAGCATTTGAGAACTGTAGTGACTCACACATTCACCACTTTTGAACTTTTCAACATTTTGTAGTGTTACAGTTTAGAACTGAAATGGACATAATTGGGATTACAGTGGTGCTTGAAAGTTTGTGAACCCTTTAGAATTGTCTATACAGTGGGGGAAATAAGTATTGGACACGTCAACATTTTTTTCAGTAAATATATTTCCAATGAGGTTATTCACATGAAATTTTCAACAGACATCAGTATTAACTCAAGAAATCCGGAAACATAAAGAATTCGCAACATTAAAGTCAATAAATGAAGTCATCTGTAATAAAGTGGAATGACACAGGGAAAAAGTATCGAACACGCTGTAATGTGCCATGCAGTAAAGCAAGTTTTCAGTTGAACTGGTGTCAGAAAATGACCTGACAGGCTGATCTTAGATGAGTTGCTTATGGGTCAGGGTGGATCTGGAACCTATCCTGGGAACACTGGTCACAAGGTAGGGGAATTCATCATAGATGTGAAACCAGTCCATCTCAGGCCACCATGCGCACACACTGTACATTTGCATACTCATTCACACCATTCTGACTACCGGCTTGTTTTGGGACAGGGGGAGGAAACCTAGAGGAAACCCACATGGAGGCAGAGAGAATATTTACCTACACAGACAATAACCCACAGACAAGACCTTGGAGCTGTGCACCAACACTGCATCACCATACTGTCCAGCAGTGGTATATAGTTTACCATTTATGTGATATGCATCACTACAACTGCACAGAATAATGCAACATATTGTCTTAATAACTTTCCACCATATAGCTGCTTCCTGCTAGTTGATATGATTAAAAATTTTAAGAACCAAACATACATTTTTAACCCCATTCATGCTGGCACATTCTCAATTTCAACATGCAGTGCTATTGTTTTTAATTGCAAACAAACCATTGCCTTGTCCAATGCTACATAAAAACTAAATGTTTTAAGCTCACTGAAAGCAAAAATATTACAGAGTGAGATGATGGTCTCAAGTTGCGTACCCTGCAATATGCTTCTTAATAGGATACTTTTAAGAGAATAAACAAAAAATAAGAACAAAATAACTAACACAATCAGCAGTCGACAAACAAGCACACACAGCGAGATGTGAAGCCTGACAGAAGTCTTAAGTGGGTTAGCATTAGGGGAGCCCCACAAGTCCTAGGAAATTATTCTGGCTGTTGTAAATCTATCTTTGCTTGGGCGCCCAGTGTGGAGATGGGGTACCATTCAGCTTCAGACATTGCTGAAAATCAATAGGGTGTCTAAATTTTGTTGAAGATGGAGTGTGGAAGAGAATGGAAGAATGAACACAAGGATTCATTAGGGCCTGTCTTGCCACATAACTCTACAATACTCTACTGAGCGGTGGCTATTTGAAGCACTTCACACTGGCTTCATATTGCAGTTTCACAATTGTTTTTTCTCGCCTTAGTATGTTTTTTTTCCCTGGTAACATGATTGATTTATTGCAAAATTAGTGCAATAAAGGGACTCTTTTTTGTCTCTTATTTGTTACTCTGAAGAGCAAGGGAAATAAGTAAACAAACAAACAAACAAACAAACAAACAAACAAACAAAAAAACCCAACAATTTTGCCATTTTAGCCAGGAGATAAATTGTCCCTTCCCATTTTTGAGTATGTGCATGGTGCTGGTGCATGGTGTATCCCCCATCCAGTGTGTATTTCCACCATGCACCCAGTGTTCCCTGGATAGACCGGATTAATCTCAACCCTTACCAGGATAAAGCAGCTACTGAAAATGAATGACAGAATGAAAAGAATAAAACTACATAAATAGCATGTAACATGTTATATGAGTTTTGCCTACAAGGGGTGATTTGTGAAAAAGAAACTTTGCAGCATGTTTATCTCACAGGCTATGTTTACCTTGATTTTGCACTGGCTACTCTCTGGACTTATCTTGAGACTGAGTGCAGCTGAATCAGAAAGGAAACAGGAAAACACCTTTTTATATGTTACAGACATTTCTATAGCTAGTTGTGTGAGTTCAAAAAGATGGAGAACCCCACACCTACAGTAATAGGAAAAAAGAAAGTACACCCTCCTTCAATTTTTTTGTTTTTATTTAGGCAAAATAACAATTGGGTGGCCCTCACCAACTTTTATAAACAATCAAATTTTCAAAGGTGAAAACCAAACACGGTGTATCACCACAAACACCTCATGCCATCTGTGACGCATGGCAGTGGAGGGGTGAGGATTTGGGCTTGATTTGCAGCCACATGACATTGGAAGCTTGCAGTCATTGAGGCAACGATGGACTCCACATTATACCAGACTGTTTTTGAGACAAATGTGAGGCCATCTGTTAAGTTGGGCTGAAATTGGGTTGTGCAACAGGACAATGCACACCAGCAAATTGATGTGTAAAGAAGAAAAAATTAACAAGCTACTGGAACGGCAAATGTTACAAAGTCCAGACCTCAACCCGTTGAGATGCTAGGGTGGGATCTTAAGAGAGCTGTGCATAAACAAAGGTCCTCAAACATCAATGAACTGAAGCAATGTTATAAAGAAGAGTGGGACAAAACTTCTCTACAATGATGTGAGCTTTTTTTTTCAATGTAGAAAATTCCTCGAGGTAACATTGAATGAATTGTATTTTATCCTTTCTTGCCAATGGAAACTTTTGTTCTTTTCTTAGATTAATTTTCTTTTCTTTTCCTAGCTTTATTATTAGGGGAAAAAAAATTATTTAAAGTGAACACAGAAATCCACACACTGAAAAAAGCCCAGTGAATTTACTTAATTCAAATTCGTACCTAGGTTCCATGAGATTGAATTGAGTTACATTAACAATTTTCTTTCGTACATAAAACATGATTTGATCATATATTATTTTTATTGCAAAATATTAAGGTCTATAATATTTAAATAGTTTGAGAGTGTAGGAACACTGACTCGATTACGTCATTCTCTGTGCTTCATGGGAGTGAACGTTTGCTGCAACATGATTTTATTTTATTAATATTATTATTATTTTACACACATTTCTGCATTGTTCAAAAGAAACAAAGTTTATTTAATAAAGGTAAAGTTAAATCAAGTTTTTTAAGCACACCACCTGCCAAAAGTTTTGATATACTTGCTTATTCTATATATATATATATATCTATATATATCTATATCTATATATATATATATATATATATATATATATATATATATATATATATATATATATATATATTCACATTTTAGAATAATATTTCCAACAGCAGAGCTACTGTATGAAATAACACAAATGGATTAAGTCTGTGTACTTAATCTTCAATGTAGGAATGAACTACAATCCCAAGTTATTAAATCAACTTTTTTTTTTTTCTTCAGCAAATCCAAACAGGATACATAATGTACAAGGAAATTATCTGCTATGTGCCAGTGTGTCCACCCTGATGCTCAACCACAGCTGGAAGAACTTTAAACAGTCTGCTGATATAATTATTGCATGCCATTTCTGTAAGTTCCTCAAACCAGAATTTATTTATGGCATCAAACAAGTCAGACTTTGTCTGTTTAGCCTTCTTCTGAATGTAGTCCTTCATAGCATACCGTACCATCTCGATTGGATTCATATCCCGGGATTCGGCAGGAATCTTAACCCAGTTTATTTACCCTCTTCAGGAATGACTCCTCTCGCAGCAGTGTGCTTAGGGTCATTGTCCTGAACAAAACTGTGGTATTCCACGAAGTTATTCCTAATATACAGGGATGCTGTTTCTTTTACAATAGCATCCTCAAATAAAGAAGGATCCATTATCCCTTCGAGGATTCAATTGGTCCCGGTCCTAGTCTTGATATTGCTCCCCACACATGAACTTTCAGTGTTTTCTGTTTTTGTCTCTGATCATTGGACAGTGTTGGGTTCCCTTTCAAAGGGAACTTCAACGTTGCATTTAGCATAACACTAAGGGGAGCGCCTCTCGCGCACGACTGGCATCTGAAGCTTGTGTAAAATCATGCCTATTTATAAGCCTGCCATGATCAGGTGATGTGACAATTAAGTGCGTCGCGTGATATAAATATGGCATCTGTGAACCGTGCCATCAGCCTTTATTGTCTTCAGCCAAAGACTGCATGTCGGTTGTTTGTGTAAAGAAACAAAAAGACGCTTCATTTCCTCGTTATCTTTTCTCAAAATCTCAGAACTTTTCTATCCCTTTAAAAAAAAGAGAAGAAAAAAAAGGAATGAGCGAGAGAGAAAAAATATGAGTGAGAGACTTCAGGAAGTGTGTTACGGCTTGCTCCCGTTTCATCACGGGGAATAGTGCACACTTTCTGGGGGAAGTGTCTAGGGATGTGGCATGCGATGGCAGCCTCGAGAGGCTGCGCATGGTAATGCCTACATTAAGCAGCTCGGATCAGGACTCGCGCTCTTCTCGGAAGCCGAAGCGAGTTGGGTTTCAGAGCCTTGCGGATCTGGGCCGGCCGCTGCCGAGGCAGCTAGCCGTCTCAGGTTCAGGGGATCTCTTATAGATCCGGAAGAGGAGCCGGAGATGAGTGCTGCTCTATTTCTTGCTCTGTCTTCCGGGTCCGGCTCTCCGCTGGATTTTGGAGCTCGTGTCGCGACTCCTCCTTCCGCTATGGAAAGCCAAAAGGGGGAGAAAAAAAAACACACAAAAATAATAGAAATAAATCCTCTCTGACTCCGAGGAGCCAGAAGGATTTGCTAAAAACTGAGAGCAGCATATAAAGAGCTGCTTGAAGTGAATACTAAGGCTGGATGAGCCCCAGTGAAAGTTTCACACTGCAGAAACCCCCCTTTCTTCCAGAAGTACATGACAAAATATCAGGCTTCTGGGGGAAAACCATGCATAAGCCGTATTTATAACCCCACGATGTTGGAATATTTGGTCATTGTGGGGAATGAACGGCATGGCTATTTAGCTAGGCTGAAGGTGGAGGAGGCGCTTGCGAGCTACCTCTCTCCATCGACGGCAGGTAATTAGGGGGGCCGGCTTTGCCATCCAAGCCACCATAGCATTGTTGGGCAAGGCCTATGCGGTAGTAGTCTTGCTTGTGGGTCACTGCAGACAGTGACAGTGTTGCAGGCCTACCAAGCAGACCTGCTGAGTGAGCTCGACATATGGTGGCATTCGACCAGTTCCTTCCCTGTTGTCCTGAGTTAACCCGGGCATCCACGTGTGGAGCCCGGGCCAGCACTACTGCGAGGGAGACCCAGAAGGCGAGTATGGCAGTCCGCCAACCCCCACAGACAGCCAGGGGAACCGGGCGGCCACAGTTGCGGCCAGCTACTAGGCCTGATCTGAGAATGGTCATAAAGGCCAAGCAGGCAAAGAAGAGCGGTCCTGAGGGGCCGTGGAGGGACGTATAAGGGGACATTTACATTTACATTTACATTTATTCACTTAGCAGACGCTTTTATCCAAAGCGACTAACAAATGAGAAAAGTACAAGCAAAAAAAAAGGAACATGAGGTTGTTAGGGCAGTTAGCCCCCAGAGCTACTGTAGGGCCTCCCCTAACCAAGGTGGTCCCAAGTTTTCAGTGTTCTCTGGTCAGCGAGCTGTCACAGGGCAATGAAAATCTGATGCTTTCCCTCCAATAGAATGTGGAATACTTAACATCACTAAAAGACCATCTGGCAGCGTGGAAATTACTGCCAAATGTGTCTCCATGGGTTCTGTCTACCGTAGAAAAGGGTTATCGGGTCCAGTTTATAGCTCGACACACACACACCACAGTACTCAGCACAGACCAGAGCCCGATGTTAGCGCAGGAAGTAAGATCCCTCTTGGACAAAGGGGCCATAGAACATGTACCCTGTTCCCTGAGGGAGGGAGGCTTTTACAGCCATTATTTCCTGATAGGAGTATGCGACCAATTTTAGTTCTACATCATCTGAACTGTACTCTTTGCACATACAGGTTCAAGATGCTGACGCCCAAACTTATCGTTCCACAGATTCAGTTTGAGGAGTGGTTTGTGATGATAGATCTAAAAGGTGCATATTTCCACACAGAAATATCACTAGCTTTATCCCCTCACACCTTCACAAAGTGCATGGATGTCACTCTGGCTCCATTGTGACTCCAGGGCATCCGTGTATTAAACTACCTGGATGACTGGTTAATTCTAGCACGATCCAGGGAACTGGCGGTTCAACATCGAGATGTTTTTCGCCCACATGAAGAGCTTGGGGCTCAGGTTGAACTTTAGAAAAATATACTTTCCCCAGTGCAGTGGACAACTTTTCTAGGGGTTATAAGGATTCTACTGCGATGAGGGCGTTTCTATCCCCAACATGCGTAGGGTCAATCCTGACAACACTGAGCAAGTTATAGCTGGATTTTGGGAAACTATTGGCGCTTATGGGCCTATTGCACAGGGGACCATTCAGTGGTGGATGAGAAGTCGGGGGTTTCGTCCAATGACGAAACCTCTGAGAATAATCAGTGTCACGCGGCGATGCCTACGTGCTCTGAGAATTTGAGTGTCCCCGGTTTCTAGCCTTGGGTCACACTCTAGCGGTGTCTCCTTAGCGCAAGACGGTAATGACAGACACCTCCCTCACGGGCTGGAGCACTATCTTAGACAGCTCACGGTCTCTGGTGTGGCCCTCATCTGGAGCGGCATATAAATTGCCTGGAAATGTCGGCCATATTTCTAGCACTGAAATTCCTTCTTCCTCAATTGAGAGGTCACCATGTGTTTACAGACAACACACCGGTGGTCTCATATATTGACCACCAGGGAGAATTATGTCTGTGCCCCCTGTTCAGGCAGGTGCAACTAATTCTTCTCTGGGCAAAAGGAAAGTTTGTCAGAGAGTGCTATGTACATTCTGGGAATATGGGGGCAGACATCCTGTTGAGGCAGGGGCTGAGGCCCAGGAATTGGTGGCTCCATCCACAAGTGGTGGAGTCCATATGGCGAGGTTTGGCCGAGTGGGACTGCATGTATTCACCTCCAAGGAGACAAAACACGGCCCGCTGTGGTTTGCCCTCACTCCTCCTGCACAATTAGGGCTGGACGCCATGGTGCACAAGTGGCCGAGATCACATCTGTACGCTTTTCCCCCCATCGCTCTGCTCCCACAAGTTCTAGTGATAGTTCACCAAGACAGTCTATGTCTGCTGCTAGTACCACCTTATAGGCCTGCTCGAATATGGTTCTCAGAGATAATATCCCTGCTAGATGGCACTCCTTGGGAGATTCCCATCTGCAGGGATCCACTCTAGACCCTGTGAACTGCGCAATAGCTACAGTCATGGAGTTCTTACAAGAACATTTTTCAGCGGGGTGGGCTCCTTCTACAATCAGGCTTTACGTTGCCGCCATTTCGGCCAGCCTCTCCCCTGTTGATGGAGCCTCTGTGGGGCAACATCCTCTAACTTCAAGGTTTATGCGTCGTGTCAGGCAGCTGAGGCCCATCTGCAGGCCGCATATACTTTCCTGGCACCTTTCTGTGGTCCTGGAAGGTCTGTCAGGTGCCCCATTTGAGCCCTTAGAGTGGATCTACTGTCTCAAGCCGGTGGACTGATTTATCACCCTCGGCCAGAACTATGGAAACTGTGGGTCTGGCCCCTGAGGGGCACCAGCTCATAGATTCCCGTCTCACAACTGAGGTTGTAGAGACCATGTTAAATGCTAGAGCACCATCCACAAGGACATTGTATGCACTCAAGTGGCAGCTTTTTGTCTTGTGGTGTGAGGAACGTCAGCTAGACACAGTGAACTACTCAATAGCTACAGTCCTGGAGTTCTTACAAGAACGTTTCTCAGCGGGGTGGGCTCCTTCTACAATCAGGGTTTACGTGGCCGCCATTTCAGCCAGCCATGCCCCTGTGGATGGAGCCTCTGTGGGGCAACATCCTCTAACTTCAAGGTTCATGTGTGGTGTCAGGCAGCTGAGGCATGTCTGCAGGCCACATATACCTTCCCGGGACCTTTCTGTGGTCCTGGAAGGTCTGTCAGGGGCCCCATTTGAGCCCTTAGAGTCAGCTTCTGAGTAAGTTTCTGACTCTAAAGGTAGCTCTTCTGCTGGCCCTGACATCTCTCAAGTGAGTAGGAGATCTACAAGCTCTCTCTGTTGCCCCTTCCTGCCTTGACTTTTCCCCTGGATTAGCCAAGGCCTTCCTGTATCCTATGCTGGATTATATTCCTAAAGTGCCTACATCGGCTGCCCACCCTGGGGTGTTGCAGGCTTTCTGCCCTCCTCCACTCCCCACACCGGAACAAGAGAGAATGCACCTGCTGTGTCCAGTAAGGGCTCTCTGTACTTACGTCCACCGCTCAGGCCAGTGGCGTAAGTTGGAGCAGCTTCTGGTCTGCTTTGGTGGCGACAGTAGAGGGGATGCTGTGTCAAAGCAGCGCATCTCTAATTGGATAGTGGAAGCAATCTCTATTGCGGCGTGCGGTCTTGCTACGCCTCTGGGCATAAGGGCTCATTCCACTAGGGCGGTCGCCTCCGCAAAGGCTTTGTCCAAAGGGGTATCCTTACAGGATGTGTGTGCTGCTGCAGGGTGGTCTACGCTACACACGTTAATTTGTTATTACAGCCTGGATATTCATTCCACCCCGGGCTCAAGTGTCTTGCAGTGACCCTCAGGCTTGGGACTTTTTGAACAGGCCGTCCCCTCGGTATGAAGGAGTGGGTATTCTTGTTCCCATAGTGTTATGCTAAACGCAACATCGAAGTTCCCTTTGAAAGGGAACGTCTGGGTAACACATGTAACCCTGTTCCCTGAGAAGGGAACGAGACGTTGTGTAGCTTTGTCATACCAGGGCAGGCCTGTGAATTGCGTCTTCGCTTCAGATAATAGAGGCTGATGGCACGGTTCACAGGTGCCATATTTATATCACGCGATGCGCTTAATTGCCACGTCACCTGATCATGGCAGGCCTATAAATAGGCATGATTTTACACAAGCTTCAGATGCCAGTCGCGCACAAGAGGCACTCACCATAGTGTTATGCTAAATGCAATGTCTTATTACCTTCTCAGGGAACAGGGTTGCATGCATTACCCAGACATTTTCATATACTTCCAACCCACTCTTTGCCTGAGCTTCCGAATGGATCGCTCACTAATGTCTACTCCATTTTCATGCCACAGCTGTTTTTTTTCACTGACGCTGAAGTCAATTCATCATTCTGACTGGTGATGTTATCAATGGCTACAATAATGTCACAAAAAACAAGGGAAAATATTTTACATTTGTCATCAGCAACATTTTAACACCACTGCTTTAGTTTATTTTACTTTTTAATACCATCATATTGTATAAAGTTGGTAAGATATGACATGTATTTATCTTGCGAGGGTTATACATGTTAGGCTTCGTTTTTTGTAATGTCTTCTGATTGTGCTCAATGTAGCCTGTACCCCAAGGGAACATGGATGGTGGTGTATTTCTCAGGTGTATCTTCCAGCAGCCCTCATCGTTCTGATGTCTTGCGAATGCACTTTGCTGATCTTGGTCACTTTGAGTTGCTTTTACAGACAGATCATCTGTATTTATCCATGCAGACATACGTGTCCATTGCGGGCGTGAGCAACACTGAATGGAGGCCCATGCCAATTAGAAAGATTCAGGTGATGGACTATTAGCAAGTTATTGTAATTCATTTGTATAATTCCAACAATTATTAGGTGATTTTTAATTTATTTATTTAACCAGGTTTAGTTATTTAAGTTAGAGTTAAATAAGGTGTTTAAGATGAATTTTTCTTAAAAACTTTAAAACCAAAATTGGATTCACTAGATTAAAGATCTTTTCAAAAATATCAGCTGAATAATACAGTTTCTTCAGATGTGTAGAGGTATGACAGTCCATTAAATGATGCAAACGTTATGATTGCATCATCCATGACTTTTAGGCATAACATGATGCAATTCGTATTATGTATGACGCAATACCAGTTACAGATTGCATCATTCATTGTTTTACCTAAAAAGCAAGTACTGTCCAAACCCAGTCATAGATTTATTCATAGATCTAGTCAAAGATGTATTTTAGTCCTTTCTGGTTTAATTTGAGATCCCATTTCCCTTTATAACTCACTTATCCTCCTCCATTCCCAAGTCAAGGGTCATATAAACTGGCCTAATAGCATATCTTGAAAACTAGATCCACCAACAATTCTAATCATCATTTTCATTCCCAGTGACCCAGAGTTAGTAAAGTTTGACTACATTTATTTCAGAAGCATTTTGGCTGTAGACCAATGTTATTTGTCAAATGGCCCTTTTCTATGAAAGTTGAAGTCCTGGTGCACCTTGGCTTGGATTAAAAAGTGCCAGACTCTCTGGCAGTAACTAAATGTCTAGCTGGCTTCTGTCTAGCTAGTGACTTCTGCTACTCTGTATGCCTCTGGCTGTAGCTGAGAATGTTGGCAAGTAAAGATGGCCATATCATAAGAACAGATGATGTGTAGGACTGCTGTACAACCCTGAAAGATTATAATTAATAATATTTAAAAGTACAGTCTGCAATTGAATAATGGATAGGCCTTTTCCTCAATGTCTTCATATTTTGCAAAATGTTATTTTAGGTATATCTTACCATTAAGTACATAATACATGTACACTGTTTTGAATTGTATGTATTTCTGCATGAATATGACCTAAAACATCATCAAAGTTTCACACATGTCCTAAAAGTAGAAAAAGAGAACCCAGTTAAACAAATATTACACTTAGGGTTTATACTGTCCGATTTTAGGCCCTTTAAAAAGAAAAAGTGAGACTATGAAGCTGCACATTATGCATATATATATATATATATATATATATATATATATATATATATATATATATATATATATATATATATATATTAGATTTAGATTTAAATAGAGAAAGAATCTCTGTTTTTATACATATTAAAAAGCTGAGATTACATACAGTATAACAAGATACAGTGAGTTAACCTTTCAGTTACAGCAACAAAAATATTTTATGAATCGGTTTATAAAAAAAAAAAAAAAAACTGAATATAATGTACAGTGGTGCTTGAAAGTTTGCGAACCCTTTAGAATTTTCTGTATTTGTGCATGAATATGACCTAAAACATCGTCAGTCTTAAAAGTAGAAAAAGTGAACCCAATTAAACAACAAAGACAAATATTATACTTTCAAGCACCACTGTACATTATATTCAGTGTTTTTTAAAACTGATTTATTTATTTGATGTTGTAACTGAAAGGTTAACTCAATGTATCTTTTTATACTGTATGTAATATCAGCTTTTTGATATGTATTAAATGACAGAGATTCCTTCTTTATTTAAAATTTGATGAAATACATATTAGTGCAGATTCATAGTCTCACTTTGTTTATTCAAGCCTATGATTGGACGTTCACAAGTAATATGCTTCTAAAATACATAAAACACATGAAAAACATTGAGAGAGAGAGAGAGAGAGAGAGAGAAAGTGAGAGAGAGAGAGAGAGAGAGAGAGAGAGAGAGACTTTGACTTTTAAATTGTCCTTTTTATTCAGTCATTTGGAAATCCTCCAAAATTCGAGACATGGTAGATAATGAAAAGGAAAAGAAATTCATTGATACATAAAAATAAAATAAATAAATAAATAAATAAATTTTAAAAATGCAGAGAGAAAACAATATATATATATATATTAATAGTAATAAAAATAGTAAAAAATATATATAAGTTGACACGAAAACCCAAAGTAAAAAAAGGTAACTATTTCACATCCCGCTCTTTTTTTTAAAGAAAGATTAAGACTTCAAACTCCTGAACCTACAGAGCATAAAACCTCCCCAACTGCCCACAACTTTGAGTCTCGAGATAGAAAGAGACAGTGAGAGAGAGAGGGAGAGACAGAGACAAGAAAAAACAAGTACCTATTTCACAACCCACTTTTTTTTTTAAAAATGAAAACTTAAAAGTCCTGCACCTACAGAGCATAAGACCTCCCCAACCGCCCAAACTTCCAAGAATTCCCGCAGCCTACGAGTCATTTTAAAAAAAACGTATTCAACTTTGAGTCTCGCTTTGACTAGTGCAGTTAGCAGTTTTTCCGCCTCCTGAGTGCCTCCTCCCTGCATTTTGTTTTTTCTTGAAAGCCAGATAGCAAGCTTGGCTTGGCCTATTATAAAGTTTAGTAGAACCACAGCTTTATTTTTTGGAACGTACTTTGGCCCATATATGTAAAGGCTTTCTGCCCATGTAACGCCCAGCCCTCTGCACCAGGCTCTAAGTAGAGAGAACAACCTTTGTAATCTTTGACAGTGCAAGAACAAGTGTTCTGCTGTTTCTTCCTCGCCACAGAAGAGACACTCCCTACCCCTAGTGGGGTCGATGTGTGCCACGTGTCTGTTTGTGGCCACGGCCCCATGCACTATCCGCCACTGAAGATCAGCTGTGCGCTTCTCTATGGGTGGTTTGTACAGGGACCTCCAGCATCCTCGTGGGGAAGAGTCTGGTTCCAACAGCCCTGACCAGTGTGACTCTTTCAGTCCTGTCAGAGCACCTCTGTGCCCAACTTTGACACATGTTTCATACAGTACTTTCTTCGAGGCGTCCTCCAAAGTTGTCAGTGACAGTGTTTTAAAAGATAAAAGAGCTCCTTCCCCTCGCTGATTCCCCTCTACTGCTGCGGAGATTCGTAGAGGTGAAAAGGCCTGCTGATTTTCCTCTCGGTCCTGTCCCAATGCTTTCCTGAAAAGGGAGGGCAGTGCAGAGACCACCTCTCCCAACAGTCTCTGCATGAGGCGGCTCGACAGTACCCCCGTCTCAGTGCACAGTTCTCTAGCCGTCTTCCATCTGTTGCCAGCCCTCAGATTCTTGATTTTTGTGAGTCCTGCTTTCTGTAAGCGCTGTCGAAGATATGTTGATTCTAACATTTTAGATCGTATCACCGAGTTGTAGAACAACGGCTCCTCTTCTATGTTGGGAAAAAAGTCTGCACCAGTCCTGCTGATGTTCAGTACTGAAGACCAGGCTCTCAGGACAGACTGGTAGAAAGTTGTTGTAGCTGATAGGTCCATTTCCTTCAGATTCAGCACGAATAGGTGTTTATCGTACGCCAGGTCTTCAATACACTGAAGTAGGGCACAGGCTGTGCTGGCCCACGCTATCCCTTCCCCATAGAGTAGCCTCTGTGCCGTCTGCAGTCAGAAAGTCTTGACTCGACTTGACAGGTCAATCAAACCCTGCCCCCCCTCCTGCAATGGCAGGTAGAGAACAGGGGCACGAGTCCAGTGCTGTCCAGCCCAGAAAAAGTCCACAATCTTCTTCTGAATTTCTTTGATCAAAAACCCTGGGGGGTCGAGGGCAGCGAACCGATGCCACAGCATGGAGGCAATCAGGTTGTTGACAACCAGTACTCTCCCCCTATAGGACAACTGGGGCTGAACCCAGGTCCATTGAGACAACTTGGCACCCACCTTCTCCACTACCCCCTCCCAGTTCCTGTTTTGAAAATCTGGTGTTCCTAAAAACACTCCCAGGTATTTCAACCCAGCTTTTCCCCACTGGAGATTTCCGGGTAATGTGGGAGGGCCATGTTCCTGCCACTGCCCTATTAAAAGACTCTCACATTTATTCCAGTTAATGCGTGCTGAAGAAGCTCTTGTGTACATTTCTAGGCTGCGAGTCAGTGTTTGTATATCATCCTGATCTTTTATAAAAACTGTCACGTCATCTGCGTATGCAGACAGGACCAGCTTTTCCTGCGCTCCACTCACGGACAGTCCCCGTAGTTCTGCTCTAAGGCGGCATAGCAGCGGTTCTATAGCCAGGCTGTAAAGCTGGCCCGATAACGGGCACCCCTGTCTAATTCCTCTTCCCATTTTAACTGGGCAGCTAAGACCCCCTCCAACCTTGAGTGTAAAAAAAGCCTCAGAATAAAACATTTTCAACCACAGTAAAAAATTTCTCCCCACACCAAAGGCTTCAAGTGTCTGAAAAAGGTATTCATGATCAACCTTATCAAAAGCTTTTTCTTGATCTAACGAAAGAAGACCTAAATCCCATGAATTCCGTTTACATAGCTCTATAACGTCTCTAACAACAAAGATGTTGTCCATTATTGTGCGGGCCGGTATGCAGTAAGATTGATTTCTGTGTACAATTGTGTGCATGCACTGTTTTAGTCTGTTAGCCAGGCATTTTGATAAGATTTTATAGTCACTACAAAGAAGTGCCACGGGTCTCCAATTCCTCAGGAGTCCCAGGTCTCCTTTTTTTGGCAGCAAAGTCAAAGCCGCTCTTGTGCAGCTCACTGGTAACCTTCCTGTGGTGAACGAACACTTGAAGACGTCCAGCAGGTCTGCACCTAGGAGTCCCCAAAAATGCTTGTACAGCTCGTTTGGTATTCCATCTATTCCGGGTGCTCTTCCCTGTGCGAGCTGCTGAACAGCAGTGGTCACTTCCTGCATTTCAAGGTTTGCGTCCAGCATACTGCTTTGCTCGAGGGTCAGTTTAGGCAGCTCCCTGAAACGCTCCTCCCTGCAGGATGGATCACAAGTCTCAGCGCGGTAGAGGTCAGTATAAAAGACTGTAGCTTCTCTCCTCATTTCAGCCGCCTCTTTTGTTATAGTTCCATCCGCTTTTCTAAGGTACAGCATCTGATTTTGTGGTTTCACCTTCCTGGAGAGATTGAAAAAGAAGGCACTGGGAGCGTCCATGTCCTTGATATTTGAAAAACGGGATCTTATTAGTGCTGTTTTGGCCTTTTCATGAGGAAGGAGCTTAAAGACTTTCTCTTTCCCTCCAGCAAACTGCTCGTGTTTAGGTCATTTCTACCAATTATTTCATTTTCTGTTAAAATTATCTCCGCCTCGAGTTCTTGTATTTGACCTTTTATTGTCTCTATTGAGTGTGCTGTGTATTTCTGACAAAATACTTTAATTTGTGTTTTTCCCACCTCCCACCAGGAGACCAAACTGTTAAAATCTTCTTTTGTTTTTTTCCACTCACCCCAAAAAGCCTTAAAATTTCTGCAGAAACCCTCGTCCTGAAGCAGTTTTGTATTGAAATGCCAATATGATTTATACTTTTTTGTGACAGGCATCAGTAGATCTAGAGTAATTAAATGGTGATCTGAAAAACCAGAGGGGCTCATGACTGCTTTATAGATATTATTTCCATTTGTTCTGGTGATGTAGAACCTGTCCAATCGTGCTGCAGTGATCCTCGTATTAGTAATTTTAACCCAAGTATATTTTCTGATTCCCTGGTTTCTCTCCCTCCACACGTCAACCAAGCCACACTGTCTGATAAGCCCCTCAAGTGCCTTAGCAGACTGTGGGTGTGGTTCCTCCCCGATCCTGTCTAGGGTAAAATCTATGGTGCAATTCCAATCCCCTCCCAATATTACTAAGGGATTTCTTCCACTTTGTTGTATTGCATTTTTTAATTTGTTAAAAAGTTGTGCTCTCTCACTGCCGTTGTTGGGGGCATAAACATTTATAAAAACGCACTCTATTCCCTTTATTTCCGCCTGCACCATTAAAACCCTGCCCTGCTCCAGTTCTATCATGCGTGTGTTGGTGTCCCCCAATGTTCTGTTAAAAAGTATTGCTACCCCAGCACTAACACTTGTTCCATTGCTCTGGAAGATTTTCCCTTCCCACCACATTGCCCACTCTATCTCATTTTCCGGATTACTATGAGTCTCTTGTAGAAAAATTATATCCATGTTCTTCTGTTTTATCAGTTCTCCAACTGCTGCTCTTTTGTTCCTATCCCTACCACCATTGATGTTTAAGGAGCCTATTTTTAATATCTCCATTGGAGGGATTAAAAAGAAAGAAGAGAAGACAGAGAAAACAGCAGTGCAGAAAAAGAGAAACACCCAGTGTAACGCCTTCATTTTTTCTTTCTTTTGGCCGAAGGGTTCCGTAATCTAGCAAGATGATTTTTTAAACGGTATCTCTTCCTTTGGTCTAGCTCCTTGAAACTTGCTGTGCGTTGTAACTTTACTACTGAAGCAATAAATTTTTCAGTGTCCGAAAAAAACTCCTTGATCTCAACCTGTTTACCAAATGTGTCATCCAGAAATCCCACAATTTCAGTTAGTGAATAGAGCTCTTGATCCTCCCCCAACTGCGACCCACTAATGTCTGAGATATCGGAGAAGTTGTCCTGGAATTCCTCCTCTTCCACTTCCTTCTCCTGCTCTGCTTGCAGACTTACTGACTTCTCACTACTGTCTGCTATATCCATGTTTTCTGACCCCCCCCCTTCTACACCCCCCATACTATCTGACCCCCCCCCCTTACTGCTGTACCCCATTTTCCGTCTAGCCCCCCTTCCACTACTACACCCCCCGTACTAGGTGACCACCCCCGCACTGCTGCACCCCCGGTGCTGCCCGACCCCCCCTCTACTGCTGCACCCCCGGTGCTATCTGACCCCCCCTCCACAGCTGCACCCCCAGTGCTATCTGACCCCCCTTCTACTGCCGCACCCCTGGTGCTGTTTGACCCCCCTATTCTGCTCCGTTTTTTTTCCTGCGCTATAAATTCCTGAGTTCTTCCTACCTCTGCGCCTCTCCCTCCAGGAGTCAGCTCGTCTGACCCCTCTCTTAGGTCTTCCCCTTTTTGCTCAGGTCTATCAGGTCCATTACCCCCCACAGTGGTTTGGTCAGTGTCCTGTCCTCCAGCAGTCTCTGACTGCTCTACACTGCTCACATTAACCTGCTTCTCCACCCTGACTCCACTCGGCCCCGCTTCCTCTCCGACTTGTTTTTTATGTGGACACACAAACTTTTTGTGCCCAATGTCCCCGCATTCGAAACACCTCATGCTCCCAGTGTTGGCGTACAACATGTATGACTTTCCCTCATGCCATACTCTGAATGAAATATCCAGCGTGGGTTCATTCAGAAACATGAGCACTGTGCGCCTGAAAGAGGTCACGTGCTTCAGCGCGGGGTATTTGCAGTTTAACGGAACCGTTCTCACACCGCTCACTATTTTACCGAAGCGAGACAGCTCCCGCTCGATATCCTCATTAGGGATGAAAGGCGGAATATTCGAAACTGTAACTTTAACTGTTGTAGCCCCCAGCGGAGTGACGGAATAAAGCCCTCCACTTACCTTTATTCCGTTTTCAGTCAGCTGGTGCACGAGTTCCCTCTCCTTCACGAACACCACTACGGCCTTGTTCATTCTCGATGCCGCCACAATGTTTTCACAATTAATAAGCTCCCCTACCGCCATTAGCACCTGCTCCACCGAGACCTCGGAGCTCACCTCACACCGCACCCCGTGACGGAGTGAGAGAGGCCGGGCTCCACCGCTCAGGTGAGCCGCCATCCCTACACCCCGCCACGAGATCAACAGCTCCCCGCAGCAAAAAAACAACAACTAATAACACCGCTTCCTTGATAATACTATCACACACTCACCCAGTGACTGTGCTCTGAAATACCAGATTGTAAAGAAAGAAATATATCTATATAAAAATAGAAAAAAGTTCATTCGCTCTCACACCATGCTCACACGCCGCGCTCGCTCACAAACTCCCAGCATGCACCAGAGAGAGAGAGAGAGAGAGAGAGAGAGAGAGAGAGAGAGAGAGAGAGAAAGTGAGAGAGAGAGAGAGAGAGAGAGAGAGAGAGAGAGAGAGAGAGAGAAACGTGAGAACATTTTCTGTATTGAAATTGTAAACAGATAAAAAACAAGTGTCAATGGGGAATTGAAAGTAAAAGTAGGGAAATGCTTTTTATTTTTTGTATTTATGTATGGTAACATAGAGTGAACAGTGTGATTGTTTCAGAGTGTTCAGAAAAGAAAAGGTGACTCCAGTAAATAGCAAAAAGGCAAATATCAGACTGTTCATTCTTCACCTTATCTACAAATATGCAGCAAAAAATAAAACTGCATGCCAAGATATAAGCAGCACAAAATCAATGGCTGTGTTCAGTCACTGCGGCGAAGAAGAAGAAGAAGAAGAAGAAGAAGAAAGAAAATAACATTCTGTTATATGATATTCAATTGCACCTTCCTGAATAAAACCAAGCATCAAATATCAACAAAACATCAAAATGTTTATTCAGCATAAAGACGGATATTTGCTGACATATGATATTTGATTTCACTTGATCATTATTGAGTAATGTCCAAAATGTTCTCTTTCCTCAGCCACCGAGAGTGTCAAGAGCTGTGAAAAATGTACCTGAGTCTAGCTAATTCATAAGCTTCAGTGGCTGAGCTGAATCTGATGTGTTTCTGCAAGACTGTGCTTAACACTTGCTACTTCCACTAGAGGTTAATGACATTTCATACATTTTCTAAATCCAGCCAACATTGCTTGACCTGTCCAGAGGTTAAAGGGTCAGAAAGGGCTTGGATGTCTCTTGCAAAACTATTTGACATGATGTACAAACCTACAGACTGCCCATGTATACTAAACACAGCATGTATTCTAATGTCAGTGAGTTAAACTGATGGAAGCTGTTTACATATTTAAATAGTGGATGTGTATTTTTCATCATGTGGAATGTTAGTTAGCTGCTCTGAGAGTGTTGAGCTGCAGATAAACACTGCTACTTTAATGGACAGGTGACAATATTTGTCTGAATTTTGGCAAATGCTCTATCAGTGGGACATTTTTGCATCTGATAGAATATTTTAGATTTTCATTCACCCTTTAAAGTCAAATGAGTTATTAGTGGTTCCAGACTTACATATTTCACTGTAAATACATACCTTTCCTAATTATTTCAAAATTTGACTACAGTTACTGAGTATTTGGAGTAGTAACTGAATAATATAATTTATAATCAGTCTCTGAATATTAAGTCATTAATGCTATTAGATTAATTAATAATCATTATCAAGTTAAATTAATTATTAACTCTGTGGGTATATTTAGAAAATTCCAATCTTTAAGACTAAACCTTGTAATGTACGTAACTCCCCTCTAGTGGAGCCTAATAACCTTGAAAGGCTATACATACACAGTTCTGTGCAAAAGTCTTAGGCACATGCAAAGAAATGCTGTAGAGCAAAGACGCCTTCAAAAATAATGAAATTAAATGTTTCACTATAAAAAAATACTATAAAGAGCAGTAAACAGTAATAAATAAAACAAAGGCAATGTTTGGTGTGATGACCCTTTGCTTTAAAAAAAATAAAATAATTAAAAGTAGTCTCAGGAAGACTTAAGGGAAATAGCTATAAGTTTTACTGAGCATCTTGCAGAACCAGCCACAGTTCTTCTGGAGACTTTGACTGTCGCACTTCTTATTTTTGCAGCAAAATCCAGCAGCCATCATAATGTTTTTTGACTGAAAATAGTCTCTTACCACAATATTCTGGTTTCTTTACTGACATACAAACATTTTTCTGTAACATTTAATTTTGTGTTGGAAATCTAAAATGTGTTTGTACTGACTCAACAATGTAGAAGCCATAAAATAAACATCTATAACAAAGTTTGTACTATATATATATATATATATATATATATATAGAGAGAGAGAGAGAGAGAGAGAGAGAGAGAGAGAGAGAGAGAGATGCACTGATGTATTGGCCAATAAAGGCTATCCTTTCAATCATAAGAGGGTGGGAAAACACATCGATTTCGTGCTGTGTGTAAAGATGATGTCTCTTGTGTCGAATGACGAAAAAACTGCAGTTTGTAAGCTCTGCGCTGCTAAAAATTTACACCGGAAGTGAGCAGCAGTGAACGGCGTCGAGTCTAATTTTTCCTGCCGCGCTACTCGTGCTGAATTAAAGGGCCAGTACACCATTGAAAGATTTAAATGAAGATGAGTGATATTGCACAGAAAAATATATCTGTAGAGTAGTATGTTTCATATGCAGGGTTAATCTTAGTGTTAATGTTAATATGACTTAATATCATTTAAAAAAGTTTATATTAGGCCTATATATTACCAGTTTTTGATGTTCAGTGATGAAGTAGAAGTGCTTTTGTTTGTGGTGAGTGAATGTGAGGCTAACAGGAGATTTTTTAGAATTCAGTCAATGTTAATATGAATTAATAACATTCAATAAGTTTAGAAATCATACTTTAATCTTCAGAATTTAGTTAATGTGTTAATGTTAATTTGAGTAATGTGTTTTCTGTTTATGAGACCAGTTACTGTGAAACAACTTGTTGAAATGGAGAGAATAAAGTTTTTATTTGCATTTCATTCAGAATTATGGAATTAATTATTATTAATTCAAAAGAAGGCATAAAAGGCAGACCTGATATCGGTGAAATCGGCCGATAGCACTCCGAATAATCAGGTATCGGTATCGTCTGAGAAATTTAGCATTGGTGCATCTCATATATATATATATATATATATATATATATATATATATATATATATATATATATATATATATATAAAATATGGGATCACGAATCCTCAGCAGTTGATCTGGCTGGAATGACCATTTATCCTTTCCCTGAGTTACAGAATAGAGTTAATAGTGCAGTGCCACCAAAACTGCCTCATGTATTAATCATTCCAGCACCTATGAGCTGCCATGAACAAGCGCTTGTGACAATGTTGGGGTCCAGTACATTGGGGTCCAGTACATGAACCTGCAGTCTGTTAGCTGCTCCATAGGATTGCAGGAACTAACAAGTGTCACAGATATACAGAGGTGTTTTTCCAGCACAACCGCTTTAGCAAAGTTACAGAAAAAAAAAAAAAAAACTTTGCCAGTTCTCACATAGCCAAATACTTCACAACATTAAATGGTCCTGATGGCCGATTAGCTTGGCAGCTGAACTCCTTCCAAGCCATACCATCCTTGCTGGAGTTGCTTATAATCAGTTGAAGGGTCAGTATACTATGTAAAGACTCCAAATATTAGTAACATACTGTAATATAAATATAAAGTTTAATATTGTGTTTAAGGTTCTTACTACAAAATTGGGTATTCTGGAGTGAACAGCGCTACTTCTCGACTAATTTATGCACTGCCATAGTTTATCATTTGTTCACTTTCCCCAAAGTTTCTTACTTAATGATAGAATATGCCAAAAGACACTGTATGATAAGGGAAGCTTCCCAAGTTTAAAGAATATATATTGATTGAAATTCCTTGCCAAATGTATCCAGCCATCAGAAGGTATGGGAAAGAAAAGAAAAACTGTAAAAGAAAGAACATTTATCAAGGACATTAGGAGGCAAGCACCCAATCTTCAGCTGCAGCTCAGGCACTTTGATAAATCGGCACATAGGCTCATTTGGCCTGAGCACGAGAGAGTGATACAAGCATATATTAAACCATTAAGGGCTAAAGTTAGCTTCCCCCTACTGGCCATCAATCACAGGTCTTCAATCTCCTAGCTCACATTAACGTTCTGTCTCATAAAGGTGGTGTATAAGTGCCCAGAACAAATGTTTCATTTTCATTTTGGCAATCAGCTCGGGTGCTGTTAAGGTGTAGGTAGGTAAAGGGGTGGGTGTTAAAATATGATACCATTAATTTCATCATTCACTGAGAAGAGAAGAGAATAGTTGAAGAGTTTCTACACTCACATTTGTCTTATATTATCAAAAGGAGAAAAAAAACCCATCAGTTATCCCCTTTGGTCCTGGGTTCCAAATCTTTCCCAGGAAAGAAAATATACAGAAATGTTTAGCTGTCCAAACTAACCATTCATTGTTCTCTTTCAATTTATTTCTATGACATAATAGAGAACAAAGTGGATCTTAATACTGAGACTAACTCAATCATATTTCACTGTCATGTCAGGGAGACTCCAGAGAATCCACCTTAATTATTCTCATTACTTCCTTCTCCAATCATCATCCAACCCTGATTGAGATGGTCCTAAAGGTCCTATCCTTTCCCCTATAAACATTTGGAGATTTAATTCAGTCCAGTTAATACCAGGAGTCTTTCTTTAGAAGTGGTCCATGGGGTACCCTTACAGAATGTGTTCATGCCTCAGGGCCACATTTAGATAATAAAAATGACAGCAATCTGAGTAAGCACACGGCAGAGGCAAACTCTCTTTTCAATTGCTGGAGGCTCTTGCCAAAAAATAATATCTTGATCTAAGAGAAGTTTATGCGAAGAGGCAGCTAGTGTGTGTTTGGTAGCAAAGGGCTAAGATTATAACACAGAACAAATGAAAGAATGTGTTTTTCATGATTTCTGTCCTTTTTACTACTGACCTTCTTCTTGTTACCTGTTTTGTTATATTTTATATACAAAACCTTTAAGTCAAAGCTAGCTATAACAAGAAAAAATGACATTTTGAGATACTTTAGATAACTCCTCTCATTCCATGCCTCATCTACCACTGTAAAAGTGTTTGTAAACAAAATTGGATCAAGTAAATCGAATATTCCTGTAGAGTCAAACACTACTTGAAGAAGTATAGAAAATATTAGGAGTAAACTGTATACCTCAGTAAACAATGTAATGTCACTGCCAACCAGGCATATCCAGCCACAAGGACAGTGTCACTGGCGTGATGAGAATGGACCACCACCCAAATAATGTAGTGGTAGAAGTAATCTTTTTCAACTAATGAATTATATAGAAGGTAGTGTCAATGTGTACATAGAAACACATGGGATACAGTCAGTAATTAAGCATCTACAAAAGTACCTAAATGGCAGTTAAATCTAATAAAATAGCTACTAAGTATATATGCTTATACATTCTGGTAACATTGGTCACTATAATTAATCTCCAGTAACTGCTTTATCCAAGTCAGCACTGCAGGGTGTCTAGAACCCATCCTGGGAACACTGGGTGTGAGACAAGAATACACCCTAAATAGGATACCAGTCCATCACAGGGCACCACAAATTCACACCTAGGGGCAACTTAGCATACCCAGTACAGGAACCCTGAAGCTGTGAGGCAGTGATGCTACTGCTACATCACTGTGATGGCCCTCATTGGTAATATATAAATGGAAATAACAAGACCTGTGGTAAAGATGTGAAAAGAGCTAAAATGGAACTTCAGTGGACTGTGTGTAGAATTTAAATATACAGATTAAGTTTATTTCAACCATTTTATCACTGATAAAGTTTCTTACTGGCCTTAAGGCAATGTGCTAAAAAATCTCTTCACAAATTACAGGAGAATGTAAGCGTAACTGGTAATAAGGCAGCACAGAAATCATGAGGATGAAATTAGCATAAACTATTTGACATTTTAACCTCTGGATGAAACTGCTTTTGTGAGCAGAAAATTGCACTCGTTTGAAGCTGAATGTCAAAAGAGGTTGGCAGGAAATAATAAGTAAGAAAATGGCAAATTATGGTTTTATTGGAATATTTCAATATTCTCACGATTAAATTTTAACTTACATTTTAAAAGTGCATAAAATGTTTTCAATAGATAGAAAAACACCTATAATATATTTTGCCACTATAATTTGTTTTGCCATCTTGAAATAAAAGTCTCTAAAAATCATTCATCAACCATACAAATTTAAAAACACATAGGGGGAATACTCACAATGCAAGATAATTTAGAAAAAAAAGGAGACTCCCTTCAAGGATTCAAGAGGAGCTATAGGAACAGTGTGGAATCTCTCCACCAGAGCTCTGACATCTGGTGCAAGTGGAGTGGCCTGCATGCTATCACATAGTAGAAAGGGAACAAAAACACTCACAACCCAAAGGCCTCAACAATTTCTACTTTATAGTAGAAGCAACAAATCCACTCCTGTGAAGTGCCTAGCTGACCCAAATACCTCTACACTACTTCTAACTACTACTACTACTAACTCCAGTAACTGTGAGATGAACCGTCAAGCAGGTCAACTCCATGAATGCACCGGAACCTGACCGCATCCACAGTGGTGTCCTAAAATCATGTGCTGACCAGCTAGCAGAGGTACTCACAGACATTTTTAGCATGGCACTTGGTCTGTCTGTGATCCCCACTTGCTTTATGAAGACCACATTGTCCCTGTTCCCAAGAAATCCACCATCTTCTGCTTGAACGATTACCGCCCAAAGAGATCATCAAAGACCATACTCATTCAGAAGCATCCCACAAATAGACTGAAAAAAAGTTACTTTCCCCAAACCACCAGGTGCTTAAACAGTCAGTGACAGCATACAGTAATTGCACAGACACCTTTTTGCATACTACACATCCATATGCATGTGTGTATATATATATATATATATATATATATATATATATATATATATATATATATGTGTGTATTTCTCATATTTTTGTATATGGAAAGTTTCTCTCTTTTTTTGCTCTGTGTATATTTTATATTTGCATTTGCACATTTGCTATATTTTGTTTAATAACAACATAATATATGTAGTATATGTCCAGTATTTCTTAGTGGAGCTCCACAATAATTAAAATGTGCAGTTTTCCATTTGTCAGCTGTGTAAATGATAAATAAAAGACTTTGACTGTGATGTAATGTAAAGCCTAATAGCCACTAGGGCCAGTTGTTAATGCTCACTGATTTGGCAAAGATGAACCTGTCAGAGGACTTAAATGCCTTTTGCAGTTATCATTCTCTCATTTTATATTTCAAGTGGGTAAAATTGTGACCTGAGAGGAAAACAGAAAATAAATTTTGGTAAAATAAAACCTGGCAACTGTGTTACTACTCCTTTATGCCCTACAAATTTAATAGAGCTGCATCAGGAGAAAGGTCAAGCAGTATAGAGAATGTGGTGGTTAGGGCAGTCTGTAGACCTTTCTGAGGGCAATAGATTAGAATGGCAGGCAAAGTGTAGTTTTTAAACAACCACTGCAGTGCATTAAATGTTAGTACAAGCTTAGATGTAATCTAACTGTTTTGACCCTGCTCAGGATAAAATTTGAGCCATGTGCATTAGGCATCAGCCATATCTTGCTGTTGGATATTCGTTGTTGGTAAGTGTTCGTTTTTTTGTAGTTAAGAATTGACCTCACTCTCAAAGAAGGTGTTTATGATAATGTTGAATGAAATATGCAACAGCATTGAAATAGTTAAGTGAGGTGAATTGTTCCAAGCATTCCTTCGATTAAATTCAGACTCGCACAATGTGCAAATTAACATTGTCACTGAATTCTCACTTCAACTTCAGAAGTTTGCTAGCCCAGGGAACAAGTGTTAGCATACAAATACAGCTTGATTTCTGGCTAGCAAGGTGTCCGGGTCTAAGGAAGTATGCCTTGTATTTTGTACCAGCACCTTTTTCCAGCTTGCAAAACTAGCTTTCTAGACAGCCACTTGGCTCATCAACCTCCATGCTGCACACTTTAGCTTAGCCAGTTCTGTGGTATTCTCACCATTTTATAACCTCGCAAACCCAAAATATTAAGATTTAACACATTAGTTGTTAAAATGATTTATCTATGTATTCTGTGAAATTTTGCGGAATTCATTTTTCTTTTATTTCCTATATGTATTATGGGTAGTATATGTAATATGTATTATGTTGTACTCTTCCCTAAATGCATGCATAGTAATACACAAAAACATACTGGTGCTCAACGTTAATAATATATCTGCAGTAAGTTGTACCCAGTGTAGTACCTTTTACTGTATAGTACCCCAGTTTACATACATTTGAGTCAAAGAACAAATTTGACTGAAGAATGCTGAAATTCTACAGAACATGATAAACCAGATCTAAATATAGTTTATTAAAAAAAAATATCATCAATATGCACAAGTACAATAAAGTAGTTATTCTCTTAATAAATATTAAAGGTATTCAAAAACAGTTGAACAGAACATAAAATATATTAAAACAGATGAATACATATAAAAGGCAAAAAATATATGTTTTAAGTGTTTTCTCCCTATTCCAATCCCTGCTTATTATTGATCAGGCAATGGTACCAAATAAATATTTTAAATTAGTTTGAAATCAGTTTAATTACTTGTGAGAAGTGTAAAGTTTATATTGAGTCATATTAAGTAAATATAGAGTTGTAGAAAATAGAACCATGTAAACAAAAGCATCTGTTTTCATGTAAGTGTTCAAATGCACTTTAGAGGAGGTCTATGAACTTTCAAGTACTTGTTCCCATTCCTAATATAAATCATCTCTTTTACAGTTTGATGAAAGTTACCAAGTGAATGTGACAACCTCCTAGTGGTAATAAGTCATATTTGATAAAGTAATTGGATTTACTTGTGTCATTTGTTAAACATGGTATCTAATAATACTTTTTTATTCTTCTTTTTATTGTGAATGTGGCAGTGTAACAAATTAAATTAGCTAGCAGGTAATCACTGCTGCAGCATTTTAGACAGTGTGTTTTAGGAGTAGTTATTGCTATCCATACCCATACACAGATTGCTAATGCACATTTAATACATGGAGTAAGCTGCTAAATCTAGTCTGTTTCGAGTTAGAAAATTCATTAGGCAGTGTACAGTGGTGCTTGAAAGTGAACCCTTAAGAATTTTCTAGATTTCTGAATAAACATGACCTAAAACATCATCAGATTTTCACACAAGTCCTAAAAGTAGATAAAGAGAACCCACTTTGTATAATCAACTGAGACAAAACTATTATACTTGGCCATTTACTTGTTGAGGAAATTGATCCAATATTACATATCTATGAGTGTGACCCCCTTTTTGCAGTAATAACTGCAACTAAACATTTCCGGTAACTGTTGATTGGTCCTGCACAGCTTGGAGGAATTTTAGCCCATTCTACTGTACAGACCAACTTTAACTCTGGGATGTTGGTGGGTTTCCTCACATGAACTGCTTGCTTCAGGTCCTTCTACAACATTTCTATTAGAATACGGTCAGGACTTTGACTTGGGCATTCAAAAACATTAACTTTATTCTTCTTTAACCATTCTTTGGTAGAATGACTTGTGTGCTTAGGGTCATTATCTTGCTGCATGACCCACTTTCTCTTGAGATTCAGATCATGGACAAATGTACTGACATTTTCCTTTAGAATTCACTGGTATAATTCTGGATTCATTGTTCCATCAATGATGGCAAACTGTCCTGGGCCAGATGCAGCAAAACAGGTCCCAAGCATGATACTACCACCATGTTTCACAGATGGGACAAGGTTCTTATACTGGAATGCAGTATTGTAATTTTACCAAACATAACGATTCTCATTTAAATAATAAAAAATATATTTTGGTCTCATCCATCACAAAACTCTATTCTAGTACCCTACTGGCTTGTTCATGTGATCATAGCAAAATGCAGACGGGAAGCAGTGTCTTTTTTTGTAGAGCAGTGGCTTCCTCCTTGCAACCCTGCCATGCACACCATTTTTGTTCAGTGTTCTCTTGATGGTGGACTCATGAACTATCTCAGACTTTGATAGATTCCTGTTCTTTAAATAAATTTTAGTCATTGCATTGACATCTGACTCTAATTTCACCTTCAAATTAGCTGCTAATCCTAGATGTTCACATACTCACAGATATGTAATATTGGATCATTTTCCTCAATAAATAAATGACCAAATATAATATTTTTCTCTCATTTGTTTAATTGGGTTGTCTTTATCTACTTTTAAGAAATCTGATGATGTTTTAGGTCATATTTATGCAGAAATACAGACAATTCTAAAGGGTTCACAAACTTTCAAGCACTATTGTATTTGTTACTTTTATTCTTGATGAAGTTTATTTTGTCTTTGCGTTATTATTGATAGCCAAGTTTATTGTAACTTTGGCTCTCCATTAACTGTTCATGTGTCGTTCATGCAGAGAAATGCAAATTTCCAGACCAAAAAAAAAAAAAAGGTAAATAAATGTGTGCTTTCACTGTCACAACTAGCTTGTTTGGTTAAATACAATAAAGTGTAAATACAATAAGTCATCAACAAAGAGCAAATGTTTATTTAGCATATTAACTTTTTTTTATTACCTTTTTCTAATATTATTGTTGCTTGACAGTAAATAACTGTATTGCCAACTGTACACCTGTTTTATACTTGTTTTCATGTGATTTGAATAAAAACATCTTAACCAGTAAAAGTATACAATAAAAGTTCTGTCTTTCTTGTCTCTAAATAGGGGGAATAAAATTAGAAGAATTTCTACCTAACAATATGTTTTCCAATGAAATGTTTTAGTTTGATTTCAACTAGCATAAATAAATTTCACTTTATAAATGTATCCATTTCATTTAAACTATATTTGATCAAATTAAGTTGGACCAACTCAATTACATCTCATTGCATGAATCAGTTTTTTACGAGTTGGGGCTACACATATTTATTGGATGGGAATCCTGCCCTCAATTAAATTGTGTTCATCCAATGAGTTATTTTTTGGAGTGAAGCTGTTCTGAGAGAAGTCTGTGAGGGATGCGTTGAGATAAGGAGGGAACAGTTCCACTGAAGGCACACACACTATGCCCTTTTGTTTGCCCCTGCCCAGTCACAGTTATGCAAAATAGCATGAGGTTGTGTATGCTGTCAAGCCCACACAAACTTCACACCACTTTATGTATGGAGGCCCACCCAGTCCTAAGTCAACTGCTAACAGAAAAAAACCCTGGTGAATCCATTCCCAAAAATTATTTGGTGAGAAAGTGAGATAGATGGGGGTTAATCATTACCTTCATTTGATGCTTTTGGTCCACATATTCAATTTCAAATGGCACCAAAAGATATGTGTGCGGTGCACATCACCTCACTTTCACATCCCAGTCCCTTTCCCATGCCAACTGTAAATCCAATTTAAATACCCCACCCCCCGCCACCAAATTTCCCTTCACATCAAGCGTAAAATCTTTCCTTTTTCAGAGGAACTCCAGAAAGTTTTTTTAGGTTGTGGGTGTAGATGAGGAATACAGCTCTGTGGATGAGATGGTTTACTGCTATAAATCAATGATATCAAAGAGACATTTTAAGTCAAGATTTTGTGAGGTCACACATGAATCATCATTCTGTCTATATTATGCAAATACATATATCAGTGGAGAGTCCAGAGGTTTTGTAGCCCAATAAAATATTGCTTCACAAGATCATTTCTATTTCAGCTACATTGTAAGGTTTCCAAAATACTTGGGCTAAAAAGTGCACTTTTCTGACCATAACATCCTGTCTGCATGGTGAGAGGTCTTTACCCAGGCTCCTTGAGCAATCACTTAGAGTTTGCTTAGAGTCACTGTTGAAATCTCACCACTTCTTTGAGATATCCTAGAGCCCATTTGTTTCTTACCCAATATCCATTAATGCTTGGCAAAGGAGAACTGCTTCTGGAATGTCCAACACAGACCCAGGCTGTATCGAGCCAGCAAACAACCCACAGCCATGGTACATCAAACATGAAACACTATCTGTGTTTGGTGGTGGTGTGAGAGAGTATTGAGATAGAGAGAGACAGAGAGAGAATGAGAGATAGTGGCTGTGGGGGTGGGGGATAACTGAAATAGTGTTTAGAGTTGAAGCATGTCCAATGCTGCTACAATGCATAGTCTCAGTTCCTGGCACAGGAGAACTTGATGAAACACAACAGACGGATGGTATAATTAGGTCTGAACTGGCGAGGTACCAGAGTCCAGCAGAGGTAACACAGACTGGGAGGACACAGACTCCTACAACAGAGCCATCAGAAAATTATGAAGGAAAAAATCAGGGGCAAAGTGATCTCTGATCGACTAATCACTTAGATGGAAAACAAAAACACTTCCTTAAAAAATGGCAAATGTCTCAGTGGGATAATTCACTAAAGTAACAAAGGAAAGGCACTAGGTGTTAGGGAAAAGTGAGCATTGCATGCTCTTTTGATTTATGAATTTGCAACTCATATTTATATTCAAAACTAAAGTAGATGCATGGTCAGCTAGCAATACTTGACCTTTCACACATACCAGAGAAACCAGAGTACCCAGAGGGAACCTGTGAAGCATGCAAGCTCTGCACACACAGGGTAGAGGCAGAATTCAATCCCCCAACCCCAGGGGTGTGAGACAAACATGCTAACCACTAAGCCACCATACCCACCTTAGATTCAATCCATCATTTGTTTAAGGCATTGGGCTTTTTTTCTCCCCAAATTGGTCACTTGCCAGTTCCCACCCACTAGCTACATTTCCCCTATAACACAACTACCAACCAGGGAGGATGAAGGCATCCTTCTAGAAAAATGAAGCCAGTAAACCACATATTTTCTAAACTGCTGCACATGATACATCACAACAGCTGCACATGCTGCAACACTGGGAGGATGGTCCTACCTATCCTCTTCAGCATACATGCGCTCAAAGACCAATTTGCAACCAATTTGCTCCCTTGGCTATCAGTCAAGAATGCCTATAGCATCATCAGAATTAGATCACACAATCACCTGACAATCGAACAAACTCTTGTATTGCACCAATTGGGAGCAAAGGCATTAGACTTTTAAAGACTTGTGATGTCCCTGAGAAATGTATTGACCTTCACCATGGCATGGTTGTTTGTGCCAGATGGGCTGGTTTGAGTATGCTGGACTGCTCATCACCTATTATTTTCACACACAACTGTCTTTTGAGTTTACACAGAATGGTGTGAAAAACAAAAAACTTCCAGCAAGCAGCGGATCTGTGGGTGGAAATGCCTTGTTGATGAGAGTGGAGAGGTCAGAGGAGAATGGCAAGACTGGTTCAAGGTGAGAGGAAAGCTATGGTAACTCAGATATCCTCTTTGAAACCCTGGTGAGCAGAAAAGTTCAGAAAGCACAACATGGTGAACCATGAGGTGGATAGGCTTCAACAGAAGAAAACATCCACATTCAGTTCCACTGCTGTCAGCCAAGAACAGAAGTCTGAGGCTACAATGGGCACAGGCTCACCAATACTAGACAGTTGATCATTGGAAAAACATCACTTGGTCTTTTTCCTTAACTGATTCCTGTTCTTAAATGACAGGAGTAGAACTGATGTTGTAACCCATCCACTTCAAGGTTCAACATGTTGTGGCTTCTGAGATTCTTTTCTATTTTGTGTTCTGCCATTTACCATTTATGTCACACAAATGATTGAAAAGAAGCATAAACAAACAAACAAAAATATTAGTTTTGGATGAAGGAGGCGAATATCCACTATGCAGTCTGCGTTCCAAAGCTGACCATAAAGATCCAGTGATGTTTCCAGTAAATCTGGTGATTGGGGAGGCCATGGAAGGTGATTGACTTCATCCTGATTTTCATGAAAAAACTCTTGAATAGCAGTTTGTATGGGGCACCTGGGTGTCCCATATAGGGTGCATCTGGTTTTGTAAAAGTACCTCATATTTGTTTGCCTGTTAAATTACCATGCAAATCAATAATTGTATCTAATGATTTTTACATAATGGTTGCCATACCATTATAAAGCTCTTACCATACTTAATATTTGGCAGCAGTCATGTCATAAGTACTGTATGAAATATGGTGAAAATTGACTTATCAGACCATTACCTATTATTACCTTTTTCATAGTTCAGGAGTCCAGGCTTTGGCTCCTTATTCTATGTTTATGCATTTTTGCACATTGGCCTTTTGGTAAACACGATTTCTGAATGTCAGCCCTGCCATGAATACATTGCATGTAAAGCACTGAAAGCAGTTTTTCTTGAGATTGAGGTCCTTATGCAATTCTCTGGTTGGGGTATTTGTGGATATTTAGCAGCTATACTGTGAAGTGCCATTTTCTTTCATGACCTATTGCTTGTCTTGCTTTTTATTTATTTATTTTATTTTGCTATTATTTATTTAATTATTTGACTGTCATACAATGGATTTTTCATGCCATCTCAGGAATTGTTAGAACTGTTTTCTAGTGCACATCCTCACTGAGATGCTGACATGCATACCTCTAAATTCTGACACACGTCATGCAGTTCTGCAGGGCTCTGTGTCAAGGAAACACTGATTGGCCAAAACAGTGAAAAAGTATCCAATAGCATTGCGGTTGGGATAAGATCCAAATATTCTGAGCCCAAACCAAAACTAGAGCAAAATGAAAAAAAATTAGCAGTTCAAAGGTTAATTTTCAGAAAACCAACAGTGTAAACCATATACATTGCTCATCTTCACATCTTCAGAGCTTTATTAAAACACTGAAGTGACAATAAATTCTTAGATCTAGAAAACCTTGGGTGAAGAAGAAGTGATTTTTGAGTTTGACTGTGAAGTGCTTCAGTTTAAAAAAATAAATACATTTAAAGCTTAGGAGTTTTTAAAGAAAACTGTTGGATGGGTATTGGCATCAGTTTTGATTTTTGGTTTTGCTATCGGTATCAGAAAAGAAAAAGTGGTACCTTACCATTTCTACAAATTTTAGCATAATGTTACCACAAATAGCCACATAATAATAACCGAAATCCAGTAGTTCTTCGGTCCATTCACTCTGTTACAATAAAATGTGAGGATTTTCTTCTAAGTTTGTCATTCTCTGTACTTTCTACTTGGTTATATTTGACACTGCCCCCTAGTGCATGCATTCACATTATAGGTAAACACCTATGCCAATGCTGGCCCTTAATGTCTGCACATGTTGGCAGGAGTAATAATGATCTGGCGACCATGTGAGCATATTGGCCTTTACTGGGAAATAAATAATCTAAATCATGGTTAATCAGAGTATGAAATATATTCAGAGGTGGATAGAGTAGGCAAAATTATTACTCAGGTACAAATAAAACATAAAATAATTACTCAAGTGACAGTAAAAGTAATAATAATTAATAATTACTTGAGTAAGAGTAATAAAGTATCCAATGAGAAGATTACTCAAGTAGTACGTTACAAGTTATTTCGGAATTGATTCAAATGAAGGGAAAATCCTGAATCTCAGACTACTGTACATGGAGAACTATAAGTCACACCTCTCCTTGAAAATCTGTCTGTTCTGTTTATATAATGTGCAACCTGGGTTCAAGATGAAGCAGCATATCCCAATCCTGTGGTGGATACAATAACACAGAACCTATCATTTTCACAAGATATCACATGCACACACCCCAAAACTAAACAGTTGACTGTCTTTATTTTCACATTAACAACCCAAACGTGTCAACATCTGCATTTAAACAAGACAAAAGAGGGCAAACAAAAAGACTATGGAACAGAACAGAAAGTGTGTGTAGAGAGAGAGAGAGAGAGAGAGAGAGAGAGTGTGTGTGTGCCCGTCTATGACTACGTTTACATGGACAGCAGTAATCTATTTATTGACCTTAGTCTGAGTAAGATAATAATGTGATTAAGGTGTTTACATGAGTCGCTTTTAGAATACTCCTGTCATGTTCCCGTTTTACATGTTTTAGAACATAATTAGATTAATGGCCCGCATCATTACGTCACCGCGCCACGCCGTCCGACATCCCTCCAGAATTTCACGTATCAACATACAGTTCGTCTTCGTTGTGGTACCGTGTACAGTTTTGGGTGTTTTTATAAACTTTTTTTACGAACGCTTTAAGTGCAGTTAATTATTTGTCATGCCATACATGCTAATAGACAACTGCATGAAGCCGTGGGCTGTGTCCCAAACTACGTACCTTACCGTCTATATAGTAGCCGAGATACATGTATTTTACATGTATTTTACATGTACAGGCCTATAGTAGGCAAGTATGCGGTTTGGGATGCAGCCGAACTCTCTTGTTTGCCGTAAAACGTAAAACTGCCGTGTGTGGTCGTGTCCTGTCACAAAATGCGGTGAAAACTCTCACACGACGTTAATTCTCCACCTGTCTTAATTTGATTATTGCATACTTCGAATATGACCTTAATTAGATTAAGGTAATTAAAAATTGCTGTTTACATGGTAGTTTCTTAATCAAAGTATGGTCTTAATCGGGTTAAGAGTGGATTATTGTTGTCTATGTAAACGCACTGATTATTGACATGCTCACCTCTACCCCCTCTTCGAGGAAAAAAAGCGAGTGGTTGTTGTGTCCGCATTCAGACCACTGCAGCGTATCGCGAGACTCGCGACCTCATTATACTTGACATAAATGAATTGTTAAAGCTATATGTATGCATTAGCAGTAACATTTAACAGTAATATAGGAGGTAAATATAGCGAAGTAAAAGTACATGTCTGTGATTAAAAATGAACTTGAGTAAGAGTATAAGTATGGCCAGTTAAACCTACTCTTAAAAGTAAATTATTTTTTTCAAAAAGTTACTCAAATAAATGTAACGATGTAAATGTAGTGTGTTACTACCAACCTCTGAATATATTTAATCTGTGAAAATAAGTGTTGTGATGTCATTGTGTCTTTATTACTGCCGACTTTTTATGGTTGTTTAAAAAAGAAATGTGCCTGAGCTTCCACATCCACCTAATGCTACTTTCATACACAACCTTTTTATTTCTCTGCAGCACTGAAACTCTGCTGTGTGTTGTTTGAAGTTCAGGCTTTATTCAGCAAGCTTGCCGTGAGCCTCCTGGCTTTTGCTTTCTCTTCTGCCGTGGCCTGGAGTCAATCCCCACTTTGACTGTACTGCTGCCTCTAAAAATGCTAAGAGAAGAAGGCAAGAGATGAAGAGGGGCTGCATTGTGTGACGTTGTCAGATTATGCATGGATATATTTTCAGTCCTGTCTAAAAATAAATTGATGAATTATTGCTAAGTTGCTTTTTAAATATATATATATATATATATATATATATATATATATATATATATATATATATATATATATATATATATACACATACATATATATATATATATACATACATATATATGTGTGTGTATAATATATAAAATTATCATTATATATATATATATCCATCCATCTTCTACCACTTACTCCTTTTCAGGGTCACGGGGAACCTGAAGCCTATCCCACAAGTCAGCACAAGACGGGGTACACCCTGGACAGGGTGCCGATCCATCACAGGGCTCTTTCTCTCTTTTTATATATATATATATATATATATATATATATATATATATATATATATATATATATATATATATATCCTCTAAAAATAAGAGGGAAAATATTTATTTTAAGTTACTAAGGTTAGGGCTGGGGATTGGTGTATGCACGTCTAAGACCAGATTTAAAAAGACACAAAGTTGTGTGTGTGTGTGAGAGTGTGTGTGTGTGTGTGTGTGTGTGTGTGTGTGTGTGTGTGTGTGTGTGTGTGTGTGTGTGTGTGTGTGTGTGTGTGTGTGTGTGTGTGTGTGAGAGAGAGAGAGAGAGAGAGAGAGAGAGAGAGAGACCTTAAATCCCCAGGAGCTGTCAACAGGTCCTAACTTGAATTTTTCCATTCCTTATTTCTTATTAGTTTATGTGCTGTGGGTGTATCTTCAAAATATTCGGTCTATAAATTGTTATTGTATTGCAAAATTAGAATATGTGACCAAAAAAAACTTTAACAGCATCTATGTGCCAACTATTACCAAATTATATATACAGTAGAGCTACAAACAGCAATTACAGGGCCAAGCACAACCGTGGCAAAGTAAGTAGCTAAGCAAGTATCAGAGCATGGTCATGATTTTACTTATCAAGGACAAACAGTTCAGACTCTATAAGCAAAAATATGCTTTATTCATATCTTGTGAGCACTAGGTGGTGCTGTTCCAAAACAGTGTAGGTAAGTCATGATGGCTTAAATCATGATGGCTATGACATATACTAAGTTTGGTGTGAATACTCTAAAGCGTTACGGAGATATACTTTATACTGTTCATCATCAAATTTGTGAACAGTTTGACTAATCAACTTGAATTTGATAACCTTTGGTTATATTCTGAAGACGATCTGATTGAAAATTGGACAAAAGGTCTAGGAGGAGTTCGAAAGAGTAGGTTTTTCAGAAAATTAAAAATGCTGCTGAAGAAACAAAGATATATTTGTTTTATGGGATATTTGTAATTTAAGTTAGAAGGTAATACATCTTTAGATGTAAAAAATTTGAAGTAGGATCTTGATCGTAGTATAAAGGTGTAGCAAAGGAGATACTGTAAGCAGTAGAGTTTGCTGTTGGCTGTTTAGTTTTAAACAGGTTTAACAGTTTAAGTTTACCAGACAATTAGTTGCAAAGGGAATCTTGTTCACTTTTTATCACTCTATCTGGTTTCTTGTCTTTCAGTAGAGTCAGAAGAGAAGTAAGAACAATTAACATCAACTCTGTTTTGCTGAGAGAGTCAGCAATTCTCTTCATGAACAGGTGTTCAGTTTCTAATTATAACCTTTAATCAGAGGCTGTCTTTGATTGGTTTTAAGAGAGGAGAGAGGAGTGAAAAGGGCAAGGAGTGAAAAGGGCAAGCAATCAGAATATTCTCAGTTGTACAGTAGATCTTTTCATCTTGGCATGGGAGAAAATGATTGAATGTGTTTTTCCCCCTAATTATTTTATCTTTTACTAAAGTTACTTAAACCAGTTTGAATTACACTACACATGACACCTTTCGCAGTAAATAGTTGAGCTGAGTGGTGAGAATGAAGCAAGCTCACTTTGAGCTCTCTGCAAAAATCCTTTTGTTCTGCTATATAAAGGAAGTTGCTTATATTTATCAGGGAGCCCATCGATGTGTTTGATGGACTGCTGGATGGGATCCCAAAGGGAAGGAAGCCTGTTCCTTCTTTTTGCTTCAACAAAGAGAGAACTCTTTCTTCAGTGCCTATCACCCTTTCTCATTTTCTTACTGAATGATCAAGGGAGGGCTTAACATACAGCATTATCATGTTAAGAGCTTCCTGTTTAGGGGGGGATTTTGAATATTGACATTAGATGTAAAGATGGACAAATCAGAATTTTGTAAGGTTGATGCTGACTGTCTGTTAAGTGTCGGCATAAAAACAAAAGTCAGTTAAATGTGATATTACATGCGTAAATTATCTTTGAAGTATTGTGTTGAAATGAGTGAGAATGGTAGCTAAATAAGATTTTACACCACCTGAGTCCCTACACAGCTGCAAAGATGTTCACTAGTTCTGTTACCCCACTGCTAAATAATTACACTACTCTACAACAGTATTAACTAAATACAACTGACAGTGACTACGTTTACATGCACATCAATATTCTGATATTAATCGGAATTTGGCAGTATTCTAATTAGTAGTGAGTCATGTAAATGCAACAATCCGATTGCATGATTCAGATTAAGAAAATGTTCTAATTCCCCAAATTCTGATTCCCACCCCAACCATCCCACATTCAGAGTCACAGAGATCACATATTCTCCCCATTATGATGTTAGATGTAAACATTAACTGAAACTCTTGACCTGTATCTGCATGGTTTTATCCATTGCTTTGCTGCCACATCATCGGCTGATTGGATAACTTTGCTGCCACATCATCGGCTGATTGGATAACTGCATGAATGATCAGGTGAACAGGTGTTCCAATTAAAATGGCCCGGAAAGTGTATTTTATCCCTACCAAGCAACAAACAATGCAGTGGTGGTTTCAAAAGTTGGCTTCCAATTCACACTGAAAAGACACTGTAAGTGTCTTTTAGTCAGGCATAGTTTATTGTAACCAGTGTTAAAATCCACACCAGCTGCAAAACCTACCATAACAATGCACATCCATACTGCTATTTTGTGTGAGTCCATTTAAAAAAGTAACATATCTATATTAAAATAAGTGATTAATTATTAAATATAAATAATTAAATATAGATATATAATATCTATATTAAAATAATTGATTAATAATTGATTTACAAAATATTCAGCAGTATCTCCCAGGCTCTTTCACTTTCACTCTATCATGACATTCTTTTCATGCTGTGGGTTTATTCTCATGCTCAAAACATGACATTAAAATCATTATATAGATGTTTTGCCTTGATTGCAGAAATAGTAACTATTTTTCTTTATCCAAGGTAAATATCAGTTAAGACAAATTTAACACTGTCACGATCTCACCGGCAGATGGCGCTGTGGAAATGACGTGAACGAGCAGCTGGAGAGTGCGTGCACGTGCTTGATGTGCACATGGACAATAAGACTTTGTTTACAATGGACATGTGCACTTGTTTTGGTTCCTGTTCTGTCCCCGACTGGTTCAGTTATTGGCAGAGGTGTGAGGGTGTGTTTATGAAGGGTTACCAGCTGTCAGCAATTAAGGTAATTGTGACTGGTTATTTAAACCCCTCGCATTGCTGCGCACGAGGGGCAGTATTAGAGTAGTGACTAACAGAGGACAGACGGAATGTATAATGGTGCCAGGCGGTAATGTGTTCATGCTCTGTCTAGTTTCCTGTTCCTAGTTCCAAGCTCTAGTTAAATGAGTGTTCATGCCATAGTTAAACAAGTGTTCATGCCTTAGTTAAAGGAGTGTTCATGCCATAGTTAAAGGAGTGTTCATGCCTTAGTTAAAGGAGTGTTCATGCCATAGTTAAAGGAGTGTTCATTCCATAGTTAAAGGAGTGTTTCATGCTCTAGTTAAAGGAGTGTTTAAAGTTAAAGAGCGTTTCTCCAAAGGGCACCCCCCTCCAGTGGCAGTCCTGGCCCCCTGTGTAATCCATCCTTCGATGCATCAGGAAACAGGGCGGCCTCCGCCGGGCAGCAGACAGGCGGAGCACCACCCTCAGCGGGGCTGGAGCTTGGAGGGACGTCCTCTGTGGGGCTGGAGCTCGGAGGGATGTCCTCCGCGGGGCTGGACAACGGGACAGCTTCCTCAGCGGGACAGGACAGTGGGACAGCTTCCTCGGCAGGACAGCTTCCTTGGTGGCAGAGACCTCCCAGCGGGTCTCTGGCTGGAGCTCTGAGGTCACCAGGCTGACCACAGGCAGGTCCCAGAGGTCGCCAGGTTGACCTCGGGCTGGAGCTTTGGAGATGAGACCTCCCCGTAGGTCTCAAGCTGGAGCTGTGAGGTTGCCGGGTTGTCCTCGGGCAGGGGCTCCGAGGTCGCCAAGTTGACCTCGGGCTGGAGTTCCAGAGCTGAGACCTCCCCGCAGGTCTCTGGCCGGAGCTCTGAGGACTCCAGATTGACCTCAGGCGGGGGCCAGAGGTCGCCAAGTTGACCTCGGGCTGGGGCCCAGAGGTCGCCAAGTTAAACTCAGGCTGGGGCTTTGGAGCTGCGGATTCGAGTGTGTTCACCCACTTGGGAGCTGCGGAGTCTAGCATGAGGAGGTACTCACCAGTTCCTCCGCCCAGTGCCTGGCCAGGCCGCAAAACCAGGACACCAACAACCCGATTCACTGGCTCTTAGTAGGCTTGGGATACGCCAGGCTGCAGAAATAAACCGGGCAGCTGCAGAGGAATTCCAGCGGGTGGCTCCCCAATTCCGCTGTCACTGGTGGAAGTTTGGCGGACTGGAAACGCGGCCAGTAGTCCGAGTGTCTCCAAATAAGGTGCTTTCCTGCTACTTCCATGGTCAGGGGCAGTATTCTGTTAAAGGAGTGTTCATGCCATAGTTAAAGGAGTGTTCATGCCTGAGTTAAAGGAGTGTTCATGCCTGAGTAAAACGAGTGTTTCATGTCATAGTTGTGTTCTAAGTTTAGTGCTTCATGCCTCATTTCTAGTTAAAGGATAAATGTTTAAGTTTCATGTTCTTTGCTTCAGTTAGAGTTTTCTGTTTCGACCTTGTTTCCTGCCTCCATAGACTTAAGTGTAAATAAAGACGTTTCTCCTGCACTTACTTCCTGTCCAAGTTGTGTTTCATAACAAACACAATTTTCTACTTTATAGCAAATTTAAAATTCATCAAATAACTTTTATAATTCATCAGGAGAGCTTCAGATATGTAATGGCATAAAACTAGGGAATAATCTAGGGTACATGACATTTAAACCCATACACCAATTATACAAACTATACACTTATTATTCAATTACATACAATTACTTATTATAAAATTACAACCCCAATTTCAAAAAAATTGGGATGCTGTGTAAAATGTAAATAAATTTAAATAAAAACAGGATGCAATGATGTGCAAGTCTCATACACATGTTATTCACAATAGAACATAGAAAACATATCAAATGTTTAAACTGAGTAAATGTCCCATTTTAAGAAAAAAAAAAAGAAGGTAATTTTGAATTTCATGGCCGCAACAGGTCTCAAAAAAGTTTGGATGGGGACAACAAAAGGCTAGAAAAGTAAGTGTTACTAAAAAAAAACAGCTGGAGGAACATTTTGCAATTAACTGGCAATGGGCCAGTAACATGAATGGGTATAAAAAGACTATCTTAGAGATGCAGAGTCTCTCAGAAGTAAATATGGGTTGGAATCTGGATGGAAGCATTTGTTAAATTTCGATTACTCTGACCAGAGAACAGTTTTCCACTTTGCCTCAGTCCATTTTAAATGAACTTTGGCCCAGAGAAGACTGCAGCGTTTCTGGTTCACATATGGCTTCTTCTTTGTATGATATAGCTTTAACCAGCATTTGTAGTTGGCATGGCGAACTGTGTCCACAGACAATGAGTTCTGGAGGTGTTTCTGAGCCCATGCAGTGATTTCCATTACATAATCTTGCCTGTTTTTAATGCAGTGCCACCTGAGGGGCCGAAGGTCATGGGCATGCAATACTGATTTTCACCCTTGTCCCTTGCACACAGAGTTTTTTCCAGATTCTTGGACTCTTTTGATGATATTATGTACTATAGATGATGAGATATTCATAATCTTCACAATTTTATGTTGAGGAGCATTATTCTGAAATTGTTCCACAAATTGTATATGCAGTTTTTCGCAGATTGGTGATCCTCTGCCCATCTTTACTTCTGAAATACCCAATCATGTTACTGACCTGTTGAAAAATTAAACTCCAGCTGTTTCTTTTTAGTAGCACTTACTTTTCCACCCTTGTGTTGCCCCCGTCCCAACTTTTTTGAGACATGTTGCGGCAATCAAATTCGAAATGACCTTTTTTTTTTTTTCTTCTTAAAATGGTACATTTACTCAGTTTAAACATTTGATATGTTTTCTATGTTCTATTGTGAATAACATACAGGTTTATGAGATTTGCAAATCATTGCATTCTGTTTTCATTTACCTATATTTACATTTTGCAAATAATTTTTGGAATCGGGGTTTTACAAAAAACTCACATTGTATCAAGCCATTGCGTTTTATGTATTGTCTAATTACATGCCAAGCTTTTCATGTAACTACAGTCATGTTATGTAACAGCATTGTACAGTTAATACATAAAAGTGACCCGTTAACTATTATATACTGTTGTGGTCAAATTTGACCTGTTTTGACAGTTAAAGACAGGGAAACTACCCTAAATATAAAATTTTACATTTTAATTTTAATTAGCCGATTAATGTTCACATTCCTTCTGACAGGGAGCATGAACAAGCCTTACAAATACTTATCTCACGCATTCACCATTGCTCCTGGCCTTAAGCATCCTTATCTACCAGTGACAAGCAGAAACCCAAAAATTCCATCTGGTAGCATTCTTCTGTAAATTCTGCCCAGCAATATGCATCTATGATACTGAGAACAGAGAGCTCTTGGCAGTCAATTTTCCCTTGGAAGAATAGTGCCACTGGCTCAAGAGACCTAAACACCCTTTTGTCATGTTTATGGATCATTGGAATTTATAATACCTGAAATTTGCTAAGCAATTTACTCCCAGACTCAGTTCGCAATCTCATGTTGGTCAATGTCCAAAAATACAAGCCTACCAGTTGATCAGCACCAAATATTGGTGAAACACCATGATCATGAGTGTCCAGAAGTTTGTGAAATCCTGCCCCATAATCTTAGCTCCTTCATCTGCCTATTCCCCAACATCCATGGTGGCCCTTGGCATTGGATTTTCTCACTGATCTGCTCTCTTCTCAGAATAACACCGCAATGCTAATTATTATTGATTTAAAAAAAAAAAAAAAAAAAAAAACCTGCAAAATTTGAATCTGCAGAATTAATGTTTCAACGTGTGTCTTCAGGTTCTTTGGATTTCCAGAGGACATAGTGTGAAACCAAGTCCCAAGAAGGGGTTGCAGAGAGTTGGAAAATCAGGAGAACCTTCTGTGCAGATAACCAGGAGGATTGGCCAAGATTCCTGCCCTGTCCTGAATACAAAATTCCTTGTGTATCTCTGCATCTCAAATTACTTCTTTCCAGAGTGTACTCTCTAGTACCACCAATGCTCCTGCAGTTGATAATGGGTTTCACTGTAATGAGAAGGCCTGAGAGAGCATACACCAACACCTAGAACAAACAGTGAGACAAACCAAGAACATTGCAGACTATTATGATGCAGACACTTTAATATATGAGCCAGGTGACAGTGTGCTTCTCTAGGAAGATTCTTTGGCTAAGATACTGTAGCAGCATAGTTACACTTAATAGAACACAGTAATTTAATTATTTTATTCAACGCTTGTTCATTCCCTACACAGCAGATATTGGAAATTGCAAGTTTATTCTGAAAAGTGCCTTTCTGCACATCAGAACTGTAAATTTACACACTATCTTTGTAATTAAACCACTGAAAAACTTGTTTTCCAATTATACCTGTCATTTGGCTATTTGCTAATATCAATCTCACTGTTCTCAGTTTGAGAAAGAAGGAAAACAACACAGTAAATGGCAGCCATTTACTAAACTCGAATAGAAGTGCTGTTCAAAAGTCTGGGGCACTCATTGTCAATTTGTTTTCCATTTTGTCTCTTCCAGCTGCTCCATTTGAGAAGCGAGAATCTCTCCAATCAGGAGTCACTTGTTCTGTCCATGAAATATTTGCAAATACAATTGTACTGCCAAAGCACACTGTCAGAAAGCAGTTGAATGCCAAGAGCAACATTTATTGTGCTACAAACTCTGAGGACAAATATCTGACATGGTGTTAGTGTTTTCCACTGACGTTTCAAATAAGCATCAACAAGGCATTGTACAGGCACAAAATGTCCTCATTAGAATTCATTGATTAAATTGATTGCATATAAGAATGATGTTTGCAATATCCTAACATCCTAGCCTCATGCCCAGTGAAGACCTCACAGCTACAACCCCTGGCAAAAATTATGGTATCACTACACTTAAAGGATGTTCACTCTGCTTTTTTGCAAATAAACAAATCACAGATATGACACAAAACATTTTTTTAAATAGCTGAACATTCTGGCTTCGTGAAACATACCTCAAAAAAATGAAATAAAATTGTTTTAATTAATGGCATATTTTTTTAATCACTCAAAGTTCAGGAAAACATTATGGAGTCATCAACAAAAAAACAAACAACAACTCATACCTCAATATAAAAACCTCCTCTGGCTTTTATGATGGCCTGAATTCTTTGAGGCATAGACTTCACTAATGAAAAACAATATTATCATCCTGAAAAATGACTTCATAATCACTCAACCTATTTTCTATTGATGGAATATGAAAAGTGTCCAAAATTTCAATGTATACCTGTGAATTGACTGTTGAGGTTTTCCCTGGTCCTTTACCTGACATGCAACCCCATATCATAAATGAGTGGGGAAATTTGTATGTTTTCACCTGGCTTATCTATACATAAATCCCATGTCATTCAGCTGATTTCTTACAGTTCTCTCATTAGCTGCGTTTACATGGACAACAATAATCCACTCTTAAACCGATTAAGACCATACTGTAATTAAGAAACTACCATGTAAACAGCAATTTTTACTTACCTTAATCTAATTAAGGTCATAATTGAAGTAAGCAATAATCTAATTAAGACAGGTGGAGTACTCCTGTTTTAGTCGCATTATGGACGTGTAGTAGTGACATGTAAACACCTTAATCACATTATGAACGTCGTGTGGGAGTTTTCACCGCATTTTACGACAGGACACAATCACACACGGCAGTTTTACGTTTTACGGCGAACAAGAGAGTTCGGCTGTGTCCCAAATCGCATACTTTCCTACTATAGGCCTGTAGTGGGGAAAAATACATGTATCTCGGCTACTATATAGACGGTAACTACGCGATTTGGGACACACCCACCGCTTCAAGCAGTTGTCTATTAGCACGTATAGCATGACAAATAATTAACTGCACTTAAAGCGTTCATAAAAAATAAATAAATAAAAACACCCAAAACTGTATACGGTACCATAACGAAGACGAACTGTATGTTGATACATCAAATTCTGGAGGGACGTCGGACGGCGTGGCGCGGTGACGTAATGACGCGGGCTGTTAATCTAATTATGTTCTAAAACATGTAAAACGGGAACATGACAGGAGTATTCTAAAAGCGACTCGTGTAAACACCTTAATCACATTATTATCTTACTCAGATTAAGGTCAATAATTAGATTACTGCTGTCCATGTAAACGTAGTCATTGACTATGTTTTAGAACATAATTAGATTAACAGCCCGCGTCATTACGTCACCGTGCCACGCTGTCCGACGTCCCTCCAGAATTTCATGTATCAACATACGAAGTTCGTCTTCGTTATGGTACCGTATACAGTTTTGGGTGATTTTATTTATTTATTTTTTTTACGAACGCTTTAAGTGCAGTTATTTATTTGTCATGCTATACGTGCTAATAGACAACTGCTTGAAGCGGTGGGCTGAGTCTCAAACCGCGTACTTACCGTCTATATAGTAGCCGAGATACATGTATTTTTCCCCACTACAGGCCTATACTAGGCAAATATGCGGTTTGGGATGCAGCCGAACTCTCTTGTTCGCCGTAAAATGTTGAGAACTGCCGTGTGTGATCGTGTCCTGTCGCAAAATGCGGTGAAAACTCTCACACGACATTCATAATGTGATTAAGGTGTTTACATGTCTGTAATACACATACATAATGCGACTAAAACAGGAGTACTCCACCTGTCTTAAATCGATTAGAGCTTAATTCGAGTATGACCTTAATTAGATTAAGGTAAGTAAAAATTGCTGTTTACATGGTAGTTTCTTAATCAAAGTGGATTATTGTTGTCCATGTAAACGTAGCTATTGACTCCTGTTTCTGTCCCATTTGTTTTTCATTTGTTTTTTTGTGCATTTTCTATTTTCAAGGCATTTTGCTTTGAGTTTTCTATCCTGATGCTTTGTCGTCTTCCTTGGTTGACCTGTATGTTTTCCTTTTATAACCTTCCCATTTTGTTTTGTACTTGCACCAAATTTTAGACACAGCTGACTGGAAACAACCAACATCTTTTTACCACACTTTTGACACATGTACTGGATTTCCTTCTTGAAGGTGTTTTATAGTCCTTTCCATTGTCTCAATTGACCACTCTCTTGGGGACATGTTTCCTTTCAAAAAGTCCCACGGTTAAGGTCTGTAAGCACTCTCTTTTAACTGCATACTAATTTGCACTTTTAGACTTGTGCTGGTATTTGTTTTAGAAATGCAAATTACAAGGTGATTCCATAATTTTATCCTCAATAATTTTTTCCTCTACTTGATCTGGAAAAACATGTGCCATTAATTAAAATAATTTCATTTAACTTGTTTGAGGAATGTTTCTTGAAGCCAGAATGGTCAGCTGTTAAACAAAAATTGTTTTGTGTCATATCTGTGCTATGTTTATTTGCTACGAAGCAAAAACGCTGAGTGAACACCCTCTAAGTGTGTTGATTACATCATTTTTGCCAGGGGTTGTAGAATGGTGCTGCTTTGTTGATTTCATTTTGAGCACATCTCCGTATCTAATGTGCATAAAAATCATTTTGTTACACTCATTTTGCATCAACATAATTCTATTTCAAAATTAAAGTGCATGTGTTCTGGATTTCTAATTGTACCTGATTTGACTGTGCCCAGCATCCAGAATCATGAGGCTCACTGATATAGATTTCCTAAAGAACAGAGTTTATATAATCTGGGTAGTATAAATAAATAAATGCATGTTGTTTTTTCATCTGCTATGTCTTTTTCTTCCAAAAGGATGGAGTTAGAACCAGAATCTACAAAGATTCCAGATGACGCCGACGCCAACGCCTGAAAAGACTTTGGATGATACCAACGCTCTACACGTGTTGCTCCTGGGATAGCAGTGGGCCTGAACCATTCTGCTCTGGACCGTCCTGGTGCCCTGCTTCTGGAGTTCTTGTCACTTGGAGGCCAGTCACTGTTGCTGAGGCTTGCACAATATGGACAGCCTAGGGACACATGGAAGCCGTGCAGATGGCATGGACTGCAACTGATGCGGGCAGTTTTTGTGCGGTGTCTTTTTTCGCCCGGGTCTCCATCAGTGGACAGTGCATAATTTCAGCAGAAGAGACTTCATGTTGAGACTGTGGTGAATCTCCTGATTACACAGCTGCACTTTTGTTTGATCATGTAGTGCACAGTTATAAAAGGGATTTATTAATAATTACACTATCCATTGTTACCCAGATGAGGATGGGTTCCCTTATGTGACTGGTTCCTCTCAAAGTTTCTTCCTCATATCATCTCAGGGAATTTTTCCTTGCCACCATTACTGTCATTACTGTGGCTTGCACATTGGGCACAAATTTATCAATTTAAAATTTAGATTGGAACTTTATTAGAGATGCACTGATACTAAATTTCTCAGCCGATACCGATAACCGATTATTCAGAGTGATATCAGCCGATACTGATACCAATAGTTCTGCCTTTTATGCCTTCTTCTAAATTAATAATAATTAATTCCACAATTCTGAAAAAAGCTAATAAAAATTTTATTCTCTCCATTTCAACTAGTTGTTTCACAGTAATTGGTCTCATAAACAGAAAACACATTACTCAAATTAACATTAACACATTAACTAAATTCTGAAGATTAAAGTAAGATTTCTTAACTTATTGAATGTTATTAATTCATATTAACATTGACTGAATTCTAAAAAAACTCCTCTTAGTCTCACATTCACTCACCACAAACAAAAGCATTTCTATTTCATCATTGAAAATCAAACTGATAATATATATACCTAATATAAACTTTTTTTTTATGATATCAACTCATATTAACATTAACTGGATATGAAATATACTACTCTACAAATATATTTTTCTGTGCAATATATATTTTTTTGTCAACTCATCTTCATTTAAATCTTTCAACGGTGTACTGGCCCTTTAATTCAGGGCAAGCATCACGAGTAGCATGGAGAAAAAAAAAAAATAGACTCGACGTCAAAACTCCCACTTCACATCTGCTCACTTCAGGTGTAAAATTTTAGTGGTGCAGAGCTTACAAACTGCAGGTTTGTCGCCGTTCCACACAAGAGACATCTTCTTTACACACAGCACGAAATCGATGTGTTTTCCCGCACTCTGTTTATTGAAAGGATATAATTGGCTCTGATCATCGGATGTTTTTAAACTATTGGCCAATGGCTTATAGCATGAAAAATAGCCTTTATCCGCCGATACATCGGTGCATCTCTAAACTTTATATATTTCTGTAAAGCTGCTTTGTGACAATGTCAGTTGTAAAAAGAGCTATACAAATAAAAATGAATTGAATTGAATTAAAATGAAAGACAGAGAAAACAGAAAGAGTCTGCAGCTGCCTACAGGCCACATTAATTAGCTAGTGGTTCTACTGCATTAATCAGCAGCCCTCACCATGGTAACACTAATGGGTTTCACCAGTCTAAGCCTTCAAAAATTATGACTAAATTGCTTATGTCTCTGAAGATACTTTTATGTTTACATACATGCTGCATAAAACAAAATGCATTGGAGTTAGTATATTTTATAATCTGTTTGGTGTGTGTGTCTGTGAGTGGGGGGGGGGGGGGGGGGGGGCTGGTGGAGGGATAAACTCCTCTGAATATCTTTCACCCTTTATGATTATCAGTTCTGATCACTTCCCAGCTAACTCATACTGCTACTCTAAATGTTATTTTAGTATTGTATTTCCTGAATAGAAATTGTGTTTTTGGGTTACACCTATGAACTAGTATCCAAATAAGACAGAGATACAGTACATTCTGTTTGGTTTCTGCCTGCCTGAGAAATGAATGTCAACTACACCTGATGTTTCCATCCAGCCCAAATGATGTGAATGTATCAGTCATGCTCAGATGGCCTGAAATTGAAATCATAGCTTGGAAGCAGACTCTGTTGCTGTTTTCTGGAGGGGAAAAAAACAAACACAAAAAACAAAAAAAAACATAAATACAAATGGTATATTTTCTAAGAACATGCAGAGAATGAACAAAAATAATGGAAACAATAGAATATCACATAAAAAAACAATTAAGTTTAAATGGAAATTAGAATTAGGCACAAATAAAACAGGCCTAACCATCAGCATGTGGTCAGCATAAGAAAAGTTTCAGAGGAACATAAAGCAGATAACTAGGATCTAAAAAGACTGAATATAAAGTGCATTTTGTGGTCAGTAAACCATTTTTTTGTTGATTTTGATGTATGTTATGGATCATTGCTGTAAGATCCAACCATGGCCCATTTTAAGCTTTCTGTTTATTGCCAGATGCTCTATTTTAGTTTCATTTGACCATAGAACCCAATCCCATTTGAAGTTCCAGTAGTGTTTGGCAAAGTGAAGATGCTTGAGTTTGTTTTTTGATGAGAGTATAGGCTTTTTTCTTAAAACCCTTCCAAACAACTTGTTGTGATTTAGGTGACTTCGCATTCTAGTTTTGGAGACTTTCTGACCCCAATTAACTTTTGCAATTCTCCAGCTGTGATCTGTGGAAAGTTTTTGGCCACTTGAACCATTCTCTTCACAGCGTGTTGAGACAGTATATACACACATCCAATTCCAGGTTGATTCATAACATTTCCAGTTGAATAGGACTTCTTAATTAATGCCCTGATGATGGAAATGGGCATTTTCAATGCTTGTGTTATTTTCTTATTGCCACTTCCCATTTTGTGAAGCTCAACAACTTTTTGATGCACATCACTAAGGGAATTTGGCCTATGTGTTACATCATATTTATACCCCTGTGAAACAGGAAGTCATGGTTGAACAATTTCCTGTTCCTAGTTACCCAGGTGTACATAAAAAAATGTAAAATATCAATGAGAATATACTTCAAATATATTTTTAATGGGGGTGCCAATGACTGTTGCACACCTATATTTAACAAATATATTTTTTGATAAACCTGTATTGTGTTTGAAATTGTTTGATATCCATGAGAGCAGAGTGTTTTTGTGAATGTTAAAAGGTAAATCTAACAAAACAAATTCGTTACATACTCTATGCTTGCATTGATGTACAGTATATGTAGGTAGTATTTCAATGCTTGTTATATCTGTTGCAGTATATCAAACAGCAGAATTATCTCTAACACTCTGAGCTTAGTGCTATCCATACAGTATGTTTCCCACCACAAGGTGCTGTTGAAAACTACTTCAACAGAGGACACATTTGCACCTGCCAATGCAAGTCTATACAGAGATGCAAGAAGGCACCATTCTAAAACCCATAGGAATATCCTGCACAGTTTGTCAATGTGTCCTGCAGGATTTCATTATTCCTGCAGGATACCAGCAAACATCCTGCAGAGAAATTAAAATCTTGCAGGATTCCTGTAAGGTTTTTCAGTAAGGAGCAACAGAAGGCAGCTGCAGTAAAGGCCTGACAAAGCATCTCAAGGGAGGAAACTCAGCATTTAGTGATGTCCATGGGTTCCGGATTTCAGGCAGTCACTGAGTGACTTACATTTGCATCCAAGTATTAAAAGTAATCCTAATATTTATAATTAGTTTGTTCAATTACTTTTGAGCCTGTGAAAATGGAGGGACTCCATTTTCAACCAAAACTAAAAATGGCTGTAATTAAATGGCTCACTTATATAGTGCTTTTATCCAAAGCGCTTTACACTGTATCTCATTCACCCGGTAGCAGAACTGCCATGCAAGGTGCTAACAAGGTGCCATCGGGAGCAACTTGGGGTTCAGTGTCTTGCCCAAGGACACTTCGGCATGTGGAGTCACATGGGCCAGGAATCAAACCACCAACCCTACGATTAGTTGACAACCCGCTCTACCAACTGAGCCACAGCCACCTAACTGTTAATTCCAAAACAGTTAATGCAATATTTCTGTTAAACCCCTTGAATAAAAGCTGAAGGGCTATACTTCAATCACATATTGAGTGCTTCATTGCAAATCCATTATAGTAGTGTACAGGAGCAAAATTACACACATTGTGTCACTTTCCAAATACTTATTGACCTGCCTTAATGTACTCTACTTCTTAAATACATCAATGTTAAATGCATATTAAGTCACCGATCTATAACTACCAATTTTTTTTTTTTTACATTTAAAACCATGTTACCAGGGGATTATAGCTTTGTTTGTATAAAGGACTCCAGCAAAGCTAGGGCTGCAGAACCATGAGGGAGTTTGGCTTCCAAGCAAATCAGCCACCAGTACTGCTGCTTCGTCTACCTCACGCTACGAATCCTGAACTGCTCAGTTTTGTGAGTATTAAGATAGCGCTTCTCTCCTCAACAGCATTAAAGGGGTTTCTGATGGGAAAAAAAACAACACATTTTTCTAGTAGGTACCACAAGGGAGGGGTTAAATAGTTCAAGCAGTTACAAAGTCAGCAGTTAAGCCCTGTTAAATCAAAATATGGCATTCGTTACAATAACCCTTTCCCACTGTTTTGTGCTTTATGAAGAAATTACTAGTAAATGTGCATGCATCAAGGAAAAAGTGCAAAATGCTACTGACTCCCTCCTTTATCTTTTCTTCTAAATGATACAAATACTGTTGCACTTGATTACTAAGTCATGACAGTCAGTTATTAAAGCCAAAATGTAGTTTCTGACAGAGGTACACATTTGTAGATATTGTGAACAGAAAGCACATTCAACTAGCATGCCATAACTACAGATATAGGAGCAGACTTCATAAAGAACGCTGGGAAAATGTGCAGGCTATCGTGCATTACAGTAGAAATGAGACCCTCCTGATGATTCTTTCGACATTGTGATTATGTAACATCATCCATCATCATCTTTTCTTCCTAGAGGGTGTGTTGAGAACGTTAACTGACTGCTTGATTACCACTGCTTACTGCTCTGTTGTTTCAGAGCAGGGGGGAAAGAGGCTGCTTGTGAGTACAGAACAAATAAAGCCAGCTGTCCTGAAAAACTAATAGCAGCAAAGCACAGCTTCTGGCCACAGCACCTCTTTATGGTGAAACTCAGCACAAGCTCCTGACAGACAGGAAATTGCAACAAATTTATTCTTTAGGATAAACCCCTTCAGATGCTTCATCTCGTTTTCAAGGGGGTTCTAATACACACACACTGTAGTTGGAACCTGCTAGATTGCAGACACTATATGTTGTGTACATGTCATGCATCTAGACAATCAAATAGCCAATAATGAATAAATACCAGAGTTATTGCTGCTACAGAGAATAAACCTGCGCTAGAGAAGCATAACCAAAGAAAGTTGTATATCAAACATTAATCCATCATTGTCTAGTATATTGGAATTGGGGCATTATAATTTGTGTTCTATATACCTGTGGATGGAAGTCCTGTTTTCTTTATGAAGTATCATGTTATGGAGATCTTATGTTGCCTGTAACACACTTTTCAGATTCTTGTGTTGCCAATGTTATTGAATATGTACTTTATGTGTACAGACTCCCTATTTTTAGATATCTTTCCTGGAGAGCAACTATCAACTAAGAACAAAAAGAGTAAGACATAGGGAACCTAGTAAACAGAAAAAAAAACCACCTTTTACTAACTTCAGATTTATTGGCACCCATCATGAAAATAAGCATAAACAAATATACAAATTAATATATTCTTATTTTCATGAAATCTGCTTATTTTCATGAATTGGTGTGGGAACACTCATAAATCCAATTCCTGGGATTTCTATTTTTCTTGTTGTTTATTTGATTTCTTGGTGTTGTCATGTATATTGTGTGCAGTTCTCTTTCTTTCCCTCTTCCCTCTCCCTCTGTTCAGTGTTTAATTGGGATCAACTGTGGGAGATTAGGTTGAGGACTGGGAGCACTTAAATGCTGGGAAAGACTGCAGTGGGAGACAGCTCTTTGTGTATGTGTTGTAGAGCTCCACCGATTTGGTTGAGGCTGTTCTGGCCTCCGGCTCCTGCCCCAGATATCTAGTTGTTGTTATCGTGGTAGCTGTTGGTATGCTGCTGTTTGAGTGAGAGTTTCCCCTGTGTCATGGGGTTTTAACTGTGTTTAATAATTAAGACTTTTTTCTTTGCTGCTTGTGTATCTTAAGTTTTCTTCTTTTTTCCCTTTGTGATTGAGATGACTTTTGTTTTCTTATTTTGTTGCTGATTTACAGTATGTAGGTAATATTTATTTCAGAAGACTTCGGGAGGAGGTATCCATTTTTTTTGCGAATCTTTATTTTGTCTTGTTTATTGGCTAGTTAGGGAGTAAAGGTGTGCGTGTGCCCAATCGCATCTTGGTCTCATCATACGAGAAAAAACAAATATTTACTGGGCCATTCTTTACTGGGTCATACACAAACCCTTTTCCAGAAACATTAGGAAGCATTAGGTCTTCAGTGCCAGTAAAGAAAGATGCTGAGTCAAATATGTATTATGTATGACGAACAAAGTAGTGCAACAATTCTGTCATGTTCAAAATACTAGACCATACTAGCTTTTTACCCTGAACAGGGGTACTTAGACCAACTGATTCAGAGTGTGATTCCACTGACTATTCAAGCAAATGGCTGCCTTCCTGTCTGGAAGGAATGTTTTGCTTTATAACTGATTATCTTTGGTCCTCAAACTTTTCATGACCCACCATATGGTGAGATTGACCATGGACAGTTTACTCTTCTATAAACCAATGATAATAGCTCAACCCACACAATAATGATGACTGACAGATCCTTATCATAAAACATGACATGACATAAAATCAAGTCAATTAAAAATTTTATCCAAATTAAAACATTGCAGTTAAGAACAATACAAGCTCATAGCCACTATGAGCCTACTGATAAAGTAATTCAGTGTGTTCACTGACTTTATTAATACATAAATCCTAGCTATTATTTTCAACATATGTAAATAAGCTGTTCTTTCTCCCTGCTCTGCCCACTTTGCCTGTCTATCATTCTGAATTAAATTTTGCTGTTTGGATTTGTTTGTTTCATCTATTTTTGTTTTTTAAAAAAACAACAACAACTGTTTCCAACCACTTCTTTGTGACTGATGGCACATTTTATGTTCAAGCATGCATTTACATTTAGCCTAACTTCTTTTAGCAGTTTTGTGATATGCAGAAATGTAGTATTATATTTGTAACAAAGCAAATGGTGTGGAAATCAATTGAATATGAAACAAGTTAGAGCTGATTTTATCAGGGTAAGACAATAGAATATAATAGACACTAGAAACATGCAGGATGATAGAAACATGCAGGAAACTCCAGAACATTTGCTGCACAAAGGAAAAATCCTGCAGAATTTTATTATTTTTGTAGGACTGCTGCACACCTCCTGCAGAAATAAAATGTTTTAGTCATGAATGACTCAGTGTTTTAATTTTGATTCAATGAGTCATTAACAACGCACAAAGAGGTGCCAGTAAATGAATCATTTTCGAGAAAAGATTCGATTCACTGAGATGATGTCACTCTTTCACATTATAGTCACAAAGGTATTTGAATGCACAAATTCAACTGTCACCAACCATCGTGTCTTTAGAGGTATAGTCCCCCTTTTATTAAATAATCTCTTTAATCATTATGGTGTACTAAATTACTGTTCTGTTATGTATTTGTCACACTGGGTAGTGTAAAATTGTGTTAGCTTGCTTACTATCAAACCAAGCTAATTTTATTATTTACAAAAAATGTCTTACATTTATTTTATTTTATTTATTTATTTTTATTTTATTTATTTATTTATTTTTTTAAGGTGTGAATTGCACTCCGACTTGGAAATGTTACAGGTTGCATCATTATGTGACATATTTTCAATAAATAAAAAAAATTAGTTTGTGAAAATACTTTGTTTTTGTTGTGAAGTTATTTCCACTGTATGTAGCTTGCAGGACACAAATACTCACTATGTCCTGTAGAATTTCAGATATATCCTGCACAATAGTCCTGCAGGAAGCATGTGTTTTAAATAAACTTGCAGAATATAATTCCTGAAGGATATCATTCCTGCAATTTTTTCCTTCATATAATTCCTGCAGGTTTTTCTCCAGGAAAGGGGCTGCTTGTTTGTGGGTCTTTTTTGCCTTCAGTTTTGTCTTCAGAAATTGAAAGGCATGCTCAATGGGGTTGAGGTCATCAGACACTTAAGAACATTTAATTTCTTTGCCTTAAACAGTTCTTGGCTTGCTTTCCTGGTATGTTTGGGGCATTATGTTTGGGGCATCTGTACTGTTAATGCTCACAAAATGTCAGTTTTGCAATATTTGTCTGAATCTGAGCAGAAGGTACAGCTCTATGCACTTCAGAATTCATCCTGCTAATTCTATCAGCATTCACATCATCAATATACACCAGTGACCTAGTTCCATTGGCAGAAATACATGCCCATGCCATAACACTCCTCCACATGTTTGATAGGTGATGTGGTATGCTTTGGATCATGAGCCCTTCCTTTCTTTCTCCATACCCTACTCTTCACATCATTCTGGTACAAGTTAATCTTGGTTTCATCTGTTCAATAAATCTTGTTCCAGAACTGGGCAGACTTTTTTCATGATCATTCTGGTACAAGGTAATCAGCAGAGCATGACACTGCAACATGCAGAAGCTGAAGCTGCATACATATCTCACCTGTTGTAATAAAGCTGTTTAAATGTTGCTTTACTGTCCCTTCATTTAACTGCCTATAATCACACGACAATGGCTAGCTTAACCATTTAGGATCATGAGTTTTGCTGCTGAAGCTCAGCAAGATTATATTAATTTTGTCCTTTTTTCATTTATAACATAATATTGTTATTTATTCATACACATGTGAAAAAATAAACATAGTCAGAAACTGTCTTGTACTCAATTGTAAACACTGAGTAATCATATATAGCAATGGACAAAGCCAATAATGTGGCAGCAACTCAATGAATAAAATCATGCAAATAGAGGTCAAGAGCTTTAGTTCACATCAAAAATCAGAATAGGGGGAAAATATTATATCAGTCCAGAACATGTTTGTTGGTGCCAGATAACCTGCTTTGAGTATTTCAGAAATGGGTAATCTCCTGCGATGTTTATGCACCACAGTCTCTAGTGTTTACACAGAAACAAAACAAAACATTGCCTGGTCTTCTGGAACAAAAATACTACATTTGTCACCTTGATCATGAACTCTCAGACTCTCTCCTCCAACTAAGGAGTTTCCTTGAAGTAGCCTGTCAGCTGAATACTGAGTGGTTTAACACACTTCAGTCACATTGAAAGTCAATCTGAATGAATAAAGCACAAATTTCTTTAGGGGCAAAACTACTGCATGTAAAAGTAAACAAATGATAATAAATTGAGTAATTTTGCACATAGCATATGTGCCAAATATGTACATAATTTATCAAGGGAATTTATTTTTCTGGGTCTCCACATAACACCTATGAAAAGCTAGAGTGAATCCTAGCACAAACATGGCACAAACATTGACAACTACAGAGACAACATATTTCAAAAAAGAAACACATTAATTTATTTTAACATGTGATGAAACCATTGTGAAAAATTTGCCTGTCAAGTCACGTTTAATGATTTTTATTACAATACAAAGGAAATCAACCATTCATAATATATGGAACATTACATTATTAAAAACAAAACAATGTAATAAATGCAACTTTTATCCCACCAGGTGAGCAGAAAGCACACACACACACACACTCCTCAAACATGCAGGTTGGGTGTGATTCAGGTGTGGCTTCTTGCTCTGTCTGTCTTTGCTCTGACCTGAGCCAAATGGTACCTGTGCTATTTTAAGATGTATGCACTCCTACATTACATGCATGTTAATTCTTTTCATATTTTGCCTTTCCTTCAAAAGATATGTGAAATTATTCACTGATTCCATATATGCACACTACGTAAAGTGGGTGCTTCTAAGTGAAACCAGGATGATCTGACGACGCATTTTAATTAATTTATATTTTTTCAGATTTACATTTTAAGCTTGTCACATTTGTGTAATACTGAACTGATGCCTATAACTGGCTCCTAAATTTGTAGAGGTTTTTTTTTTTTTTTTTTAAGATAGGAAAAGAAAGTTCTGTAATTCTTAATAGGGAAATTAAATTATTATTATTATTATTATTATTATTATTATTATTATTATTATTATTATTAAGACAATGATTTATTTTACACAGCAGAGAATAATATATATATATATCTTTTTAAATGACAGTGAAAATTAACTTTAACTGAAAACTTGTCTTTTGTACTATTCTTCTAGCTGGATTTGTTTTTCTGTTCATTCTCCCCATTCATATCTGTTTTTGTTCAGATTTCTCCGGAGCTATGCCATCATAAATGTATGCCCCTGTTTCCTTGGATACAAAGTACCCACTCCATTTTGAGAGCATTAACTGTTACTTTATTGCAAGCATTGGCGTGTGGGTTGGTTAATGTTGTGTGCTCCACCAATCATGCACTGTTGGCGAGAGAGTAGTAATCCTGGGAGAAATGTCTAGGCAGACAAACAGGTCCATTTTTTAAAAATATATATTTTAACTCTAAGAGCAATTGTGCTTTTTCTACAGTGGTTAACCCTCTGTGGTCTAAAGGGTAAACTGAAGAATTTTCATGGTTGTGCCCACATTGAACATTAGTGATTCTAAATTGTTGCCTAGTTTTTATTTGTGTTTATTATTATTATTATTATTATTATTATTATTATTATTATTATTATAACAGCTACAATACTTCAGAAACTGCACTGTGAAAACAAACCTACAGAATCTACTCAATAAAAGTGAGGTAACAATTTGCACTCAATTTGTTTGAGTAGATTTCATCCCATGTTTTGAGTAAAGAGTAACTAAATTTAACAGCTATAGCACACTAAAAGAAATTAGGTAAAAACTACCTAACATTTCTCAATACATTACACATGACATGATTTCCCCTCACGCAAAGCGCTCGCTTCCAGGTTTGTCAGTGACATTGACTTTGTTTACTTTTGACACGTGTGTTTTGTTTTCTGTCTTGTCTCTGCCACTATATCGTCATTGGTTGTTTCCCGTATGTACATCTTTGTTCTCAGCTGTTTTGTGTTTCACCCCAGATTGCGTTTGTTATTTAAACCCCTCGTGTGTCTATATGGGTTCCAAAGTATTGAGTGTTATCACCATGCCAAGCCTTTGTTCTGTGTGATTTGTTTCATGGTTTTGATCTTGTTTATAGCATAGCATTCTTTGATTCTAGTCTAGCCTCATAAAATGTAAATTTTTTGCATGGGTTGTATTTACCACCCTCCAAAACACTTTTTTTTTTACAGTGTGTACTGTAAGCACACATTTTGTTAATTCACTAATGGGACAATGTTTGTGAACATGAACCGGTTCAGTAACAGAGCATCTAACAAGGCATTTAAACAAGGCATTTTGTCCATTCTGTGATGGAGTTGCGATTTTCAAAATCATTAAATCCAGTTCAGCAAAGTCACAAGGCTTGACCAAAAGGTAAAATGGCTACTTGGTAATGTTTCTCAACAATTGACATATAAAAAGGAAAATGGAATTCTCTGTATCCCCTTTTAATTATCTTAATCTTTGAAGTCAACAGGTTACACAAAAGTGTATACTAAGTTACGAAAAGTATCCATGGACAACACAAAGCAAACGACATCTTTACAAAGTGCCTCTGTACTAACTTCTGCCCACTCTGCTGCAAGGAGATGACAAAGTTACCCTGCTATATTTCCCTTCCAATGTGGCTACTTGAGCTCTTTGGGACTCCAGAATACAAGAAAATGGGACTTGAACCAGAATGCCAAAATTCAAGTTGCACAATGTGCACTATAACTATTTAGAAGTATTTTTGCTTGTGGACTTTAATTAGACTTTGAATTAGTTTAATTAGCCTTTAGACTTTTTCATTCTAACTTTTGAGTGGGCTGTTTTAAATTGCGAGTATAATCATTGTACCATGGTATCTCCAAGTCTCCAACAATTACTGCTTTTTCTACTGAAACAACTGGATTTAAGAGGGAATCTGCAAATTCCTGCAGAAACTCATAATAAGACCCTGGGGGCCTGTAAATACTAATTAAGACATCTACTAATTGAAATCTAATAGACTTCTTTTTTGTGGCTACATTAATAATAATAAAAAAAATATCCAGATTTCTGTGTAATGCCTTTACAATCTTTATAAACATTTGTGATAGGTAGTGATGTCTCCTCCAGGGTCATTTAGATGAGGGCAGGGTGTAAGAACATTAAATCCCTGAACAGTTATAGTTTCATTCACAGTAAGCACTTTAGATGTAAGGGATCTAATATATTAGTCCTAGCTTCACATCAAATGTTGGGGCTGTGCATTTGGTATGATCTAATTTTATGTTAATTAGATTACTAGAACAGACTTTTTTCCAGGCACTTTTTTCCCAGGGATTTCAGGACAGTGTAACAGATATTACATCATGAAGTAGGTGTGGCCTATTTTGAATATCTGCATAGGTCAATGATGATGAGCAGTTTGGGAAGAAACGCCATTTGCTGCAGATCTGTCCATGATCGCAGGGGTTTTACATTCATTCTGATATACCTTCAGCTACCTCTCCATGATCATAGGGGTCTCGTGCCAAATACCATTTTACATTATACTGATACAGTGGGGGAAATAAGTATTGAATGCATCAACATTTTTTCAGTAAACATATTTCCAATGCAGTTATTTCTTCCTGTATGAAGAAATTAATCGGCTGCAGTATTCAGATGTGATTTTGGCCCATTCTTCTAAACATATTGTCTTTAAATATTGTTAAATTGGATTGAAGTGAGGTGATTGACTGGGCCATTCTAACACCTTGATTTATTTTCTCTGAAACCAACTGAGAGTTTCCTTTGCTGTATTCTTTGGATTGTTGTCCTGCTGGAAGGTCCACCCAAGTCTCATCTTCATCATCTTGGTGGTTGGGAGCAGATTCTTCCAGTAAAATGCTCCATTCACCGTTCCTTCAATTATATGAAGGATTATTAAATTATATGCCAGTATTATGTGATGAAAAACAGCCCCACACTATGATGCTTCCAACTCCAAACTTCACTGTTGGTATAGTGTTTTTAGGGTGATGTGTAGTGCCATTTCTTCTACCAACATGGTGTGCAATATGACAGCCAAAAAGATCAATTTTGCTCTCATCTGACCAGACTTCAGTCTCCCAGTATTTCATAGGCTTGTAGTAAACTTTAAACAAGCTTCAACATGCCTTTTCTTTAGTAATGGAGACTTGCAGGGTGTGCGTGAGCAGTGGGGTGCATTGCCTATTGTTTTCTCTGTGACGATGGTACTTGCTGCCTCCAAGTGTTTCTGGAGCTCTTTCTGAGTGGTCCTTGGCTCTTGGGCTACTCTTCTGAATATTCTTCTGGCTCATTTCTGGGTCAGAAATATTGTGAGAAGCTCCTGTGCATGGCCGGTTGATGACGGAGTGATGTTGTTCCACTTGAGGATAATGACCCCAATGGTGCTTAGTGGAAGATTCAGAAGTTTTGAAATACATCTGTGTCTGATTTCATCAGTATGTTTCGAACAATAAGGTTGCAAAGGTCTTGGGAGAGCCCTTTGCTTTTACCCATCATGAGATGTTTCTTGTGTGACACCTTGGTAATGAAAAGCCTTTTTATAGACCATCAATTTACTAACCTAACTGATATTAATTTGCATAGATAGGAGGTATAATTATTTACAGATTTCAGCTGCTTCCTTGCCTTACCTTGCCTTGGAGAACTGCTTTTTCTTAGCGTGTTCAATACTTTGTTCCTGTGTCATTCCACTTTATTACACATAACTTTATTTATGGACTTTAATGGTGTGAATTCTTTATATTTCCAGATTTCTTGAGTTAATACTGACATTTTCATGTGAATAGTCTCATTGGAAATATATTTACTAATATATTATTTGGAAAAAATGTTGATGCGTTCAATACTTATTTCCCCCACTGTAAAACTGCACAAATTGTACATGGAGACTATTATTTTTATTTTTATTTTCATACCAAATATGACTTTGTTTCATTTACTACTGTTTACCGCCCTTTATGGTATCTTTTTTTTTTTTTTTTTAAATGAAGAAACATTTAATTTCATTATTTTAAGGCATCTTTGCTATACAGCATTTCTTTGCATGTGCCTAAAACTTTTGCACAGTACTGTATATATAAAAAAAAACATTATGAAATTTTATCACTGACAGGCAGCTAGTGGGCTCATATCATCCGGAATTATCTACCCAGAAGCTCCTGAAGGCCTCCTTCACAGAGAGTGTGCGAGAGAGAGAGAGAGAGAGAGAGAGAGAGAGAGAGAGATAACAAAAAAAAACTAACAAACAAACAAAAAACACCATAGGGCTCACAGTTTTTTAAGCTATTCATGTATATAACATTGACAGGTCTGTGGGGAAGTCATCTTTCTTTCATTTCCCCCTCTTTCTCCTCTCAACCAGTGAGGACTGGAACGACTCTGTCTGAATGTGTTTTGAAGTCGCAGGTAAGATGGTGAAATTATCTGCTTGGGCTGTACTGCATAAGCAGGAATTCCCAGTAGTGGTAGGCATAAGGTGCCCATGTCAATTGTTTGTTTGCATAGAGCATAGCTCCAGGCAGTACGAGTGCACCTGGGAAAGAGGCAGTCACTCATCACAACCTGTAAACAACTGCCATGTGGGTTGCCAACGTACTGTAGCAGAGCAGTCTTAAGCAGAATAAAGTGATGTCATGGAAATACTAAGTGACATTTTCTGAACAGTAAATGATGAATAGCTTAGTTAATAGCACTGAAACTTGGAACACTGTTGTATCTTTTATTGTAGAAGTAGTAAACAACCACATGTCTTATTAAAGTTCTTTTTTTTTTTTTTTTTACCTTGCAGACCAAAAATATGGTTTGCTGATGTTTATTTGGAGGTGGTAGATTTTCAAGACAGAAGCTGTATGATTATTTTTGTCTAAAATAAAATTTGCAATCAGCGGAAAAACATTGTTTAAACCCTTTCCAATAAAGACCTGTAAAGCTTATTTGGATTTTACAAAATTATCATTAAAATACAGTCTCCTGAAAAAGGGGCATTTCTTTCTTTTTTTTTTTTTGCTGAGTTTATATTCTGCTCTGACTGAAGCGAGTAAAGGAAATTTGATTCACTCATAAAGAGGGATTATGGGTGAGGTACAGTTTTACGACAAGCATCCTAGCCAGTTTTTAGAAACTTGTCAGAAAGTTAAAAAGCCTGTATCAATAGAAAACCTGTAGACCACTTCTTTGTAGACCACGTTTTAACATTTCAGCATAGCTTCACTATTCATGAGCTGTCACTTCTGAACAAGCCTTTGAAACCTAAGTTTGTGATGGCTAAAACACAAACACTGGTCTGGCAATGATTTTAAAAGTCGTTACAGTGTTTATAAAGAATACTCGCTGCATCTTAATTCAACCTCTGTTTTTTTTGTTGTTTTGTTTTGGTTTATTATTATTATTATTATTATTATTTTTTACAATGAGCTATTCAGAAGGGAAAGGTTGTCTTTGTATAAAGGTATAATTAAATTTGTACTCATTCCCTTGAGTTAGTTGATATGAATGAATTTTTATGGATTGAAAACTTGAAACTAAATGTTAATTGTTGGAACTCTCATTACAGGTTGTTCAGTGAAAAGCAACTGGGGAGATGCTGAAAATTTAGGCCATGATTATTGAACAAACAGGAAACAAACAGGAAACTCCCTAACCTGTGCAATTATGGTATGTGTTTTTTTTTAATGTGTACAACATATGCTGGGAGTAATTATCAGAAACATATTTTTTTTTATTCTTTCTCATCACTGATGCAAAGCATTTAGATTTGCAGCTTGGTGGCAAGATGATCCCTTTATAATAGGGCAGAAATTTATTTAATTTGACTGCCGCACTGCAGTAGCTGAAATTAATTATGTCACTGTTGAGTTAAATATACTACACTGCCTCCACTGTGAGAACAACATTCAGCAGTGTGCTAAATCTCCATTTAAAGAAAAAAATGTTTGCAGGGCAACTTGTGTTAAAACAATATATTTAGTTCATTCCTACTCATAATAAATAGGTGAATTCTGACAAGAGATGAGCTTTTTTTTTGTTTGTTTGTTTCACTTGACAGAATTCCAAAGCAAGCACTCTCTGTTGTTAAGCAGTCATGTGATAGACCCTGATCGTTAATTTATTAGCAACACTTTCCTTGTCAATTATGCAGTGTGAAATTTAATTAGTTATTGTCACTTCCATTGTTGTTCCAATTGTGGGAACAGATTTTAATTGGTACATGAGAACTTTTTTAAAACAATTGACCACAATGCTTAAAATCACCATGTGGATAATGGGTAAGCAGATATGATTCATAGAAGTGATCAAGAACTGAGGAACAATAAAATGAAAAGTATATGAAGTTGCCAGTAAGAAAAAAGAAAAGAAAAAAAAACACCAATGAAATGATAGTGGAAAATATCTTTTAATAAATAAATAAATAAATAAATAAATAAATATCTTTTCAGTGTATGAAAGGATATCTTTACAAAGGCAAAATGCCAGTGCTTTCAATAATTCTTCCAAAAGGCAAGAGAAGATAGACTCATTTAAACTAACAATGGCAGTTCATTTCAATAGATTTCAAGCAAAATTCTTCAAAAACAAAATTAAGATTCAGTGTGTCTGAAGACAATACTATTAGCAGTGATTTGTCTAAAGTAATTTGACTGTTATATATGGAATTCGGAAGCACATTCTCATACTTGGGTATTTATGCAAAGTATGATCTTTTCATCTGCTTGTTAGAATAAATCATTTATTAATTTAATGATTTAATGATCAGCCAGTACTGCATGTACTCTGAGATCAATATCAGAGCAGCTATACCGCCAATCAATTGCATGCATTTTTGAGAGAACATCCAAAAGACTAGATGTCCAGAGAATATTAATCCATTTAAAAATCAAATTATATAAAGTGCATTGAACATCACACTGTGCCTGAAATGTCACAAAATATAAAAAGGCACTTTCAGTTAACACCCTTTCATCCAAAACATTATATGTCAGAGTCCGGTGAAGATTGTTGAATCTCCTACAAGACGTACTGGCACTTTCCATTGCACATGAGGAAAAAAGCAGGTCAGTGCTAATTAGCCAATGTCATCAGCTGACATTGTAATCACATGGTTAGAGTAATTACCCTAGTTAAAGATTTTTCGGCAAATCACTGTGACATGACGTGGATAGGGCTTTGAAGAGAAGCTCTTTAAATACATTTGGATGTCTCATCACTGAAGTTCATATTTTCATTTTCAGGCTCCTGAGGGCATTGTAATTTGAGGACACATCAGTGAGATCCACTCAGTAAAAGTTCCTGTCTTACTTTAATTTAAAATGTTATTAGCATGTTGTTAAGATTATGTTCTTTCAACTCACCCCACAGTTTTTAAAGGTTTAGTGGGGTTTAGGTCATGGGACTGGGATATGTCAAAACTTGATTCTGTGTTTATTGAATCCTTAGATTTGGATCACTGGTCTGCTGGAAAATCAAACCGACATAGTGGTAGCTTTTTGGCAGATGCATATATATATAATATATCTCTTTTGTTATTTACCATACTTAACATTTGGGGTTAGGTTCTTTTCTGTATAACCATCCTTTTTTCCCCCCCACCAAACCTACTCTAAGTGTCACCAAAAAGCTCTATTTATGTCTCATCTGAGCGTAGAACCTGGTTCAAATCCAAGTTACAGTAATGTCTTGCAAACTGCAGGCACTTACATTTGTGGTTATATGAAAAATACTTCTAAATAGTTTGTGCCTATGCAATCTCGTTGTTGGAGACAAAATGCTGCCTTCTTCTGCAAGTCTCCTACATTATATAGTCAAAAGTATGTGGATGTCTGACCATCAAACCCATAAATGCTTGTTGAACATCCCATTCCAATAGGCTTGCTAATAGATTTTGGAACGTGACTTTGGGGATTTGTGTCCATTCAGAGCATTAGTGAGATCAGGCACTGATGTTGGGTGAGGAGGCCCGGGTGTTCCAGTTCACTCTGAAGGAGTTCAGTGGAATTGAGCTTAGGGCTCTGTGCAGGACACTCAAGTTCATCCAAACCAACCTTGGCAAATCATGTCTTCATGGACATCACTTTGTTCATAGGTGCATTGTCATGGTGGATCATGTTTGGGCCCTGGAGGTCCAATAAAGGTAAATTGTAATGCTACAGCAAAAAAAAACATCCTGGTGCTTCCAACTTTGTGGCAACAGTCTGGGGAAGACCTGTCTAAGCATGCTCCTCAAGTGCTTTCCAGGCATGTTCATTACAGATCCAACTGTTTTAACCATTTATTTATTACCCTAACCGTGAATATGGGCATCTTCACATTTGTAGCTGTTTTATTTATTTTTAATTTGTTTTTTAAAGAAAAAAAAAAGATTCATGAAAGCCAGTACTCTCTCCTCATTCATTTATGTATTTTCTAATCTTCTTCATATTGATGAATGACAGTGCAAATTTGTCCTCTGTTTCACCTCATGATGATGGATACCCACTTACGAGTTTCTACACAGTCTGGTGAACCTAAAGTAAAACCTAACTCATAATATCCTTCAGTTACATAAAATTTTCCTAAGACTTTCTAGAGGTGCCAATTACTGTGATGTGTGGTTTTGTTTATTTTAGAATAAATTTACTTAAACATTTTCAGTGTGAGATTAAACTAAATACCAACATACATTTTCCTGTATAACAGCCAATAATTCAAAGACATACATTTAATAATATCAGTTATTGGAACTGTACGTACTTTCATTTTTGAACACCATTTGATGTCAAGAAAGTGACCTTTTGCTGTGATAAATGTAGCTGTCTTGCACTTAGCTCTCCTTGCTGGGGCCCCCTGGGCTTCTTGCTACTTCATCTAATAACACCTCAGTTCTCAACAGACACTTGGCATTGACTGTCTTTGAAATTATTCTTTTATCCCACATTTGATGAATTCCACTGATTGATTTTTTTTCCCCTTCCACCTTCAGAAATGCTAGTAAAATAAAATATTCCTTTTTTATACCATAACTTCTCTACAGTTCAGTACAACATTAGGAATAGAATGAGACATGTATTACTATAAATGTCAGTCTACATCAAAGGCATAGGTTCTTTGAGAAATGTTCATTTAATGTTCATCAACTATTGCATCTTTTGGTGTCTGGGGCAAACTGACAGTGCCTTCAAAATGGATTAACTATCAGTAAGTTTCTCAATGTCTGTAGATATGCCATCCCATTATGTTCTATCTCATTCTATCTCTAATGTCATAAGGTTCTATCTCCAAAATTGAGATTAAAAAACTGCAAATTATGTCTTATTCCCATATCATCTCCAGTCAAGTGCTCTCAGTCTCAGTGATCTTGTATGAGTTTTTATAACATCCCTTACAAGCTCCATGACCTCACAACCTTGCCATCTACATTAACACACATGCCCCAATCTGGCCTCCTCCTAACACTGACATCTCACGTTATCCCTGCACCTTCCACACGCTAGGCCAGTAATTGCACGACACTTACCTTGTTGACTTGACAGCATCTGACCGCATTCACCCACAGTGCTGTGATTAGCAAGGTGAGATGTTAACTCCATAAGAACATGTGACAACTTTGGCACTTTTGCTAAGCCCTGGCACAGTCACTCTGAGCTCCTGTGAAGGGATGGTATGGGAGTTCTCTAACGATGAGCTCTTAACAAGCTCTGCCGGTATTTGAGAAAGAGGCTTTTTAAAAATAGTGCTTAGTTACTGGGGCTCTCCATCTCTGAATGCTGCCTGCGAGCCTACCATTGAGACTGAGCAGTGTGGATAGGCCCCTATGGGGTGCAGTAACAAGAAGGGATTACTGTGACATTACCTGACTCTGCATTCTCACAGTACCAGTGGGATTGTGGGAAAGGAGACAAAGTTGTTAAATCTTCAATTTCCTTACTGCTGCATGATATACATTCTATAGAATAAAGAAAGTAAGTACACTAAAAAATGATTCAGGCCCTTCATAGATATGACATTTAATTTTTTTTTCACATTCCCTGTAACCCAGTAAGGATAAGCGGTACAGAAAATTGATGGGTGGATGGACGTATGTATATTTAAGTCTAGCATAAAATGTATAAATAGTGTCATCTATGAGATTTATTTCAATTTGATTAACACAAATTAGTTTCATTTGGGGAGCTCCATTTGCGCATGTGTGAGACAGGCTTAGACACAGTGTGTGACCGGCATCTTCTCATAGTGGCTCTAAAGGGACCGCCACGGCTGATACTCTTGCTGATGGATATTTGTTGTAGGAATTTGTTTTTTGTAGTTAAGAATTGACCTCACTGTCAAAGAATGTGCATGTCATAATGTTGAGTGAAATATGCAGCAGCGTTGAAATAGTTAAACCTTAAACACATACCTAGGGTCAATTGTACCCCGTGACATCATCCAGTACCCTCTTGTTAATTTTTTCACATTAGACCTCCACCTTCTTAGTATTCCTCATTCTATTTATTGTCAGCAATATAACAAGAAAAATATATATAAAATTGTAGAATAATGTCTGTTTTTATAATTAATTTATTGTAAAACGTTTATAGGGTCGCTACTGACCCGAGGTGTGTAATAGTGTAAGTATATTTTTCTGTGCAACAATATTGAATCTCTCACAGCTCAATAAGTGCACTTCACTTTTATTCCTCAAGGTGGGAATGTTTGGTAAACAATGATGATGCAATGTGTCAATCATAATTACTCCAGACATAAAAGAATAGTTACAAAAGTTGACATTGCTCAGCAATCTACTACAGAATAAGTTTATACGCAAATATTAGCATCGTTTGATGGTAGATCTGATGATAAAGCTGTCAGCAAACAAAATATTGATTTTGATGATTATGAACATAATAGTAGCTTATTGAGAGTAACGTATCGAATGATCTAGATCCCGAATATGAGCCAGATGCTGAATTTACCGGGGGAAGCACAGAAGGTGCCACATTTGCCTATCATAATATTACTTGATCATATTGTTTTAGCCATGAAAATAATACATGATAAAAAAATGACTTTAATTATGAAAAGATTAAATATTGTAATGATATTGCAAATCAGGTTTATTGTCAAAATTTACAGACTTTCACCTGTTTGCAATGAACAAATCAAACAAAAGCAATTGAAATAGATTAACACAACGAATGCTTCAAGTGATTTCTCCAAATTCAACAAGAATAACATGATAAACCAGATATACAACCCCGATTCCAAAAAAGTTAGGACGGTGTGTAAAATGTGAATAAATGTACATAAAAACAGAATGCAATGATTTCAAAATCTCATAAACCCACATGTTATTCACAATAGAAAACAGAAAACATATGAAATGTTTAAACTGAGTAAATGTACCATTTTAAGAAAAAAAAAGGAAATTCTGAATTTCATGGCTGCAACACATCTCAAAAAAGTTGGGACGGGGACAACAAAAAGCTGGAAAAGTAATTGTTACTAAAAAGAAACAGCTGGAGGAACATTTTGCAACTAATTATGTTAATTGGCAACAGGTCACTAACATGATTGGGTAAAAAAAAGAATATCTTAGAGCGGCAGAGTCTCTAAAAAGATGGGATGGAAGATGGGATGGAATCTGGATGGAAGCATATGTTGCTCTAAAACCTGTATATACCATTTCACATTGATGGTGCCTTTCCAGAAGTGCAAGCTGCCCATTCCATAGGCATTAATGCACCCCTATACCATCAGAGATGCTGATAAAAAGTCAGATGGTCCCTCTCCTCTTAAATTAAGTGGATGTGGCATCCATGGTTTCCAAAAAGAATTTCACATTTTGATTCTTCTGACCACAGAACAGATTTCCACTTTGCCTAAGTCCGTTTTAAATGAGCTTTGGCCCAGAGAAGACTGTGGCATTTCTGGATCATGTTCACATATGGCTTCTTCTTTGCATGATAGCACTTTAACCAGCGTTTGTGGATGGCATGGCAAACTGTGTTCACAGCCAAAGAGTTCTGATGTTGTTTCTATGCCCCTGTTCATGCCTGTTTTTGTTGGAGTGCCACCTGAGGGCCCAAAGATCACAGGCATGTAATATTGATTTTCACCCTTGTCCCTTGCACACAGAGATTTCTACAGATTCTCGGAATCTTTTGATGATGATATGTACTTTAGATGATTAGATATTCATAGTCTTCACAATGTTTACGTTGAGGAAAATTATTCTGAAATTGTTCCACAAATTGTACATGCAGTTCCCTTTCAAAGGGAACTTCGACGTTGCGTTTAGCATAACACTATGGGAGCGCCTCTTGCATGGCTGGCATCTGAAGCTTGTGTAAAATCATGCCTATTTATATGCCTGCCATGATCAGGTGACGTGGCAATTAAGCACATTGCGTGATATAAATATGGCACCTGTGAACCGCGCCATCAGCCTTTATTATCTTCAGCGAAAGACTGCATATTGGTTGTTTGTGTAAAGAAACAAAAAGACGCTCAAGGTTGAGGAGGCGCTTGCGAGCTACCTCTTTCCATCAACGGCAGGTAATTTGGGGGGCCGGCTTTGCCATCCAAGCCACCGTGTAAGGCCACCGTGGCATTGATGGGCAAGGCCTATGCGGTAGTAGTCTTGCTTGTGGGTCACTGCAGACAATGACAGTGTTGCAGGCCTACCAAGCAGACCTGCTGAGTGAGCTCGACATATGGCGGCATTCAGCCAGTTCCTTCCCTGTTGTCTCGAGTTCACCTGGGCATCCACGAGTGCCACCAGCATTAGTGCGAGAGAGACCCAGAAGGCGAGTATGGCAGGCCGCCAACCCCTGCAGACAGCCAGGGGAACTGGGCAGCCACAGTCACAGCCTGCTACTAGGCCAGATCTGAGAATGGTTATAAAGGCCAAGCAGGCAAAGAAGAGTGGTCCTGAGAGGCCGTGGAGGGACGTATCAGGGGACATGAGGTTGTTAGGGCAGTTAGCTCCCAGTGCTACTGTAGGGCCTCACCTAGCCAAGGTGGTCCCAAGTTTTCAGTGTTCTCTGGTCAGCAAGCTGTCACAGGGCAATGGATATCTGATGCTTTCACTCCAATAGAATGTGGAATACTTAACATCACTAAAATACCATCTGGCAGTGTGGAAACTACTGCCAAATGTGTGTCCATGGGTTCTGTCTACCGTAGAAAAGGGTCCAGTTTATAGCTCGACCCCCCCCCCCCCCCGGTTCAGAGGTGTGCTCACCGAAGCCCGAAGTTAGCACAGGAAGTAAGATCCCGCTTGGACAAAGGGGCCATAGAACATGTACCCCATTCCCTGAGGGAGGGAGGTTTTTACAGCCATTATTTCCTGGTCCGCAAAAAATAGGAGTATGCGGCCAATTTTAGATCTGCGTCATCTGAACTGTACTTTTGGACATACAGGGTCAAGATGCTGATGCCCAAACTTATCGTTCCACAGATTCAGTTTGAGAACTGGTTTGTGACGATAGATCTAAAAGGTGCATATTTCCACATAGAAATATTGCTAGCTTTAGCCCCTCGCACCTTCACAAAGTGCATGGATGTCACTCTGGCTCCACTGTGACTCCAGGGCATCTGTGTACTAAACTACCTGGATGACTGGTTAATTCTAGCATGATCCAGGGAACTGGCGGTTCAACATCGAGATGTTGTTCTCGCCCACATGAAGAGCTTGGGGCTCAGGTTGAACCTTAGAAAAGTATGCTTTCCCCAGTGCAGTGGACAACTTTTCTAGGGGTTGTAAGGATTCTACTACGATGAGGGTGTTTCTGTCCCCAACATGCGTAGGGGCAATCCTATCAACACTGTGCAAGATAAAGCTGGATCTTAGGAGACGATTGGCACTTATGGGCCTATTGCACAGGAGACTGTTCAGTGGTGGCTGAGAAGCTGGGGGTTTTGTCCAAAGACGAAACCTCTGAGAATAATCAGTGTCACGTGGCAATGCCTACGTGATCTGAACATTTGAGTGTCCCTGGTTTCTAGCCTTGGGTCACACTCTAGGGGTGTCTCCTTAGCGCAAGACGGTAATGACATACTCCTCCCACATGGGCTGGAGCGCTGTCTTAGATGGCTGTCCAGCTCACGGTCTCTGCAGCCCTCATCTGGACCGGCATATAAATTGCCTAGAAATGTCGGCCATATTTCTAGCACTGAAATTCCTTCTTCCTCAATTGAGAGGTCACCATGTGTTTAGACAACACACCGGTGGTCTCATATATTGACCACCAGGGAGGATTATGTCCGTGCCCCCTGTTCAGGCAGGACCAACTAATTCTTCTCTGGGCAGAAGGAAAGTTTGTAAGTGAGTGCAATGTACATTCTGGGAATATGGGGGCAGACATCCTGTTGAGGCTGGGGTTGAGGCCCAGGAATTGGTGGCTCCATCCACAAGTGGTGGAGTCCATATGGCGAGGTTTGGCCAAGCGGGACTGCATGTGTTCGCCTCCGAGGAGACAACACATGGCCCACTGTGGTTCGCCCTCACTCCTCCCACACAATTAGGGCTGGACGCCATGGTGCACGTGTGGCTGAGGTCACATCTGTACGCTTTCCCCCCATCGCTCTGCTCCCACAAGTTCTAGTGAGAGTTTGCCAAGACAGTCTATGTCTGCTGCTAGTAGTACCTTATTGGGCAGCTCGAATATGGTTCTCAGAGATAATATCCCTGCTAGATGGCACTCCTTGGGAGATTCCCATCTGCAGGGATCCATTGTAGACCCAGTGAACTGCGTAATAGCTACAGTCCTGGAGTTCTTACAAGACAATTTCTCAGCGGGGTGGGCTCCTTCTACAAACAGGGTTTATGTGGCCGCCCTTTTGGCCAGCCACGCCCCTGTTGATGGAGCCTCTGTGGGGCAACATCCTCTAACTTCGAGGTTTATGCGTAGTGCCAGGCAGCTGAGGCCCATCCGCAGGCCATGCATACTTTCCTGGGACCTTTCTGTGGTCCTGGAAGGTCTGTCAGGTGCCCCATTTGAACCCTTAGAGTGGATCTACTGTCTCAAGACGGAGGGCTGATTTTTGACCCTCGGTCAGAACTATGGCAACTGTGGATCTGGCCCCTGAGGGGCATCAGCTCATAGATTCTGTTCTCACTACTGAGATTGTAGAGACCATGTTAAATGCTAGAGCACCATCCACAAGGAAATTGTATGCACTCAAGTGGAATCTTTTTGTCTTGTGGTGTGAGGAACGTCAGATAGACCCAGTGAACTGCGAAATAGCCACAGTCCTGGAGTGGGAATCCTTTCTCAACGGGGTGGGCTCCTTCTACAATCAGGGTTTACATGGCCGCCATTTCGGCCAGCCATGCCCCTGTTGATGGAGCCTCTGTGGGGCAGTATCCTCTAACTTCGAGGTTCATGCGTGGTGTCAGGAGGCTGAGTCCGATCTGCAGGCTGTGCATACCTTCCTGGGACCTTTCTGTGGTTCTGGAAGGTCTGTCAGGGGCCCCATTGGAGCCCTTAGACTTAGCCTCTGAGAATCTTCTGGCTCTAAAGGTATCTCTTTTGCTGGCCCTGACATCTCTCAGGCGAGTAGGATATCTACAAGCTCTCTTAGTTGCCCCTTCCTGCCTTGACTTTGCCCCTGGATTAGCCAAGGCCTTCCTGTATCCTATGCCGGATTATATTCCTAAAGTGCCTACATCGGCTGCCCACCCTGTGGTGTTGCAGGCTTTCTGCCCTCCTCCATTCCCCACACCGGAACAAGAGAGAACTCACCTGCTGTGTGCAGTAAGGGCTCTCTGTACTTATGTCCACCGCTCCAGCCAGTGGCGTAAGTTAGAGCAGCCGCTGATCTGCTTTGGCGGCGACAGTAGAGGTGATGCTGTGTCAAAGCAGTGCATCTCTAATTGGATAGTAGAAGCAATCTCTATTATTTATGAGGCAACCCTGCCATGCACACCATTGTTGTTCAATGTTCTCCTGGTGGTGGACTCATGAACTATCTCAGACTTTGATAGATCCCTGTTCTGTAAATAAATTATTGTCATTGCATTGATTTAAAATGTCTGATTCTAATTTCACCTTCCAATTAACTGCTAATCCTAGAGATTCACATACTTTTGCCACTCACAGATATGTAATATTGGATCATTTTCCTCAATAATAGATAAATAATAATTATTATTATTTATTATTATTAATAATCATAATAAATAAATGACCAAGTATAATATTTTTGTCTCGTTTGTTTAATTGGGCTCTTTTTATCTACTTTTAGGACTTGTGTGGAAATCTGATGTTTTAGGTCATATTTATGCAGAAATATAGAAAATTCTAAAGCCATCACAAACTTTCAAGCACTACTGTATTTGTTACTTTTATACTTGATGGTCAAGTTAATTTTGTCTTTGCATTATTTACTTTAACTCTTCACTGACTGTTCATGTGTCGTTAATGCAGAGAAATGCAAATTTCCAGACCAAAAAAAAAAAAAAAAAAACGGTGTAAATGTGTGCTTGGTTAAATACTTATAAATGTGTGCTTGGTTAAATACTTTTTCAAAGTTTAAATACAATAAGTCAACAACAAACAGCAAATTTTTATTTAGCTTATTGACTTTTGTTTTCCTTTTTCTAATATTATTCTTGTTTGACTATATTACAGTATTATACAGTATTAACAGTAAATAACTATATACCTGTTTTATACTTGTTTTTATGTGTTTTAAATAAAAACATCTGAACCAAGTTCTGTATCTCTTGTCTCTATAATATATTTTCCAATTAAATGTTTTAGTTTGAGTTCGACTAGCATAAAGAAATTCACTTTATAAATGTATCCATTTCATTTAAACTATATTTGATCAAATTAAGTTGGACCAACTCAATTACATCTCATTGCATGAATCAGTTTTTTATGAGTTGAGGCCATACATATTGGATGGAAATCCTGCCCTCAATTAAATTGTGTTCATCCAATGAATTTGTTTGAGTGTATGTTGAAAGTGAATGTATGAAGAGCATATGGAAGTAATAAGCAATATGCATTTTTGTTTAAAAATAATTTTGTAATATAAATCAATATCATTATAAAAAAAACATATTCTACAGAAGTTGCATATGCTTATTTTAAGATGCAGAGACAGGACTGCATTATGGTAAAATATTGCCAGGAGCTCATTAAGGCCAGTTTGTGAAACCTGTTTGCTGCAGTATGTTCCTGTTTCTCTCCATCCCTCTCCCTTTCCTCACACCCCTTTCTGTTTTATTCTTTGTGAAGGCAACTCATACTGAGAGGTTTTCCCCCACCTGAGAGTGCGTATGTATTAGCCCCAACAACCCACCATGCTACATTCTGATACCTGCCAGTTCTGCATCTCTTCTGCACGTCACACTATCTCTCCCTCTATCTCTACATTTCTCTATAGCTAATCTATTTCTCCATCTTTCATCTACCTCATTTTCTGTTTTTCTGCTGACTGGGCCATAGCTTGATCTTCCTGAGGCTGTAGGTTTTTGTTTCCTTTATGCATTTGGTTACCAATTAACCAGATCTACAAGTAGAACATTAAGAAACAAAACTGAAAGGTAACACTTTACATTAAAGTTCCATTAACTGAAATGATATACTGCATTAGGCAAGTCCACATTAATACACCATAAGTAACATTAACAAAGTAACTAAATCTTATGTTATTGGATCTTTTGCATTAATCAATCAAACAGGATAAACCAATGTTCATACCATCAATAAGTAAAATTAAACCCACAATGAGACCAATGTAAACACCTTAATTACCAATTTGGCAGTTGTTAACAGACAAAATTTATGTGAGGCTAAATAGTAAGTTCTAGCATTTACATCTGGAGACCAGGGATCAGGAATTAGGGTTAATTTGCTAATGCTAATTTCCGTGGACTTATTTATAGTTATAGCTTGAATAAACAGGTGCATTTAGTTAGTATTTAAAAATGTTAATTAATTAATACATGCTAACTTTGTTACTTTAGTAACATTGCAAATGTTTTACTAATGCTGAAGTTCATGGTTTGTTAATATTAACTAATGCAGTAAATACTGTTAGTTAAGATAGTGGTTCGCAAGCTTTTTGCTGCCAGAAACCACTTTAGCTAAAATAAATTGCAGAATTTCCTCAGTTTTATTTTATAAACATAATCAAACTAATCAAATATTAAGGTCATTATGTATCTCTAAAAATAATATTTAATTGAGCTAATTAATGGAGCTATAAAAGGTTTTTTTCTGAAATGAAGCCTAAGTTGACATTATTTTCTTTAGATTAAACCCATTCAGTTCAATTGACCAGTGAAACAGACTAATAAATCTAAACTCCGTAATAACCACCTTCATAGTTGTGGGTTATGATTTTGTTATGACAAATAATAAAAATAAATCACGGACCTCCGTGCTTTGCTTCATGGACCTCTTGGGGTGAGTTTAGTACCTTAATGTAAAGTATTATCAACTTAAAAATAGTTATTACACATAAAGAATTATGATTGACAAATAAATATACTGTACCAGTTTCTTCTGGGTTCTCCAGTTTCCTCCCACTTTCCAATTCATTCCATTAAGTGGATTGGCTACTCTACATTGTCCCTAATCGTGAGTGAGTGAGCGAGTGAGTGAGTGAGTGAGTGTGTGTGTGTGTGTGTGTGTGTGTGTGTGTGTGTGTGTGGTGCCCTGCAATGTACTGATTCCTACCTCACACTTAGTGTTCCCAGGATAGCATCTGGAACCTACATGACCCTGACCAGGACAAAGAACTTATTGAAGATAGAGAATGTTACTAATAGGTAAGTGTAAAAGCCTGAAACACAGGTGTACTCAGTGAGCTAATAGGGGAGGAGAAAACAAACCCTAAGTAATAACAAAAGCATGCTGAAATCTCAAACAGCACTTACTGCACTGGAAAGTTTTGATAGTAGGTAGTTAAGGAGATAGACAAATAAATAAATAAATAACTATTCATCAAAGTATTCATCAATTATTTTTGATAAATAAGATTTCAATTAATTCTCATTATTGACCAGAGAAATGTTACTTGTACTTAATGTTTCACATGTCGATCTGTGCAGTTAAATTATTTAACAAATGTATTTATTTATTTATTATTCATGGTAGAGAATTAGTAGCTACCTGTATCTCGTACCTCAAACTATCCCCTCTCTTTTCTTGCTTAAGGTTACGAAATAAATAAAATATGTAAACTACTTTAGCAAAATGTGATTGGCTTCTGCCTTCAAATCAGTCAAGGAAAGAGGAAGAAATGCAGAACATAAGATAATGATACTAAAAAAAATGTCATTTTACTGCATGCTTTGTTTATTAGAATAATGGTTCATTCATCACATCAAATACTCACTGGCCAAATCTAGTGTCACATTTTTCGCTGGTGCAGCTGTTAACAGTTATTTTATAATTGGGGATGGTGAAATCCACTTGGTAAATATTGTCTTCCTCTCACTTACTGAATTTCTCATCTCCTTGTAAATCATTAAAAAAAAATCCAATTCTACAGAAGAGCAGGGATGAGAAAAATGCAATGTTTTTCCTTGTATAAATAAATAACGAGGTATGCTCCAGTGGACTGGTATGTTAATTAAATGCATGCTTACTTAAATCTGATGATAGCTGGATCTCAGCGCAAACATTGTATTATATTTTTCATCCTCTCATTGTCTTTCCTCATGGAAGATTGTAAAACTCACTTTATTATTATACAGCAAAGTATCACACAATCTCATGCTTTAATTAATATTACTCTAAATTGATCTCTGTTTGGCATGTTAGCATAGCTCAGGATGGATGATTGGAACAGACAGGTGTGCCCATGCATAAGGAAAATGTTCAGGGGCAACCAGTGCCTAGGGCCAAATTCAGAACTGTCCTTCACTTTCTCTCCAAATTTCCAGGGAAGTAGCGGAGATCTCAGGCAATAATTTCACTGTTATACCACAGTGCTGTTTAATTCTTGAATCAGAAGGATTCATTTTATACAACAGTACGACTCTGGCAGTAGTTCCAGCTGTAACATAAATTATCTATATTAATGTGTTTGTTTTAATCTTATAGTAACACCTCATACACAGGGACTTGTATGGTGGAAGCTCCATATAATCTGGAGTCTTGGGTCTCAGGTCACTGCATTTTTTTAGTAAGTTTTCCAAGTGAAGGGAAGTGGTGTAAATCTTCACCAGAAGTAAGATGCTTGAAGAATCAGGAGACCAAGAGCCAGTGTATAGTCAAAGAGATGGTTTAGTATGCGCGCAAAGACAACCTGGGCACTACAGCGTTTCGTAGACTTAATCTTAAACATATCCAAGGCTAGTTCAGGAAAACATAAGACAAAAGACAAAACACCTTGGCAAAAACATAATCAAGGACAGAAACCCAAAAACATCATTAGACCATGAATGAGCAAAAATCACATTGAACTGCTCTTATATGACTGAATCATAATCATGGAAAATAGGGAAAAATATTTCACAGAAGTCTTCAGGATAGAGGATTTTATTATTTGTTTATTTATTTATTTGTTTATTTTACAGTTTCTTGGCCAAATGACGATGCATTTTTTTTGACCTATTAACATTAAGAAACTGTGATAGACTGTACTATAGCATCTCATCAAGGGAGTTTTCACACCCGACACCCAGTGTTCTCAAAATAGACTCCACCGCAGCCAGACTAGGAAAAGTGAGTGAGTGAACTTTAAGAAAGAACACAAAAGACAGACTGGAGAATGCAGACTGAGCAAATGACTGTTTATAATTTCAATTGAATAGGAGGGATCTAACTTGTACAATGTATGTTCCATAACATTAAATGTAACTATAATCATGTGACATGTCATTCATCATTTAATTAAAAATTGTATAAGGGGAATAAGATACTATGCAGCCTCAGCCTCAGCCTTTATCACACAGCCCCCATATGGATTATTTTCCTATAACAGCACTACCCATTGTGCGTTATTCCTAATTGAGTGCAATGCTGATATATAGCAAATAGCTGGACATGACTGTGCCATAAATGTGTGTATCTATTTTCATAAAACAACTTGAGTATTCAGTATTGCTGCATTTGAGCATGAATATAGGAATATTAGTGCATAATTTTATAGGCACCATGAATTGTCTAAATTTGTATATTGCTTTTAATAAGCCTAAATGCATAAAAGTTTGTTTTTACATTTGAGACTTGTTACATTGTTCACATCAGTTTTGTCAGTCTCTCTCTTGGTGTTCATAAAAAAAAAAATGTTTTCACTGCAGTACTACTCTCCATTGAGGAGTGCTTGTGCTGGGTTTCAGAGAGACTATTCACTGTTTTTGGTCCCAAATCCATCAACAAAGCTCAGTCCCTTCCACAACACATACATAGACGGTGACACATCCAAAACTTAGTGAGCATATATTTCCCCTCTTTAAATAGTCCTACGGTGGCTTCCAGATGAAAAATAATTCAATTTGTTTTGGACCATTGTGCAAAAACATTAAAAAGCAATTTGTACGGTCAGGCTATTGAGCAGTTGCTTTGCCAAAATCACTTCTCAGGTGGATAGGGAATGTTGTAGATTGAGAGGTTAAAGGGGAGCTGCAGCTGAGTCAAAGAGACACAGAGTTACCACATTGGATGCAAATGAAAAGAGTGGGTGCCAGTACATATCTAGGTCTTATTATTTTTGAACAGGTTGTTCAATTGATTAATTGATTGCTCCATCTCTCTTTCAAGTCACATAAAACCTCTAATGTCACCCTTATGAGTTTTGACATGAGCCTTTCTTAAATTCTCTAACACTGCTTTAAACAAGATTTTTAAAATATGTATAAATGTGCTTTTAAGGCTCTATGTTTGTACCCTTCATATACTTCATATACCCTTCATGTTACTAAAAAATGTTAAACATTCAGTCCAAACACTAATTAAAACCAGGCACTAATTTAGTGCAAAGAAGATATACTCAAGTCTGTTTTGACAGGTTCATGCACTATGTAAGCCGCACAGACAGTTATGAGCATCATGACATTCAAACATGAATGTAACGAAAATACTGTATGTTACTTTACCTGTACACCTGTCCATTCATGCAATTATCCAATCAGCTAATCATGTGGCAGCAGTGCAATGCATAAAATCGTGCAGATACAGGTCAAGAGCTTCAGGTCATGTTCCTATCAAACATCAGAAAGGGGAAAAATGGTAGACTGGTGTGAATTGATAGGAAGGCCGTGGTTTAAAAAAAAAAAAAAAAACACTCTTTATAACCATAGTGAATAGAAAAACATATAAGAATGCACAAAACGTCGAATCTTAAGGCGGACATTATAACAGCAGAAAACCACATCGGCTTCTACTGCTGTCAGCCAAGAAATTGATGAAACTTTTAATCTGTATCATGTGGATGTTTGCATCTCATGCTTTAACTTGGTCTAACAGTTAACATACATAGCTAACTACTTTATGGCAAAGCAATGCACGTTTCTGACACTTAGCTAGAAAGCATCAATGCTAAAGCTAGCTAATGCAGCTCTTACATTGATATTACTTTCCTAACCCCTTATTTATTCATAAGACCAACAATTGTTGCTAGATCAACAAGTATTAAGACAAATCATCATATTAATTCTTGAAGAAATTCCTTCTTTAATTGACAGCACAATTGATGCTTGAATGGCCTTCTGAGACATCTACCAGTTAAACACTACAAGTTATACACGTAACATGCATTTGGTTATTCAAAAATGTTCTGAAATAGTGGGTTGTGGAGCAAAATAAGTCTAACGACCACATTTGCATAGGAAGGTAAATTAGAAAAAAGCTGAGACTGACTTGTTTGCTGTCTTGCTGTTTCATTCTTCATCTCATTGTTTGTTCATTAAGGCTGATGGAGATGAACAATTGCTCAGCATTCACTCACTAGGCAGAGGGTTGTTGGGGTCTCATTGGTTATAAAACTGCTACACTATGCGTCACTAAAATAGTTCAATGATGAAAAAAATCTGCATTTAAGGTATATGTATAAATGTGTCATGAATATCCTTCTAAAATACTACATAGAAGGATATTCATGCACTAACAAATTATTAATTTTCTCACAAATATTACTAAATACAGTCAAGGTAAACTCAGCTGAAATTTCATAGTGTGTCAACAGAGCTATGTCTAAAACTGATACATTTGCAGTATAACATAATTCAGTATTCTTCATTTGAATTTGCTGTTATTTATCCCACTAGTGATTGTTCTCAATCTGGTTCTGAAAACAAGGTTAATTTTACATCAAAGGCATTTAGTGGACACATTATTGTAGCCTTTGAGTTTTTATTTGGCATGGGTGCTTGTGTTTGGACTGAGTAAGACTACAATTAGTGTATTTCTTAGAGTAAACACAAGGTTGTCTATCATTCACTCCCCTGTGTCTTTAACTAGGAGCGTCTCAACTCTGGCATGAATACATATAATTCATTTCTCCATTTTACTTTGTCAAACCTAATCACATTAAATGGGGTTCTAGATCTACATCTGGATTTCCGGAAAGCTGCTTTGTGTCAGTGTCTATTCTTTAAAAGTGCTATACAAATAAAATCAAATTGAATATAAATGAAATTAAATGGGTGTTACTGTTCCCAAGGGACATATCTCGTTAATCAAAGGGAGAGTCTTGTACTCAGGCTGTTAACACACACCTTCAAGAAAATAGAGAAACACTTAATAATATAATGTAATGGATGCTGAATTGATCATCTCTAATTATCACTTCCATGTTGACCTTTACCTGCATGTTAAGAGTTAATGAGTGTGCTGGTGTGTTTGAGAGAGAAAGTGTATTACCTGTTTGAAACAATGGTGACATTAGAAAAGAATGAAAACATATGCAGGGTAATTACCAATC